>NC_140170.1:168584438-168905002 GCF_963971535.1 Notolepis coatsorum | reverse complement strand
CCGGAGGGGACTTGTTATGTATGACTTAGTCCACATTGCAGCCGGCTTGTGGGAGGCAAGAAACAGCGTTCGTGACAGGGGAGGGTTGAATTGGATGATACGAAATTGGGATGGGAGAAAATATAGAAAATGGGAGAAAAAGTGGATAAAAAAAAATGGTATAATCAGCATAAAGATACATTTTTACTAACAGAGGAAACAATATCATTAATATAAATAGTAAAAAGCACAGGACCTAAAATGTACCCCTGTGGAACACCACCTTTTGTCGGCAAAAATTGGACATTGAAATCAATCGGATAAATAATTTGAAACCAATTACAAGCATTTCCATCTTGGCCAATACTATGTAATCTATTCATGAACAGAGAATGATCAACTGTATCAAAAGCCTTAGACATATCTATAAAAATGGCAGCACAGTGTTTTCTTAAATAATCTATAGCACAAACAATATGATCTGTAACCAAATTGATGGCTGAGATAGTGCTGTGGTAAACTCAGATTGTGGTAAATCCAGATTGGTGCAAAGATAAAATAGAATGACTGGAGAGAAAATCTTGACATTTTAAAATAGATTCCATAATTTGGGCAAAACAAGACAACCTAGATATTGGTCTATAATTATTAGGATCACTCTTATCTCCACCCTTATGCAATGGAAGGAATTTCCAAACCCTAGGAACTACACCAGATGAAATAGACACATTAACAATATAAGTTATTTGCTCTACAATTAATGGAGCAGAGAGCTGAAGGAAAACATATCAATTATCTTCCACTAGTGGATTTCTTAGGACCTTGGAGAGCTCCAAGCCATGGAGGATCCCCCACTCCCCCCGGACAACACAGAGCCCCCCCCCCTCCCCACAGACCAAAAGACAAAAGAATGCTACCTTGAACTCGACGACATCAACAACACATCAAATAAAAAACGGACTGCATATTTTTCATCTAAACGTAAGCAGCCTAAGACATAAGCTGGCCGAAATAAGACAACTGTTTATTAGCGGTAAGGTAAACATACTATGTTTTTCTGAAACTAAACTGGATTCATCAGTAGCAGACCCTGAAATAGAGTTGGAGAATTATTCAATAGTCCGAAATGATAGGAACAAGTATGGAGGTGGTGTCTACATGTACATTCATAAGGACACCAAATTCGTTAACCATACTGACCTATATCATGAGGCTATTGAAACTGTATGGGTGGAAATTTACAATTTACAGACCGCCAGATCAAAATGGCTTTTATGATACGCTGGATGTGTGCTTAGCTGGAGCTGAGGATGCAGAAAAGATTCTTATTGGGGATTGGAACACGGATATGCAACAAAAAGATGCACCCGTCTTCAAATCCTTCAATAGGTTTTGTGATTTGCACGGCCTCAGCCAGCTGATCACCCAACCCACATGTGTATGTGAATCAACTCAGACTACCATTGACCTCATCCTGACCTCTGACAAGTCCAAGATCTCGAATAAAGGGGTTATAGCATGCGGGTTAAGTGATCATTATATGATATTCTGTACCAGCAAAAAGCTGAAACAAAAGGCAGGCTGCCACAAAACAGTCACATCTAGAGACCTCAAAAACTACTCTAGCGAGGCCTTTAACCTTAAACTGGAGAGCCTGGACTGGTCAGATGAGCTCAATGGTACACTGGTTGAAGAAACATGGCTTGGTTTCAAAACCAAATTTTCAACAATACTAAACGACATGGCCCCCCTAAGAACCACCAGGGTAAAAAATTGCGCTGAGCCGTGGATGCACTCTGAAATATTGGCCGCTATGAAAACCAGAGACAAAAAAAGCTCTGAGTTTTGTAAAAGTCAGTCAAAGCTTACCAAAAGCCCGAGCAGTGAACTCCAAGCCCACGTGACTGAACTCAAACTGGAAAGAAACAGACTAAGGCCCCGTTTAGACGGAAACGCTAGCAGGTGAATCCGCAAAAATATCTTTTCGGATGTGCCTTTCGTTTATACGGAAACGGCGTTTTTACGGGGTGAAACCGCAAAAAAGTGAGACTACCTTCCAGGGTGGAATTCCTAGAAACGCAAAAGCTTTGCGCTCTCGTCTAAACTGTTAAAACGTATAAATCTGATAAAACGATGACGAAAGGTTTGTCACGGCTCTGGTCGCGCGTACTGCTTACGTCACAGGTAGCAGGTATGCGCCAGTAGCCGAGACGTAAACAAAGCAAGTATGTCTGACTTATATCAACGGAGATCACCTGAAGGCTACATTGGCAGTACTTTTAACCCTTTCACTGCCACACGACAGAAGGTTACCCCTTTACTATCACACAACCGGCTGTCGTGTGGCAGTGAAAGGGTTAAATACACAAGAATCTGTCCCGCGGCGTGAGTGGACCCACTGTCTGTGAGTGACTCTGCTTTGGTGCAATCACATTCCCCATCCACAGTCTGCGAATCAGAGGCAGAGTAGGGCGGGTCTTCACAGCACGTCATGTGACATATGCGCCAATCGTGTGACAGCGGGTCTCCGTCATTACAGCGTCGTCTGCACGGAGAATTCCACTCCAAAACGCTCGTCTAAACGTAAAATTAAAAGTGAAACCGCAAGATGACTTTTGCGGTTTCTGTTCACAAAACGCTTGTCTAAACGGGGCCTAAGAAATGACGTAAACTCCATGATCAAAACTGCAAAAAAGAATTTCATCAATGACAAAACTGAGTAAAACAAAAACAAACCATGTGAACTTTGGAAATTACTCAATAATCAACTAGGCTGCAGTAAAATAACTCAAAACCAGATTTTCAAACATAAACATAAAGACGGACAACACGCTCATCACAGACAAGCTGGATGTAGCCAATTACTTAAACACTTTCTTCACAAACATAGCCACAACACTGGTAAACAAACTACCCTCCCACTCAGGGCATTTTGGGGTAGAACACATCATAGCCTACTACAATAACCTAGGGGTCCGCAAAGACGATTTCAAACTAGAAATGGTAACAACAGCTGAGGTACTCAAAAAACTGAGCGCCCTCCAACCTAACAAGGCCACTGGCCATGACAATATCCCCTCCAAATTCCTCAGAGACTCAGCAGCCGCCATCACCCCAGTCATCACACACATAATAAACCTCTCCATAAAACAGGGACACGTACCCAAAGACTTCAAAATTGCGAGAGTAACACCCCTGCACAAAAAGGGCAGCAAATTAGACCCAGGCAACTACCACCCTGTTTCTATCGTTACCTCCATCTCGAAAGTCATGGAAAAAATAGTATACGAACAGGTCGAAAAGTACCTCACGGGAAAAAATCTAATCTACGAATTCCAATCTGGCTTCAGAACATCCCACTCCACTGACACATGCCTTCTCTATTTAAACGACCACATCAAACAAGAGGTGGACACGGGCAAATACTGCGGCATGGTCATGCTGGACCTACAAAAGGCCTTCGACACTGTCAATCACTCCATTCTGATTGACAAGCTAAAAGCCATTGGTTTTTCTATAAGTGAGCTGGATGCAATCCTACCTGGAGGGGAGAGAACAGATGGTGGAGGTAAACGGTACCTTGTTCCTGTTCGCGGCCGACTCAGCCCTGTTGGTCTCTGACAAGAACAAGTTACAGGTTGAAAAAACCCTCAGCTCGGAACTAGGCAAAATCTGCATCTGGCTTGCTGATAACAAACTATCATTACACCTGGGTAAAACAGAGTCCATTCTCTTCGGTTCAAATAACAAGCTCAGCAAGACCGACGGCTTCTCAGTTACAGTGGGTGACAATATTGTCACAAGGAAAGATGAAATTACATACCTAGGCTCCATCCTAGAGGCAAATCTGTGACAAAATGGCATCCAATGTAATAAAAAAAGTCAACCAACAAACTAGATTCTTGTACCGGATCTCCTCTTGGTAAACAAGAATACCCTGAAGACTCTGGCAGGAGCACTCATTCAAGGGTACTACGACTATGCTTGCACCTCATGGTACCAAAGCACCTCAAAGGTGCTAAAAACAAAATTACAAACATCTCAAAACAAACTGGTAAGACTACTGCTTGACCTTACTCCTAGAACCCACCTCACCCCTGCCCACTTTGACAACCTAGGATGGCTTAGAGTAGACGACAGAGTACAGCAACTTGCAATGGGCCTGGTCTACAAGATACACTACACAACCAAGGTACCCATGTACATGTCAAAATACTTCCCAAAGGTCAGTGAATACCACGATCACAACACCAGAGGGAGCTCCACAAATCATGTTAAACCCAGATTCGGCTCAAATAAGGGACTAAACACGTTTCGCAATTATGCCACATCAATGTGGAACGCCCTACCCAAAGTTGTAAAGGAATGTGGATCACTACCCACTTTCAAAACCTCTCTCAAGGGACACCTACGGGAGACTGCAATTCAAAACTGGCCCCTGTAAATATCCTAACTCAACCCCCTCCAATGTACAGTCATTTACCTAGTATGGTTTTGTCAATAGTCCAATGTACAATTTTGTTTGTTTGTACAGTGTCTCCTCCCCCCCCTCAATGTACAGTTTTGCTTGTTTATACAGTGTGTCTCCCCCCCCCCCCCCCCCAACCACCTCCAATGTAAATTACCCAGTATGGTTGTCAATATCCCAATGTACCCAACCCCCCCCACCCAACCTCCTCCAATGTACAGTTTCTACGTCAAATGTATATACTCCCTTTTCTTGACTCCTTCTGTATCACAAACAGTACTGTATTTGCAAATCTGGTATGTCATAAATGTATAGATGTAGCAGTACTAACTATCTGTATGTCATGTATGTCATATATGTCCTGATGAATTGAAAATGGGGGACCCTGATGTAAACAAGACGAAAGTCTTTCTCTGGTCTGCATCCCCTTAACAATTGTGTGTATTGAGCTGTACTGTATTGTACCCATTCTGCAATCTGTTAATAAAGTTTTCAATCAATCAATCAATCAATACACGACTAAGGTACCCATGTACATGTCAAAATACTTCCCAAAGGTCAGTGAATACCACGATTACAACACCAGACGGAGTTCCACAAATCATGTTAAACCCAGATTCGGCTAAAACAAGGGACTAAACACGTTTAGCAATTATGCCACATCAATGTGGAATGCCCTACCCACAGCTGTAAAGGAATGTGAATCACTACCCACTTTAAAAACCACTCTCAAAGAGCACCTATGAGAGACTGCAATTCGAAACTGGCCCCTGTAAATGTCCTAACGCAACCCCCTCCAATGTACAATAAATGTCCTATTAAACCCAATAATACACGAGACTCTCTTCTTGGGACCAAGTAAGGTTTAGTCGATAATCCAATGTACAGTCACCGCCCCCCCCTCCCCCCCACCCCGCCTACCCAACCCCCCCCCCCCCCCCCCACCTGCAATGTACAGTTTCCCCCCCACCCCACCCCACCCCACCTACCAACCTCCTACCTACCAACCTCCTCCAATGTACAGTTTCTTCGTCAAATGTATATACTCTCTTTTTTAGACTCTTCTTGTATCAAAAACAGTACTGTATTTGTAAATCTGGTATGTCATAAATGTATAGATGTAGCAGTACTGTCTATCTGTATGTCATGTATGTCATATATGTTATGATGAATTGAAAATGGGGGACCCTGATGTAAACAAGTCTTTCTCTGGTCTGCATCCCCTTAACAATTGTGTGTATTGAGCTGTACTGTATTGTACCCATTCTGCAATCTGTTAATAAAATTTTCAATCAATCAATCAATCAGCACCACACTGGGAGACACAGAACGAAGAGAAAACTGGGATGCATGATTAGGAGTAGAAGTAGGTACATGAACCTGCTCAGTAAACAGATCCAGGATAGAATCCAGTTAGAATCAGGATCCTCATCCTTGAAAATGTGCCCAGCTGCAGCAAAATGGCGATTAAAATAAGGCAGAGAAAATTTCACATTGATCATAAAATAAACAGTGATCAAATTTGACCTGAGAAGGTAAAGAGGCAGGTGAATTGCTATTATTAGCTTTTACTATTTTAGATGGATTATAATAGGTGCTAGTACTAAGTACTCTGAAAGCAGTCCAGTGTGAAGCCTCATTAGTAAGAGAACTAATGACAGTTCAGGATGACAGTTCAGAAGTGAACCAAGGGCTGGATATATTTATTACTCTACATTTCTAAAAGGTGCATGTTTATTTACGACCGACAGTAAAGTATTTGTAAAAAGAAAAAATTTAAGCAATTTCAACATCTGGAATAGCAGATGTAGAATAAAAATCACTACTATAAAGGTAAAAAAAAAGCCTTGTCATTAAAATTACTTAAATGTCTCCTAACTTACATTTTGGAAGAAGTTCTCTTCAAATGTGTGTCAGGAATACACACAATAGGATCACTAATACCCAAGTCAAAAACACCACATGCAGTGATTGTATCACTCTTATTAGAAAATATTAAATCAATTAAGGTTGACCTTAAGTGGTTCTTCAGATTAGGCCTGGTAGGATCAGTGATCAGCTGCAATAAATTAAAAAACAAGAGGCATTCGTCAAACCAATCAATGTTAAAATCCCCCATAACTATTCATTCAGATTTATTATTAGCGAGAGAGTACTTCAGCTAGAAGATCAATAGACCTGACATCAGCTGATGGAGGTCTATAAGAAGTCTTCATTTGTCATGCAGCAACAGGCACATGTAAGATGGGCGACACACAGGAACACACACACTCGCCTCTCTGCACTCTGTCTGCACCAAGTGCTCCTGTCCATCTTCGTCAAGGATGCGACAGCGTTAGCGATCTGTTCTGCATGTTTTTCATTGGGTCTATCTCTTTTTGGGGGGGAAACCCTTGCGAGCACAGTGATAACATGCAAACTCCACACAGAAAGGCCCGGGAGATACCCTATACCTGGGTACCTGGCAACCCGACACCACTGACTACAAAGGAATTATTAGACCCATAATCAACACCAAGGGTTAATAATAATAATAATAATAATAATAATAATAATAATAATAATAATAATAATAATAATAATAATAATAATAATAATAATAATAATAATAATAATAATAATAATAATAATAATAATAATAATAATAATAATAATAATAATAATAATAATAATAATAATAATAATAATAATAATAATAATAATAATAATAATAATAATAATAATAATAATAATAATAATAATAATAATAATAATAATAATAATAATAATAATAATAATAATAATAATAATAATAAGGGTTAATAAATAAATTCAAACCACTTGGGTAAGGTAAGAGAAATGAGAATAGAAACAGAAAAACAAGACGTCACATGAACAGAAAAACGGCTATACACTAGGTGGGTGGCTCGCTGATGTGGGGGGGGGGGGCTTGCCCATGGAGGGCTTTGTAGGTGATGGGGGTGATGTGACAAACATGACTTAGTGAGTAGCCTGGCAGCAGAATTTTGGACCACCTGAAGTTGATCCACGGACACAGGGCGAGACTGAGACATGAGAACACTCGGACACACGGTCCGTGGTGTCAAAGAGAGGAAGGGATATCTTCCTCCTACCTTTCACCACAGTCATCCAGGAGGAACAGCCTGGAGAGAGGGCTCCAAACAATCAGGGCTCAGTTTGATGACATTGCTATGCCGATGATACTCAACTCTTCCTCTCCTTCCCTCCCTCAGATATCCACGTCTCTGAGCGGATCTTGGCCTGTCTGTCCGACATCTCTGCCTGGATGACGACCAACCACCTCAAACTGAACATAAGCAAAACAGAATTGCTCCACCTGCCGGCCAAATCCTCCCCCCTGACGACCTTTCCATCACAGTCGAGAATGCAGCTGTGACTGCGTCCCCGACCGCCAAGAACCTTGGTATTGTCCTCGACGACCAGTTGAACTTCTCCGCTCACATCGCAGCGATCAACCGGTCAATGGTCTCTAAGTAACTACACACCCTCAAGACCCCTACGCTCTGCATCTTCTGGCCGTCTCAGACCCACTCCTATCCGAGCTCCGGGAGGGTCATCAAGGAGAACCTGCCTATTCTCAGTCCTTGCCCCACAATGGTGGAACGAACTGCCCACCACAGTTAGGAGAGCCGAAACCCGTCCAATCTTTCGCTATCGACTAAAGACGCACTTCTTCAACCATTATCTGAAAGGAAAAAAAAGAAAAAAATAATCTAACCCTAACTAACCTTATTGTCATGCACTTGTCCTAATATACTAACCTGCACTGTAGCACTCAACACTTTGATGAACATTGTTACTCAGCTGATAGATTTGTACCCTTCCTGATGAGTAGTTTGTATTTGCATGTGGTTTCAAATGTGTGAGTTAAAACTGACCCCAATCCACTTAAATAACCCCATATACTTTTAAAGAAAGAAGGGGTCTGGGTCTGATCCACTTAAATATAAGAAGTCTTCTTCAGCACCAAAGATTAGTCACTGTTTTGAATGCTATCACCATTCCAAAATGAGTTCCTTGACTATAGACAAGATAGCAGACTCACTCTCTCTCTGATGTTGAAATTATTGTATTTATGACTTTAATCATCTTGAGTAATGCTTCTAATTACCATAAGGAAATGAGTGGTCAATTGTTAATAATATTGTCTCATCTTTGAAAGACTGTCAAGTACATCTATGCAGATTAACTATTGTATTGCCAATTCTGGCTGCTGGCACAAAGGAACATAGGAACCACACACACACACACACACACGCACGCACGCACGCACGCACGCACGCACGCACGCACGCACGCACGCACGCACGCATGGACAACTGTCAATCACTGGGCTATGTGGGTCAATTGCCCCTTAGGAGGGCAGGTGTGTGGGCTTGATTGCGCCTGATTGAGTGCAGCTGTGCCTAATTGTGGCTGTGCCTATTCAAGCTTGAATCTCACAGTGTTAATCGTTCTCAGAATGTGTTCCGTGTTTTCCTGTGCCCTGCTGTGCATTTAGCCGCTCTCTAGGCTGTTCTAATTCTGGGCTGCTTGCTTTGTTTGGTACTTTGTTTTGAGAGTCTGTTTGGAGCTCGGTGTCTGCAGTGTGTTTCTTTTTCACGACAAGTTTCCTTTAGTCTTGTATTGGTCATTAGTCCTGCTACAAACTATAAACTCCTTTAGTGGAGGTTTATTGTCCTTTTTGACAAATGTATGTTCTTAACACATTGACCGCCATAAACGGCGTACGACGTGTTTGATGTCCATGCTAATTCTGCCAAACCACGCTGTACGACGTTATTGAGATCATATTTCATATTTTCATAATTCCGCCACCCAGCCTCTGCTGATACAGTGGGAGCCTGCACAACAGTGCAACGTTTCAATACCGCCGCCTGGTGGGTGATCGGGCGAGTTACAACTGGAAATGGATCTGGTGATCTCGGTGCATCTGGGAAATCCGTCCGGCAGTCACATATCGTTGCGGGACTCTAGACACACATCCGTGTATATGGATCGCTGCCATAACTCAATAATCGATATGATTTGGGCGTTTATTGCGCCATACAAACCGGAAATGGATCTAGTCGATCGGCGTCAAATAAGTGGGATCTTTTCCCTCCAGTCTCAACAGCGAACGGTAAGAGGACAGTAACGTTACTTTCAGCTTGATTGTTTATTCTTTTCAATGCAAACCGCTCTGATCAATATATCACCCATACTACATAAAGCATTTACTGACGATCACGGAATTATAAACGACCCCCCCCCCTTTCATCCGCGCATGATGAATCATAACTGTAACTGAGGGGTACAATTCCCTGACTGTATTGATAAGTATGGTATCATTAAACCACTACCGCTTTATGTACTTTAATTACTGGCCATACAGTACACAATATATGAATATGATGAACACTTCCCACAATGAAATCGGTTCCAGTCAAAGGTATTAATCAAGTATTTAATGGAGCAAAAGGTACATAGGATACTTTACATTATTATTTGAATGCACTTGTAAGGCAAAGGAATGTGCGTAGGCAAATCAACAATGAATGTCCATTCTCTGGTTACGCAGGAGGTAATTATACAACCTGACTCTTAGGGAATTATATCTATGGTACACTAGTAATATAGCGGGAGATACTGGAAGGGGTTCCCCTGGTTGTAAGCCAGCGGGGGGGGTAGAAGATCTGTCGGTAGTAGGACGTCTGGTCAACGATGACTAGGGAGACTTCAGGTACAGAAGCCGGTGCAGTAGCCTCTTGATCCACAGACGAATACAGCTTGGTTCTCTTGTAGACTGTAGCTCCACAGTGAAGAAAGCTAGTCGGCCTCAGGCTCTCTGAAGCGCCGACTCGACTTGACTCCTCTCGGGGTAAATCCAACACGTGCAGGCGTCGGCGATTATCCGCTCCATAAATCACAGGACCAAAGCAAATATATTCCAGCCGCAAAGGGCTATGTAGTCGTCGGGTAGATTAATCCAGTGTACATGTCCATACGGTTCTCGTCTAGGTCTCCTCGGGTGAAAGCGCCATGTGGTCGGCCCAGCCTGGATAAGAACTCTAGCTAATACGAGGAAGTGTTGGAGATGCTGGTCACTGTAGAACTTTAAACGCACGATACACTATACACAAATAGACTATTATTTACCTAATAGAAATATGTCGCACTCGACGGTATAGCGCCAAACTCTGACAATTCAGTTACTAATTCGCACGCGGTCTCAATGCTCTATTCTGGGGCCAAACAGGCCATACTTCACCGCACGTTGTATCGTGGGTGAGGCTTCAACTTATCGGTAACATGCTAAGGAAGGTAAGGGGGTAAGGGGCTTCTATATTCACCTGCGCCGTATTTATACGCACGGTGAACAAACTAGTTCCAATCTCATTTCTGTCGCGTATCCCTGGGCAAGGCCGGGCATGTCCGGACACATCTTGACGGTGACTTTAAACCTGGCTCCGGAGGCCGGTCCCTGGCGCCGGTGGACCGCTGTCCAATAGGAGAATGAACTATTATGGTCTGGGCTAAAGGGATATTCCGTGTATATGTACAAGGAATATACAAGGGATATCAAACGATATACAAATACTATGCAATATATATCAATAAATAAATATATATATTCGGTTTAATCTGATCCTTCGTAACAATAACGTATACGAACATCATTATTATTATTATTATTATTATTATTATTATTATTATTATTATTATTATTATTATTATTATTATTATTATTATTATTATTATTATTATTATTATTATTATTATTATTATTATTATTATTATTATTATTATTATTATTATTATTATTATTCAGTTATCAGGCATGTGTTTAGGTTGTCTATTACTAATGGTTTGATTGGGTGTTGTGTTTGTAAATAGCGGTTTAAAAAAAAGATATTATGGCATTTTACAATACAAGACTTTGAGGTCGTTTTCTGATAAACTCGTTTTTGTGCATTTTACTTACACATAAAGAGTTGGAACTCCATTTCCCTAGTACCTACACACACCAAACTTTCCACATTTCTTCCCATCCGTATTATGCTTCTTTCTATAGAAAGGTTTGTTGATTGATTGACTCTGTTGCCCTGAGGGGTCAGCTACCAGGTCGGGGACCCAGGAGAGGGGGGTACTTTCGTACTCTTGCTTTTTTCATTCAACCTTTATTTAAACTCGAGGGACATTTACAGTGCTGTCTTTTTAAACAATTAAAAGAGATAAGAAGATAAGAATAGGGATGCTCGATATTGTTTTTTTTACCGATACCGATATTCCGATATTGTCCAACTCTTAATTTCCGATACCGATATCAACCGATATCAACCGATACCGATATATGCAGGGTTTCCCCGTCCAAAAAACTGAATAATTTCAGGTAACTAATCATTTCACTGGATATATATATAACAAATATTGTTATTGTTTTTTTTTGTTTTTAAACCGATACCGATATTTTCCGATATCACATTTTACTGCCGATATTGGCCGATAATATCGGTCGGCCGATAATATTGGACATCCCTAGATAAGAATAACCCAAAGGACTTCCGGTTTGCGATGAACAGGTAAGAAGCCACAGGAAAGAGTTCCCCCGTCAATAAATACCAAAAAAGGAAGGAAAACGATTCAAAACTAAATAAAAAGGAAAGATTCAAGGACTAAACAAGGAAGAAACAATGAACACGAGGATGAGTGAGAGAAGAACGGCCCCAGATGAAGAAAGTACACAGATGAAAATAAACCAACACGAGGAGATGACGCAACAGGCGAATCAAGCTAGCGAGATGCTAGCCGACAGCGCAGGGATACCCAGCTGGGCAGTACAGCTACAGGCTAGTATCCAAGCTAGCATGCAAGCCAATATAGAGGCGAACCAGGCTAACACACAGATTGAGCTAGAAGCAATGCGTGACATACAACGGAATATCGAGAAGCTCAGGGAAGAATTGAAGCGAGGACAGGATGAGCTCAGAGAAGAAGTGAATACGAGACTCGAGACAGTTAACGGAAAGATACAGAAGCAATAAAAAGACATAGAAGCGATAGAAGAAAGAACAGCCGAGGTAGAAGAATGGAGCACAGAAGTACAGGAGATCCTGATAGCCACTATCGAACAACAAGAGAGAATGCAAGAAAAGATAACTGACATGGAGGGAAGATCAAGGAGGAACAATATACGCATATGGGGACTGAAAGAAGGGATAGAGGGAGACTCGATGACCAGGTATGTGGGCAATCTAATCTGAAAATAGTTGGAAAAGCCAGAACTCGACAAGATGGAGATTCAAAGAGCCCACAGGGCACTGGCCCCAAAACCACAACCAGATAAACCTCAGCGAGCAGTTATTGTAAACTTCTTGAGATTCGAAATGAAAGAAAGCATTCTCAGAGCAGCCTGGCAGGCGAAGATAGAAGTAGAAGGAAGGAAAGTGACTTTTGATCACGACTATTCAACAGAGGTGGCTGTGAGGCGTCGGAACTATGCAGAAATAAAAATAATTCTAAAGGAGAAAGAAATCAGGTTCTAATCACCTATGACCTCGCTGAAGGTACACTGGTACGAAGGCACCAAGCTATACAACAGCGCACAAGAGGCGACGAGGGACATGGCCCGGAGAGGATGGATGACACCGGGAGGAGGAGGATGGAGAGAGCGCACAGATGGACCAGAGTTGAGAGATGAGGACAAGGAGAGGAGGACGGGAGAGGGAAGGGAGGGGACCTGAAGCGATTCGAGGCAGAGCAACAATGAAGACGGACAAAGAAACACAGGAAAAGGGGCATGGAGGAGGAGACGTGAAGGGCCACGGTGATCCGAGGGAGGATAAGTACAAAATAGAATTAACATGGAAGACTACCCAATACAAACACATACACAGAGGATAATGGGGGATACAAGGGAGGAGTGAGAATAGCTACAACAGAGGAAGATAAATGAACAATCACTCCAAGGAAAATTTATTAAGGACACGAGTCTACAACACATAGGGAATAAATAAATATAGACACACAGGGAAAACTACACATTGGACCGATATGGAGGCATAATGGGATTACATGTGGCACACAATACAAATAGACTCGCTGATAAATGTCTCTGAACAATATGAAAAATAAATACAGAGCATTGACCGGGAGCTCTGGGGCAGTTTACAGAACAAATGTTGGACTTATATAGTGAGCAAGGGAGAGCCAACACAGGAGGCATCCAAGCCACTAGGGGGAGCCCTCTCACCAGGAGAGCCATTACTCCCACCCACCAGCAGGGGACAGGGAGAGGAAAATAGTAGCTGCTCTTATTTGTAAATAAAAGAAAAAGGAGGTTCCGGGGAGATCATATCCGTTGGATAGATCTTGGAAAGAACGGAGACCAGAGTTATCGAAGATATCCCCCAACGTGTGGATGCCTTTCTTTTCTCATCTAGGGTACCTAATAGGTTGTTGTCCAATAAGGAGTAAATTGTTATTAAATGTGCCATTTATGGCGGTTAGTACACGCTTTCTGGGTGTCATGCCAGGTCTGGATCACATGTGTGATAAGAGGGCCAAATCGTAATTTGCATTGCTTAATTGAAATTTTGGTATACACAATATCCTGAAGTCTATGTGGGGACACCATCTTCTCCTCCAATGGTCGCCAAGACACGGCTGCTTGAGCGTCAAACCAAGTGATCAGAGGTCTCAGAGAGAAAGCTTGAAAATAATATTTAAAGTCTGGAAATGCTAAGCCTCCATCGAGTTTACTTCTATGGGCTGTTGATCTCTTCAAGCGCGGGCGTTTATTGTTCCAAACGAATTTATATGAGGCAGAGTGCAATTTCGGCCAGTAACCAACAGGAGGAGGCAACGGGAGCATTGAACTGATAAAATTTATTCTGGGTAAAATATTCATTTTAATTATTGACGCACAGGCCTGTAATGAATTTTTTAATTTGGACCATCTGTTGAAGTCATTCGTAATCCTGTCACCCAAGCTGGAGTAATTATACCTTACCGTCTGGCTAATAGTGGGGAATATTTCAATCCAGAGACATTTAAAGTGCTCCACCATAAGTATGTTTGCAGGTATATGGTAGCCTTCGCAGGCTCATTAAGTGGAAGAAAAGCAGATTTTGGCCAGTTGATCTTAAAGCCGGATAGGCTGCCAAACTCATCTATCACGTTGAGAAGATGAGGCAGAGAGACGGAGGGATTCTGCATAAACAGGAGTGCATCATCTGCGTATAAGCTGATATGGTGATGTGTGCCCTGAATTGAAACAGGAGATATAATTTGGATTGTCTTATGTATTGAGCTAGAGGTTCGAGGGATAAGGCGAAAAGACCGGGACTAAGAGGGCAACCCTGTCTGGAAGAGCGCGAGACAGAGAAGAGTGGCAAGCAGAACTTTCCCGTTAAGATCATGGCCGAAGGCCCTGTGTAGATAACTTTGATCATATGAATGAAACCCTCACCCAACCCCATCCTTCTAAGAACTGCCCACAAGTAAGACCACTCCAATCTGTCAAATGCCTTCATTGCGTCCAAGGACATGACCGCTGTAGGGACTGCAACATCCTTGCTGGCATCAATCACGTGCAGTAACCGTCTGATGCTATCAGTAACCAGGCGGCCTCTTATGAAGCCGGTCTGATCAGGGTGAACTAGAGATGTCATATGTTTTTGGAGTCGGGTGGTTAGAACCTTGGCATATAGCTTAAGATCGGCTCCGAGGAGACTTAGGGGCCTGTAGCTGCCACATTCGGTGGGGTCCTTATCCTTCTTGAGTAAAACAGATATAAGCACCATATTAACGTCTCTGGAGAAATTGCCGTCTTTGATTGAGTGTAAAATCATCAAGAGTAATAAGGGACAGAGTACATCCCAGAATGCGAGATAGAGTTCCGGTGGAATGCCGTACCATCCGGGAGCTTTGCCCCGTTGCATATCTGCAATCGCCTCTCTAAGTTCAACTAGCGTGATAGGTGCAGCTAACAGCTTAGCACTATCTTCTGAGATCTGTGGTAGGTTGATTTGATCAAGAAAATCCTCCAACTTGGTATGATCAAAGACCACCTCTGACTTGTACAGGTTGGAATAAAAAGAGCGAAATGTATCATTAATCTTTTTGGGGTTGGTGGTTACCTCCCCCTGTTGGTTCTTAATGAAAGGGATATCCGCAAATTGTTCACTGGCACGTATCTCCATAGCTAGTAGGTGACTAGGCCTGGAGCCGTGAAAGTAGTAGTGCTGTCTTGTTCTGTGCATTTGAAATTCAGATTGTTGTCTTAAAAATGTTTCACTACCTTAATTTGAAGCTCCAGTCGACTAGAGTAGAGTAGTTGTGCTGCAATGAAGAGATCAAGTCAAGTCAAGTCAAGTCAAGAGTTTTATTCGTCACGGCATACGGATATACAATGAAATGCGGGTGGTCTTGCCCGCAACGATGTGCAATTGGTACAACATATAATAGAATCCAATACAAAAATTTGTGCAATAAAATTGTGCAATAACAGGTAGCAGGTAACAATAAATTTGTGCAATAACGGGTAACAGTTAACAGTTAACAGTAGTAGTAATAGTAGTGCAATACACTGTTACTGTTGCTAATACTAATTTAAAGTGGCCTTTCCTTTTGGCAATAAGTGGGGTGCGTGCGGCCTGAGTGTGTGCCCGCTCATGCTAAAGTGTTACAGTGGTACTCAGTGTTCATTGTTCAGGACTCTGATGGCCTGGGGGAAGAAGCTGAGCCTAAGCCTCTCTGTCCTAGTAGCTGGGGTTCGCAGGCGTCTGCCTGACCTCAGCAGCTGGAACAGGCTGTTATTGGGGTGGTGAGGGTCTTTCATTATCCCGCAGGCTCTGGATTTGCACCTCTTGTTGTATAGAACCTGCAGGGGAGGTAGTGCAATACCCGTGGTACGCTTGGCTGAGCGCACCACTCTCTGTAGGGCCTTCTTGTCTTGTGCCGTGCTGTTTCCATACCAGGCAGTGATGTTTCCAGTCAAGATGCTCTCTACAGCTCCTGAGTAGAAGGACTGGAGTATCTTCCCCGATACTCTGAACTTCCTTAACTGTCTCAGGTGGTAGAGGCGCTGTTTTGCCTTCTTTACTACTGTGTCTATGTGTGTTGACCATGTCAGATCCTCTGAGATGTGGACCCCCAGGTACTTAAAGCTGCTCACCCTGTCCACGGTAGCCCCGTTAATCATCAGTGGTGTGTGTGTCTCCTGCTGTCCTCTCCTATAATCCACGATCAGCTCCTTGGTTTTACCAATGTTCAGGAGCAGGCTGTTGTCCTGGCACCAGCGTTCCAGTACCTCAACCTCCTCCCGGTAGGCCTTCTCGTCGTTGTCCGAGATCAGCCCCACCACCACCGTGTCGTCTGCGAACTTCACTATGGAGTTGGAGCTGAACTTGGCCACACAGTCGTGTGTGTAGAGTGAGTACAGCAGGGGGCTTAGAACACAGCCCTGGGGGGACCCGATGCTCAGGGTGATGGTGTTGGAGGTCTGACCCTCCACCCTGACCGCCTGGGGTCTTTCACTCAGAAAGTCCAGTACCCAGGCGCTCAGGGCGGAGCTCAGACCCAGCTCGATCAGCTTGTCCACCAGTCTGGTGGGGACTATGGTGTTGAACGCTGAGCTGTAGTCAATGAACAACAGTCTCACATAGCCCCCCTTCTGACGGTCAAGGTGGGAGAGGGTGCTGTGCAGTACCTGGGAGACCGCGTCGTCAGTGGACCTGTTTGTCCTGTATGCAAATTGCATAGGGTCCATATCACTGGGGAGGGAGGCACAAATGTGGTCCTTGACCAGCCTCTCAAAACATTTCATGACCACAGAGGTGAATGCCACCGGTCTGTAGTCATTTGGACATGTTGGGGAGGGTTTCTTCGGTACAGGGATGATGGTAGACATCTTGAAGCAGGCAGGGACCACCGACTCCACCAGGGATTGATTAAATATGGCGGTGAACACTGGGGCAAGCTGGTTGGCACAGGACTTAAGTATGCGTCCTGTTATACCATCTGGGCCAGCAGCCTTCCTGGTGTTCACCTGCATAAATGCTCTTCTCACACTGTGTACCGTCAATGAGAGAGCGTCCCCCCCCCCCGCGGATGCCCCCCCCCCCCTCCACAACAGCCGGCGCACCAGTGACGTCACTAGCCGTTGGGCTAGCAGTGCCACTGTTTGCACCAAACCGCGCATAGAAGGTGTTGAGCTGGTCCGCAAGGGAGGCGTCGTCGCTCCCCATTGAGGGGGCGCTGACTTTGTAGTCAGTTATCAACGTGGCATGAAGCTTTTCCAGTTCCACCAGCTTGGAGAGACGTCCCTTGCGGAAATTAGATGCAAAGAGAGTAGTGTTACTTCTGATAAAACCCTTAACCGAATCCCATAGAATTCTGGGATCCTGTACCGAGCCAGCATTAAACTGCAGGAATTCAGTGAGCTTCTCTTTAAATTGCAAGTTAAACTCCCCGTTTTTCAGCAGTGTGGACTGGTAACGACCTCTCTCTCTCTCCAGGTGACTGGTAACGACCTCTCTCTCTCCAGGTGACTGGTAACAACCCCTCTCTCTCTCCAGGTGACTGGTAACAACCTCTCTCTTTCCAGGTGACTGGTAACAACCTCTCTCTCTCCAGGTGACTGGTAACAACCCCTCTCTCTCTCCAGGTGACTGGTAACGACCTCTCTCTCTCCAGGTGACTGGTAACAACCCCTCTCTCTCTCCAGGTGACTGGTAACGACCTCTCTCTCTCTCTCCAGGTGACTGGTAACGACTTCTCTCTCTCTCTCCAGGTGACTGGTAACAACCTCTCTCTCTCTCTCTCTCCAGGTGACTGGTAACAACCTCTCTCTCTCTCTCTCTCTCTCCAGGTGACTGGTAACAACCTCTCTCTCTCTCTCTTTCCAGGTGACTGGTAATGACCTCTCTCTCTCTCTCTCCAGGTGACTGGTAACAACCTCTCTCTCTCTCTCTTTCCAGGTGACTGGTAACGACCTTTCTCTCTCTCCAGGTGACTGGTAACAACCTCTCTCTCTCTCTCTTTCCAGGTGACTGGTAACGACCTCTCTCTCTCTCCAGGTGACTGGTAATGACCTCTCTCTCTCTCTCTCTCCAGGTGACTGGTAACGACCTCTCTCTCTCTCTCCAGGTGACTGGTAACGACCTCTCTCTCTCTCCAGGTGACTGGTAACGACCTCTCTCTCTCTCTCTCCAGGTGACTGGTAACGACTTCTCTCTCTCTCTCCAGGTGACTGTTAACAACCTCTCTCTCTCTCTCTCTCTCTCTCTCTCTCTCTCTCTCTCTCTCTCTCTCTCTCCAGGTGACTGGTAACAACCTCTCTCTCTCCAGGTGACTGGTAACTACCTTTCTCTCTCCAGGTGACTGGTAACGATCTCTCTCTCTCTCTCTCTCTCTCTCTCTCTCTCTCTCTCTCTCTCTCTCTCTCTCTCTCTCTCTCTCTCTCTCTCTCTCTCTAAGGAGTCAAGGAGTCAAGGAGAATACCTGTGAGGTAAGTTGTCAAGGAGAGATAACAGAGTTTGATGTGTGAAGGAGTCCAAGAAAAAAAATAATAGTATGACGCACATAAACAAATGGGGGGAGGCGAGATTTTCTTCTACATGGTTCCTACAGAACACTGAGAATTGCAACGTCATGTTATCATCGGCTGTGTTGTGATAATATTGTATAGGAAAGATCTCCACGTGACAAAAAAATAAAACAAAATAAAAACAAAAAAAACAAAGACAGAAAGTTGAGAAACGTGGTTAAGGCGGGCAGGGGGGTTGGGGGGGGGTTACGTGGGGTTGCAGGGGGGAAAGGGATGGGGGGGGGGGGGGGGGGGGGTTAACGGGGGGGAGAGGGGGGGGGGGGGGGGGGGCATGCAACGCAGCCGGATAGCTGGGTGGGGCCAATACTGCTGAGTGAGATTGATCTGAATCCTCTTGGCTGGCAGGCTGTGTGTTGCCCAGTGCAGGGGCTGTTGGCAGCGTGGCAGCGCAGGGTGGAGTGCGGGCCAGCGGGTGCCAGGGTGCCAGGGCAGAGGGCAAAAGCCTATTGAGAGGCAGTGTGACGGACACAATGGGAGCGACAGACTTGCTGCATCAACAGGCTTTTTGCTGCTGTGGCCAGAAATAAACCATAAATACCCCCGGCGGCCTCCACTGAGCGCTCGCCAGGCCTACGCCCTCACTCTCATAGACAAACAGAAAAAGAGAGAAAGGTAGAGAGAGAGAGAGGAAGAGAAAAACACGGAGAGAGTGTGGCTCGTACGTTGTGCAGAGAAGCACAAGCCGTCCAGGTAAAACAAAGACTCCCTCACCCTCCCTCCCTCCCTCCCTCTCCTCAGTAGGTCTTCCTCTCCTCCTCTACCTCCTCAGTAGGTCTTCCTCTCCTCCTCTACCTCCTCAGTAGGTCTTCCTCTCCTCCTCTACCTCCTCAGTAGGTCTTCCTCTCCTCCTCTACCTCCTCAGTGGGTCTTCCTCTCCTGCTCTCCTCCTCTCCCTCCTCAGTAGGTCTTCCTCTCCTGCTCTCCTCCTCTACCTCCTCAGTAGGTATTCCTCTCCAGCTCTCCTCCTCAGTAGGTCTTCCTCTCCCACTCTCTCCTCCTCTACCTCCTCAGTAGGTCTTCCTCTCCCACTCTCTCCTCCTCTACCTCCTCAGTGGGTCTTCCTCTCCCACTCTCTCCTCCTCTACCTCCTCAGTAGGTCTTCCTCTCCCACTCTCTCCTCCTCTACCTCCTCAGTAGGTCTTCCTCTCCTCCTCTACCTCCTCAGTAGGTCTTCCTCTCCTCCTCTACCTCCTCAGTAGGTATTCCTCTCCCACTCTCTCCTCCTCTACCTCCTCAGTAGGTCTTCCTCTCCTCCTCTACCTCCTCAGTAGGTCTTCCTCTCCTCCTCTACCTCCTCAGTAGGTATTCCTCTCCCACTCTCTCCTCCTCTACCTCCTCAGTAGGTCTTCCTCTCCTCCTCTACCTCCTCAGTAGGTCTTCCTCTCCTCCTCTACCTCCTCAGTAGGTCTTCCTCTCCTCCTCTACCTTCTCAGTAGGTCTTCCTCTCCTCCTCTACCTCCTCAGTAGGTCTTCCTCTCCTCCTCTACCTCCTTAGTAGGTATTCCTCCTCCTCTACCTCCTTAGTAGGTCTTCCTCTCCTCCTCTACCTCCACAGTAGGTCTTCCTCTCCTCCTCTACCTCCTCAGTAGGTATTCCTCTCTAGCTCTCCTCCTCTACCTCCTCAGTAGGTCTTCCTCTCCTCCTCTACCTCCACAGTAGGTCTTCCTCTCCTCCTCTACCTCCTCAGTAGGTCTTCCTCTCCTCCTCTACCTCCTCAGTAGGTCTTCCTCTCCAGCTCTCCTCCTCTACCTCCTCTGTCTTCCTCCTTGTGTTTGCTCTGTGGTAGTGTTTTGCATTGCCTGTAATCAATGTGTTATGCTCACATGAATGAGGACCAGAGCTCCAGTGTGTGTGGGGGGGGGGGGGGGGGGGGACGGACCTGCAGAGGCACAGTAAGCGAAGGTGCACAGAGGTGTTGCTTCTGATGAATATGGAATTAAATCTGACCCCATTTTCCTTTGGTGGTATCGTTATAATGAGCTAACGAATTGGAGCAATGACAAACTAAAACTAAAATCAAAACCATTACCACGTATTGAGAACGAGTGAGCAAATATTACTGTAGTAATAGCAAGTTACTGTGTAAATGTCTTGTTCTTGTGTGAGGTTTTAGTTTCAATGCATTGTTTTCCTCTCGTGGCCGTTTGTCCACATAGTGTAACATTATCAGTACTTATGTCATAATTAACCCTTTCACTACCACACTACAGACGGTTAACCCTTTCACTGCCACACGACAAAGGGTTAACCCTTTCACAACCACACTACAGACGGTTAACCCTTTCACTACCACACTACAGAAGGTTAACCGTCTGTACGTGTGGTTGTGAAATGGTTAAACCATTTTCAAACCAATGGCGTCGTCTGAAGAGAACGCCACCCACTCCATATGAACCTCGACAACCTCGTTCTGAAGAAGCAGTGGTCGTCATTGACCTCATTCAATGTAGAAATATTGTCCTTGTCAATTCTTCCCATACTTATGTCACTGGAGTGGGTTATAGATGAGGCTTTAGTTGTCTACTAGTCCTCTAATGTTGGCTTCCTGACTTGTACCCTGTAGAAGGACCATGTCTGATCACCAGGGAGCCCCTGACCAGCTGCCAGCTGGCAAAAGCCAAGGAGGAGCTGGAGTCACATACAAGGTACCAGATATAATACAATATACTAGCCTACTGTATACTTAAAAGAACACGCCAACATTTTGAGAAATTAGCTTATCGTCTTCTCCAGAGAGAGACAAGAAGATAGATACCAGTTCATCATACTTCATACTTGTTCTTACATTCTGTCCTGTTCCCGACTTGCAGTTGGTGGCCTTCGAGTTCGAGAACTTCTCTGGTAAGAAGTTTGAGTTGACCGTCGAGTCTAAGGATGTGGTGGAGAAGCTGGAGAGGGTTGGCTCAGTCATCGTGGAGTCAGGACCGTGAGTAGACACTAAATACACTTCACTTTCCTTCACAGTCAATCTAATTTATTTGTAAATGTCCCCATGGGCCGGACAAGTCAAGACGAAACATCACAATAAATCAAGAACAAAAAACCCACCATGAAATCCAAAATAAATGTCAAATAAATAAATGCAACACTCCCAGACATACCCCAGCGAAGGTAAGGAAAAACTCACAAAAAACCTAGCAATAGGAAAAAAGCACCACAGCTAATGTGGAGGAGAGAAACCTTAGAAGGGCCGTTCAAGGGGGGATCCCCCTTCTTGGATGTCGGTGATAGTAGTTTTGGATGGATGATCGATGGGTGGAGAATAAAACAGGCGAAATAGTTGGTATGTATGTACATATACGTGTATAGAACACAAATATGTACATGCAATAGCAACTGGGGTACATAAGAACATTTTTGAAAGATTTAAATAGAATAGAGCTAAGAGCAACAACAATAAAAGAGAAAACACAATCACTCTACTCACTGTGATTGAGTAGATTTTTCAAGTGACTGATTTAAAAACCTTTTCTTTTTTTTCTACTTGTCCTGAGTAGTTGAGTGTGTCTTTAGTCTGCTACTATTTTACTTTTACTCTTTCTAGACAAGTATGCATACTCTATCTCTACGCTTACTCTAAGCGTGCCACCATGTAGCTTTGGGGGGAGAAAAAACGTCATTGTAGCTTGGAAAACTCCAACATTTTGGGAAATTAGCTTATTTGCCATCTACCCTGGAGTTAGACAAGAAGATACATACCCTTTTTCTTCTCTGTGCATGCAGTAGGAAGACGCGCACCATTAGCCTAGCTTAGCGTCAGTCACTGGAAGTAGGTTCCTCCATTAGCCTAGTCCCAACGTCTTCCTACTCCTACTGCATGCACAGAGAAGAAAAAGGTATGTATCTTCTTGTCTAACTCCAGGGTAGATGGCAAATAAGCTAATTTCCCAAAATGTTGGAGTTTTCCTTTAATATTAGTATTGATATGTATTGTCACAAGAGAAGAATGGGATCTGGTTGGCAACAACCACCTAAATGCATTATTGAGTCAAGCATATTTCAAGTATTTCTAAACTTTCAAGTATTTCTAACTATTGCAGAGGTAATATTTTCATCCCAAAACTAAACAGCGCAGCTTTAGGTACAGTAACTACTTCTGCACGAGTAATGGTACTCTGTCCACTTCTGTCGGTTAACAGTTTGCCGACACATTCATGCCGCTCTTTGCCAAGTTGATTCTGGTTTAGAGATGAAGGAAGTGTAATATAATCTTTTTCTTTTCCTTGTGAAAGATTTTACAACCTTTGTGAGTCATTCATTTTAAGATTGACAGAAAGAATCCCAGACGTTTCTCTATTAAGAGGAAGAACAATTCCAAAATTATTATTATTATTATTATTATTTACATTTAGTCATTTAGCTGATGCTTTTGTCCAAAGCGACTTACAGATTGTGAACAACATGTCAGCAGGAGGGGGACATCTCTGGCAGGCAGCTAAGGGTCAAACAGTGTCCCTCACACAAACAGAACTTGAGTGCTACACTCTGAGTGCATAGTAGTATAGACATTATTAGTATGCTAGGTAGTAGTAGAGCCATACTAGCATGGTACAGGTAGTAGGTAGTAGTATAGGGATAGTAGAATAGTGCACAGACAGTAGAGATAGTAGTCAAGCACATAATAGTAAAATAAATGTCAAAATATTTTGTTTTTGTTTGAAAACTGAAAATATTACATTGTTGTAAACTGCATTGGCAATACTGTTTTTTTATGGTATTTTCTGCTTTATTGTGGATAGGACAGTTTGGAAATTGGGAGAGAGAGATGGGGAGAACATGCAGCACACCGGGGCGACCGAATACTGTTAATTGTTTGACACTCATGTCAAGCACCTTTGAATTTGAATATACAGCGTAGTGCCCATTCTTCTCGTCCTCAGCTGGGTGGGCTTTGAGCGTCCAGGCTTCGCAGGGGAGCAGTTTGTGTTGGAGAAGGGAGAGTTTCCTCGCTGGAGCACCTGGACCAACATCCAGAGCAACCACAGCCTGAGCTCCTTCCGGCCCCTACGAGTGGTACGTGTTCAGGATGTCGCTCAGGATAGTGATGTACTAGTTTAAGTCATTTGCAGTCTTTTCGGACAGTATTTTTCATATTTTCAATTACGACCTTACGACTTACCACTTGCTGTCAGAAGGTCTCGTTGAGTCTTGGGTGTCCTACTCAATCGACCCTGCGTCACCTATAGGGGCCAGTCTTTATTTTCTTTTATTTGTTGACAAAACCCGGGCCATGATTTAGCTCCGCCTGTTTTATAAACGTATGCATTTACAAAGTTATTTTTTCTCTCTTTAATTTAATTTCATTCTTAATTACATCAATATTGTGATGTCAGAACAGTATTATGTTTGTTACCTATTGTTATTACCAGTAGCCTACTATGAGTAACAGAGAAGGACAAACAACGTCCCATGGATTCCATTTCTTATGGATTGTGAGATTCTTACTGGAAAGTCTGTGGGTCGCTGAACCCTCAATGTGGTGCACTTGTCAAGATGTGATTAGTTAAACACACAATCCTGCTGGTTCTACCTCCTCCAGGACAGCGCAGAACACAAGCTGAACCTGTTTGAGGAGGCCAGCTATGCAGGCAGAAAGATGGAGATCGTGGACGATGACATCCCCAGCCTGTGGGTACATGGCTTCCAGGACCGGGTGGGCAGCGTCAAGGCTATGAACGGAACGTAAGTTTGTGCCTGTCGTCCCTTTTAGTCAGAAATGTCACAGCAGAGCGACGGCTAAATTAATCTAAAAACAAATTCAAAGCAATTTCTCACACGAAGGGGTTCCCAGCCAAATGTGAAACTGTTTAGGCCTCACACAACAGTGGGTTCTGTGAAGGAGGCAAGCAGAATGATGAGGGGAAAGGAGTGAGTAAAAAAACTGAGTATTCAGTATTCAATCTGAGATTCAGTCTGATAAACTCTGTCTGTTTCCGCTTTCAGCCAAAGGCACGAGGCTCAATCCTAAGAGTTGTTCCACATTCCTTTCTCTCATCGTGTTCTTTTTTTGCCTCCTTCACAGAGCTCATTGCTGTGGGAGGTGTAAAGCCGGGGGTTTTCAAAGCGTTTCAAATAGCAACACATCTCTGTGGTCATAATGCATATGATTTCTCTCTCTTTCTGTCTCTCTGTCTCTCTCTCTCTCTCTTTCTCTCTCTCTCACACACACACACACACTCTCTTTCTATCTCTATCTCTCTCTCACACACACACACACACACACACACACACACACACACACACACACACACACACACACACACACACACACACACACACACACACACACACACACACACACTCTCTCTCTCTCACACACACTATCTCTCTCTCTTTCTGTCTGTCTGTCTCTCTCTCTCTCTCTCTCTCTCTCTCTCACACACACACACACACACACTCTCTATCTCTCTCACACACACACACACTCTCTCTCTCTATCTTTCTATCTCTATCTCTCACACACACACACACACACACACTCTCTCTCTCTCTCTCTCTCTCTCTCTCACACACACTATTTCTCTCTCTCTCTCTCTCTCCCTCTCTCTCTCACACGGTGCTGATTGGTTAGTGGAAATATAAGGAAAATTTGATTATCATTATTCTGGTGGTTCCTGCTAGCCTCTGGGGGACCCCTGATGGACCACAACCCCTGCCGTTTAAAGGAACACACCAACATTATGGGAAATGCGCTTACCATCTTCTCCAGAGTCAGACAAGAAGATAGATACCAATTTCCTCCCTGTGTGTTCAGTAGAAAGCTATCTGGCTACAAGCTAGCCTAGCTTAGCACAAAGAACAAAGAACAAGGCTAGCGGTCCGTATCTGCTTCCATTAATTTTTGCTAAACTAGGCTAGCTTGCAGACGGATAGATTTCTACTGAATTTGCAGGAAATGTAAAGGACATTTCTTTCAAAGTATTGGAATCTATTATAAATGGTGTCATTTTACACTGGTTTCCGAAATTGGGGAGAATATCTTCTCACTGTGTGCCTGACGTGAGCGTTGGGAATTTACAATCCTCTCTCTTCTCTCCCTGAAGGTGGGTGGGATACATGTATCCAGGCTACAGGGGGCGCCAGTATGTGTTTGAGCATGGCGACTTCAAGCACTGGAACGAATGGGGAGCCAATGCACCTCTGATCCAGTCCGTACGACGTGTGAGGGACATGCAGTGGCACAAGAGAGGGTGTTTCACCGCCCCTGCCCCGACTCCTGCCCCCAACCCCGTCCCCAACCCTGTCCCCGTCCCCAACCCCAACCCCAACCCTAAACCCAACCCCGAGCCTACTCCTAACCCCAACCCTAATCCCAACCCCGCACCTCCAGCTCCACCTGCATCCGCGGGAACAAGCTAGGCTCCCATCAGCATCTTACCTCCTTCCAGAAGGCCACTGAAAAAACTATAAACTTGTAATTGACAGAGATGAACCACATATCTTGGTTGCAAATAAAGGCTTCGGCCCTTGGGTTATCCAAACGTTGACTGTGTGTTATTTTGGAGTGTGCTGCTATATATTTGAATTAAGACTATTGGTAATAATGTTGCCTGTTGTCAATAAAACATAATTTCTTGAACATTCTAAAGACCAGAGAAGAGATTATTGTACAATCATGTAATGAATACACCTTATAAATAGCCCAACTACTGTACATACATAAAGCCAATCAGCAATACAAATCCACATAAGAAATTATGTAAAGTTTGGCCCCAGTTTGAAGCTAGAAAGCTAGCTATTTTGTTACTCTTGGAGATGGATGTTCTAAAAAATATTCCTTTATTGATACAGTTCAAACCAATATGCCTTTGTCAGGGTTACATGACAAAAGAACAACAAAGCTTAAATGGGAACTATGTCCAATTTCAGAATTCATGTTATTCCTACGGTCTATAGGACAGTCCAAAAGTATTAGTGAAAACTAACAACCCTCTCCCTAATCCAAAGACTAGAGTGCTAAAACTCAAACTTGTGATGTCATCAGGTATAAAGTCTGGAGCTGCTCCATAGACAATGAATTGGGAAATATTTTATAGATGACACTGAGAACACCCAGGAGGATGATCTATGTATATGGAATACGGATACATTTTCCGCTTCTGAACAGAGAACACTACTATAGAATAAAGCTCATTTGGGTATAAGAACTCAAAATATTCTGTGGGTCCACAAACACCAATTAATTGTCAACGGAGCAGCTCCAGACTTTATACTTGATGACAAAGGTTTGAGTTTTATTTCTGTGGTTTCTGGCTTTTGGGAGAGAGTAGCTCATGTTCACAAATATTGACTGAACTTTCCTGGGTAATGGAAATATAACATATTGGTATTCTTGGTATTTGTGTGGTGTTCTCCATTAAAAAGTTAGTCGTAGCGTGGTGATTACGCCGCAAGGCAAACACACAACAAAAGCACTACTACCCTACTGGCACACACTGGTACAAAGACAATGCTTGTGAAGAGCTAAGCTAATGCTACTCAGCGAGCTAAGCTCGCGACACACTCGATTACTCTGTTCAGTGTACAAAACATGCAAGAAGAAATACACACACTTGGTAGGTATTACCACCACCACTACAAGGGACTCCCCCAAACCTGTCACTAGCGGGGTGCTGTGGGTGCTCCGACACGTTGCCAATGGGGGACCATGGGAACATACAAGAGGGGAAGCTAAAATAGGCTGCCTGTCAATACCTATGCTAGTGCTAAAAACAACAAAGGTGATGGGGAAGGGAAGGTACAAACAACGGGGAGGCAAGTTACTAAAAACAGGGGAGGGGCAACTTGAATTTAAAAGCTCCACTGTCAGTGAAACATCAGCCCGAAGGCAACTTAGCCACAGCTAGCCCACATGATAACCTCCAATACTGTGAATGGGGTAAAGGCTACCAGTGGAAATCTTGCATCTCGAACCAACCTTCTCCAGTCTTGCAGGGAATATAGGTCAATCTATCGAGGGAGAGCTGGCATGAGTGGCACATTCACAGTTCAATATCCAACACCAACACTGGTCTGCCTTGCCATATCTCCTTCCTGGTTTTTATTTCCAAGGCTTAGGCCAGTGATGTCATCATCTTCCCATAGGAAAGCCGGAAAGGCAGCAGAAGGAGGGGGAGAAGGGCAGCCACAAAAATATTAGCTGCTAGCTACTAGTAGGGGCAGTTTGTGCTAATTATCTGAAGAAAAAAAAATACAGGGTTTCTTTTCTAGAAAAAAATCTGGAAAAGGGGCGTTGTCTTATTTTCAGGGCCTTAATAAATGTCATTATACATTCACAACAGATCACAACATCTACCCCTATTGGACAAGCGCTCAGTTCCCCCACTGAAGCCACTCCATCGGGAGGCTGGTCGTAGGCTAATGGGCTACTCTAACGGTTAGAGACGAGCGCTAGTCTCCTTTCCTTTCCTTTCCTCATCCAATCCCCGCTGAGTGCACCTGCCCAGGAGCGTGCAGCTCCATGTGCATCCTCCCTAAGAGCCGCCTGCATCCGGCTGCTGCATCGTTGCTCTAATGAAGGGAAAAGGGGCGACAGTGGCTCAGGAGGTAGAGCAGTCGTCTGGTAATCCAGAGGTTCCCGGTTCGATTCCCGCTCCTCCCGGGCAGCGTGTTGAAGTGTCCCTGAGACACCCCTAATTGCTCCCGATGAGCAGGTTGGCACCTTGCATGGTTGCCTCCACCGTCTGTGTGTCAATGTGTGAGTGAATGGGTAAAATGTGAGGAACAAATTGTATAGCTTTGGATAAAAGCTGCTATATAAATGTACCATTTAAGGGGACCCTGAGAGGCTACCAATGGGAGCTCTATGGTCTGCTCTGGCTGAAGCCTAGGGTTTTGGCTGGTGGTATTATCAATAGGAAGGAACATAGGGCAGTGTCCACTTTTAGTCTAAGATGGTCTAAGATAGTGTAAGATGGTTGGCTTTCAAGGCCAGGAACAATTTGGACATGCTTAGTTGATATTTTGGATATTAAAGTGGCGGTCTGGAGGAGTGTTTTGCCATAGGTTTCATGGCGATACAAGCCGAATACTATCTGTACAGTGTCTAATCTATATAGCCTATGCACTCCAACAAACAGCATTTGTACGATATAGATTAGTTTAAATACGAACTGTACTGTATATTTGTAGATCTGGTATGTCATGAATGAATGAATGAATGAAAACTTTATTTAACAGATTGCAGAATGGGTACAATACAGTACGGCTCAATACACACAATTGTTAAGGGGATGCAGACCAGAGAAAGACGTTTGTCTTGTTTACATCAGGGTCCCCCATTTTCATTTCATATTGACATTTATGACATACTCAACATACATGACATTTATGGCATAGGGACATATAGGTATTTAGTACTGATACATTTGTGACATATACGGTATTCAAATATACAGTACTGTTACTCATTGATCCTGACAGAGTATATACATATGATGGGGAGGGGACTGTACATTAGGAGGGGGTGGGTGGGTGGGAGAGAAATATACATACGGCGGGGAGAGAATATATACATGCGGTGGGGAGGAGACTGTCTATTAGGAGGTGGTGGGGGTGGGGGGTTTGGACATTTACCGTGGCCAGTTTCGAATTGCAGACTCCCGTAGGTGCTCTTTAAGAGCAGTTTTGAATGTGTGTAGGGATTCACATTCCTTTACAGCTTTGGGTAGGGTGTTCCACATTGATGTGGCATAATTGCGAAACGTGTTTAGTCCCTTGTTTGAGCCGAATCTGGGTTTAACATGATTTGTTGAGCTTCCTCTGGTGTTGTGGTCGTGGTATTCACTGACCTTTGGGAAGTATTTTGACATGTACATGGGTACCATAGTCGTATAGTGTATCTTGTAGACCAGGCCCATTGCAAGTTGCTGTACTCTGTCGTCTACTCTAAGCCATCCTAGGTTGTCAAAGTGGGCAGGGGTGAGGTGGGTTCTAGGAGTAAGGTCAAGCAGTAGTCTGACTAGTTTGTTTTGTGATGTTTGTAATCTTGTTTTTAGCGCCTTTGAGGTGCATTGGTACCATGAGGTGCAAGCATAGTCGTAGTACCCTTGAATGAGTGCTCCTGCCAGAGTCTTCAAGGTATTCTTGTTTACCAGAGAGGAGATCCGGTACAAGAATCTAGTTCGTTGGTTGACTTTTTTTTATTACATTGGATGCCATTTTGTCACAGGAAAGATTTTCCTCTAGGATGGAACCCAGGTAGGTAATTTCATCTTTCCTTGTGACAATATTGTCACCGACTGTAACTGAGAAGCCGTCGGTCTTGCTGAGTTTGTTATTTGAACCGAAGAGAATGGACTCTGTTTTGCCCATGTGTAATGATAGTTTGTTATCAGCGAGCCATATGCAGATTTTGCCTAGTTCCGAGCTGAGTTTTTTTTCCATACATGTCTAGATGCAACAGTTACTGTCTACGATGTATGTCATATATGATGAATTGAAAATGGGGGACCCTGATGTAAACAAGAGGAAAGTCTTTCTCTGGTCTGCATCCCCTTAACAATTGTGTGTATTGAGCCGTACTGTACCCATTCTGCAATCTGTTAATAACATTTTCAATCAATCAATCAATCAATCAATCAATCAATCAATCAATCAATCAATCAATCAATCAAACCGTTCTTTTATTTTGAAAGACTGCGAGCGGAAGTCACGTGGTCGCTGCTGCTAGGGGAACAGCGTCCTCCTCCTCCTCCGTCATCATCACTCTGACGGCCGCTGGGACGAACGCGCAAAATTTGAAAGTTGTCCGGAAATATATATAGTTCACGTTATAGTTAGAGAGACTCGTTGCTTGTTTTGCAATTTTGCCAATGTCGTATTTTAACGTCAAAAGAAGACCGATATAAACCCTTGACACTCCGGTAAGTCACCTGGTAAGTCCGTAACCGACACTGTATTTGACTACATTGTTGAATCTCCGGTGTAGGAGTGTGTTGTTTTGGGGATAACGTTATGCTAACGCTAGCTGTTACTGTAGATGTCATTGTTGACCCTTTGTACCGAAGAACCATAAATCCGTTTTGACATTACTTTGGGACAGTCGGTGTATTTGAGTTGTGTAGTTAATCTAAATCACTTGAGTGTTAACGTGAGAAACCACTCAACCGTCGCTGTCGTTAGGTTACTTTAAACCGTCACATTAATAACAGTTACAATAATAAGGTGACTCTTTTATCCAAAGCGACTTACAAGTTATGTACAACAACAAGTCAGCAGGAAGGGTTCTCCTGATGAATTGAAAATGGGGGACCCTGATGTAACGACAAACGTCTTTCTCTGGTCTGCATCCCAAATTGTGTGTATTGAGCCGTACTGTATTGTACCCATTCTGCAATCTATTAAATAAAGTTTTCATTCATTCATTCATTCATTCACATACAGGAAGAACTATGTAAATTTAGGTCTATTTTTGAATGTGACGTCAGTTGTTGTCTCACTTTTTCCTCGCGTCAGTTTGACAGATGGTTTGGTCCAAGCAGTAGCATGGTTGACTTTCACAAAAATAAGACTATTTCTAAATGTCACCCATTCGATATTATGACACAGAGCATTCTAGCAGTTTATTTCATATTCATTGTGAAGATGATGCATATTTGCTCCATCTAAAATATGTTCACCTCTAGTGGACCCAGTTCACGCAGCCTAGAGCGAAGCTGCGTCTGTTCGCGTCCTCAGTTGACTTTGTATGCATCACCCCCGCCTCTAAATTTCGCTTGGCATTCCCAAAATGCAAGGTGCTTCTAGCTAGATATACGTGTTTAGGAGAGCAGCTACACTATCGCATTCCAGAAATAATGAACGCACCTGTGTAGTATTTACAGGGAGCTGTATCGACTACAGCAGGCCCCCCAGCCCCAGGAGCCTTGACTAATTGGCTTTCACTATTCCCTTCATGTTATCACAATGATCAATGGTATGGAGAAGATGATCACATCTAACTAACAACCCAAATCTTCCCAGGTGGGGGTCCCTGAGACCACATCTTATCAAACGGGGGTCTGCAGCCTAATGTGTATCAATTTGGGGTCCTTGACGTGAAAACAGTTGAACTACTATAGACTACACTAGACTAGGCCCCCGGTAAATGTCCAAACCCCCCTCCCACCCAACCCCTGGCCTCCAATGTACAGTTGCTTCCCCCTCGAATGTATTTCCTTTATGATCTCTTTCTCTTAAACAGTACTGTATATTTGTATATCTTGTATGTCATACATGTCTGGATGTAACAGTACTGTATATTTGTATATCTTGTATCTCATAAATGTCATGATGAATTGAAAATGGGGGACCCTGATGTAAACAAGACGAAAGTCTTTCTCTGGTCTTCTGCATCCCCTTAACAATTGTGTGTATTGAGCCGTACTGTATTGTACCCATTCTGCAATCTGTTAATAAGGTTTTCAATCAATCAACCCTTCAGCACGGGTAAATTCATAACCTCACGTGTCCAGAGAAACTGAACTGATTGCATCATGATCTATGTTGCACGGAGCCTTCAGTTCTCTGGACCTAAAGGTTTCTCTATAGAGTTATTCCTGACTGTATCGGGATTGGCCGTATACTGGAGGGTGCACCAGTTATTCCTGACTGTATATGGCTAGGGATTGGCTGTATACTGGAGGGTGCACCAGTTATTCCTGACTGTATATGGCTAGGGATTGGCTGTATACTGGAGGGTGCACCAGTTATTCCTGACTGTATATGGCTAGGGATTGGCTGTATACAGGAGGGTGCACCAGTTATTCCTGACTGTATATGGCTAGGGATTGGCTGTATACAGGAGGGTGCACCAGTTATTCCTGACTGTATATGGCTAGGGATTGGCTGTATACAGGAGGGTGCACCAGTTATTCCTGACTGTATAATATGGCTAGGGATTGGCTGTATACTGGAGGGTGCACCAGTTATTCCTGACTGTATATGGCTAGGGATTGGCTGTATACTGGAGGGTGCACCAGTTATTCCTGACTGTATATGGCTAGGGATTGGCTGTATACAGGAGGGTGCACCAGTTATTCCTGACTGTATAATATGGCTAGGGATTGGCTGTATACTGGAGGGTGCACCGGCCAAATGGCTGCTAGGTCGCCATAAAACCGGTCATTTACCAACCTAATCTGTCTTTTGGTTTAGGTTATCAGATGTGAAGAAATCATGTTCAAGTTCAAATACCTGAGTCAGGGAAACATGAAAACACTGTCCTCCTCCGTGGACCAACTCACCAGCCGAAGCTCCCGACTCAACCACCTATGTCAGGTGAGTTACTCCTTTGTAGACCTGGGGAGTCTCGTGTTGCTTACCAGCCTGCTTCCTCTGCTCTGTACCACAAGGATCTTCTCAAGGTAGCTGATTCCACGTATTAAATTTGTTCTGACATTTGATGGGAGCAGAATTGAGAGCATAATAATGAAATGATTGCGTTTAGAAAATTGAGGAAAAACAAGAAGAAAAGTCATGGGTACAAGACTGTACCTAGAGATCACATGGTCTAGGAATATAGGACGCATAGACTGTGAGGACGGACAGTCTGTAGTCCTTTTCTTTCCATAGTCCAGGACTCCAGGCATAGTCCAGCTCTTTGATCCACCAGCCTCCTTTGGCCAGAGAGCATGCCTAGCCTATTGTACACAAACTCTAGGTATACATGGACAGAAGAATTGAGAGGTATACATGCGGACATGCCTATGTGGATGAATGCTGAGGGATCTGTCTGCTATTGCATCATTTTTCCCTTTTCCAATTCTCTACGGCGTAGACGGAATGGTGAACTTTGACACGTAGCCTAATGATTTTTATTTCCACTTTTCAAGCTATTTAACTTGACTAATGGGGATCAGAAAAAAGTATATATATATATTAAAATCCTTAGATTGATCTTTCAATAGAAGCCTTTTTTCAGTGGATGTGTAAAGATTATTATGTGTCATTTCCAGTGCACCTCCCATCCTGCAGGTGTCTTTAGTTTGCCTTGCGCTGAGTTTCTGCTGTACTACCACCACAGAAACCAAATGACTGGCCCTCTGAAACCAGCGCCATTAAGCCAAATTGAATTTGATACTGAATCTAAATCAAATGGAATTGGGACCTTGTGAGTTGAAAATCAAAATTGAATTGAATTGGGTAATTAGTCCTGATACCCAGTCGTATTGATTGACGCTGGTGTTTGTCTCGCCTCCCATTCCCTGAAGTGGCTCTTGTCCTTTGCCAGGTCGCCGTTGTAAATAATAATTTGTTCCTAAGTGAAATAAAGGTAGAAGAAAAAATAAACTATTGGATGAGCGCTTTAGACTCAAAATATTCATTATTTCACAAGGAACTGCATCTGTAAGTCAAAGATTACAAACACAATAGCTATTGTATTTATATATACCCCCCCCCAGGTTGAGAAGCACTGATTTATACAAACGTTTCTGCAATAGGCTGCAATACTACAGACTACTTTCATACACGTGTCATGGAAGTGTAAACACAGCTGCAGCCAATAACATTAATAATGGATGTTTTAGCTGCAGCTGTATTACCCTGCTATGATGGGTCTGGGAAAAGGGTCCCATCAGTATCCCTGAATAAACGGTTAGTAATGTTAAGTTCACTTCTACTGCAGCCATTACGGTAATCTGTATAAAGTGAATGGGCGCTGTTGTTGCGCGTCACTGGTTTCGGACTGGAGGAAGGCTGTGGCCACTACGCTGTGGAGCGTGAAATAAACATGAATGAAAGATAACGGTTGTCTTATTTGCAGCTTAACATGGCTCCAGTTACTGATTTCATCTTGTTTAGCCTTATCAAATGATACACCCTCTGTTCCTAATACATCATTGTTTTCTTGGCTAAATCCGACTCCACAAGTAATGCTTAGTCAAATGGGTGGCAGACTTAAAATTACAATACTATTCTCATTATTATTATTATTATTATTATTATTATTATTATTATTATTATTATTATTATTATTATTATTATTATTATTATTATTATTATTATTATTATTATTATTATTATTATTATTATTATTATTATTATTATTATTATTATTATTATTATTATTATTATTATTATTATTATTATTATTATTATTATTATTATACGATTGTCATTATGTTGTTTTCCACCATTAACTTGTTCTAGAAGAGGCTTTAACTCCATGTGTTGTTGTGTGTCGCCCTCAGGGTCGGGTGAACCTGTGCGGCCAGCAGGGAGGCTGCACTCTGGGCCGAGAGGAGCTGCTGGAAGCTCTTCTTCTGCTCTACCAGGAGTGCAGCTCCCCACAACTCATGAGAATACAACATGTCGCCAACTTTGTCAATAAGTGTAAGGGTGCCTTGATGCATTACACACACAAACACACACACAAATGTTACAAAATAAACTTTTTCATACTATTTGTACGATGTTCAGTTATATATATTAATGTATTATTATAAATTTGTGTGTGTGTGTGTGAGACAGTCTCAGAGGTCGTCTGTGAGCTCCAGGACCTACAGCCTAAGGTGACGGACTTCGAGGTGCGGGCGGTGGTGGGCCGTGGGCGATTCTCAGAGGTCCAGGTGGTCAGAGAGAAGGCGTCAGGTGACGTCTGTGCCTTGAAAGTCATGAATAAGATGGTTCTACGCACTCATGAAAATGTAAGAACATCTCATCTATATTACATCAAAAATATTCAACTATGTTGAACTGAAATATTTCAAGTTTTATTATTTTTTTTGCTGTGACCAGCAGCTCTATAGGTCACTGTCAGTTGATTGGTTGATTGGTTGGTTGGTCGGTCGGTCAGTTGGTCCAAAAAGATTTCCCCACCCTCTAGCGGCCACAGGTTTCATCCTAGGAGGCTAGGTAGAGGCCTTAGGATGCTAGGTAGAGGCCCTAAGTAGAGGCCTTATGAGGCTAGGTAGAGGCCCTAGGTAGAGGCCATAGGAGGCTAGGTAGATGCCCTAGGTAGAGGCCCTAGGTAGAGGCCTTAGGAGGCTAGGTAGGTAGAGGCCTTAGGATGCTAGGTAGAGGCCCTAGGTAGAGACCTTAGGAGGCTAGGTAGAGAGGCCCTAGGTAAAGGCCCTAGGTAGAGGCCCTAGGTAGAGACCTTAGGAGGCTAGGTAGAGGCCCTAGGTAGAGACCTTAGGAGGCTAGGTAGAGAGGCCCTAGGTAAAGGCCCTAGGTAGAGGCCCTAGGTAGAGCGAGGGCGTGACGCCTCGATTCATGTTTGCATTTCCAAATTGTGCCAACAACATGTCGCCCACTTTGTGTAGAGTATTGATAAGGAAGGAATACTGTATGCTGTTACATGATTGGAGAGACCTGCTGCAGACAGAGTTGAGGTAACGTCCGAAGGATCCGCCCCTTCCTGACAAAAGAAGCCACCCAACTCCTCGTCCAATCAACCGTCATCTCCCGCCTTGACTACTGCAACGCATTGCTCGCTGGCCTCCCGGCCACTGCCACTAAGCCTCTTCAACTCATTCAGAACGCAGCAGCCCGCCTGATCTCAAACCTACCGAAGTCGGCCCATGTCACCCCACTTCTTAGGGACCTGCACTGGCTCCCCATTGCTGCACGAATCCGCTTCAAGGCCCTCGACCTAGCATACCGTGCGGCAAAGGGAACCGCTCCCGCCTACCTCCGGTCAATGGTCTCTAAATACACACCCTCAAGACCTCTACGCTCTGTATCTTCTGGCCGCCTCAGACCTACTCCTATCCAAGCTCCGGGAGGGTCATCAAAGAGAAGTCGCCTATTCTCAGTCCTTGCCCCACAATGGTGGAATGAACTACCCACCCCAGTTAGGACAGCCGAAACACGTCCAATCTTTCGCTGTCGACTAAAGACGCACTTCTTCAACCATTATCTGAATAATTTTTCTTTTTTTTACAAAAATAAAATCTAACCCTAACTAACCGTACTGTCATGCACTTGTCCTAATAAACTAACCTACACTGTAGCACTCAACACTTTGATGAACATTGTTGCTCAGCTGATAGAGTTGTGCCCTTCCTGATGGCTTGTCGTACAGAACTTGTAAGTCGCTTTGGATAAAAGCGTCCGCTAAATGACTAAATGTAAATGTAAATGTAATGTAATTATTACAAATGGTAACTGATACGTATTAAGCATCGGGTATATTACTGCGGCAGGATTTAACCCACAGTCCACGAGCATCAGTACCCCAGTGGCTGAAATTCCTCAACCAGAACACCAGCTGGATGACTGTCCTCCAAGGTGGAGGGAGGTTGAGGAAGCAGTGAGGAAGGCAAGGGCAGCTTCAGCTCCAGGACCAAATGGAGCTCCATACCGGCTGTATTAAAAACTCTCCAAATATCTTACGCTTTCTGTGGAGGCAAATGAAGGTGATGTGGATGAAGCAAACCATCCCAAAAGCATGGCGAAGAGCAGGGGGAGTGGTAATCCCCAAGGAGAAGGATGCCTCAAACATCGATCAATTCCGGCAGATCAACCTGTTGAATGTTGAAAGGAAGGTCTTCTTTAGCATTGTTGCTAAAAGGATGACAACATACCTGAAGCAAAACAACTTGATTGACACATCTGTGCAGAAGGCCGGCATTCCTGGTTTCTCAGGATGCTTGGAACATACAAGCATGATATGGCACCAAATCCAATCTGCCAAAAGGGAAGGAAGAGACCTGCACGTCTTATTCCTGGACCTAGCCAATGCTTTTGGATCCATCCCCCATTCTCATCTGGACAGCCTTCAACTTCTTCCACATTTCAAATACCATCACAAACCTGGTGAGAAATTACTTCCAAGATCTGCAATTCTGTATCAAAACAACAGAATACACAACATCATGGAAATCTTTGGAAGTGGGAATAATGGCTGGATGTACCATCTCCCCACTAGCCTTCACCATGGCAATGGAAGTGGTCATTCGAGCCTCCAAGTGGGTTGTGGGAGGAGAACGTCTGCAATCTGGACAGCGTCTACCTCCTATTCGCGCCTACATGGATGACATGACCACCTTGACCTCAACCATAGCATGCACCAAACGTCTGCTGGGAAAGCTTCATGCCAACATTACATGGGCACGGATGAAGTTCAAACCCAGCAAATCCAGGAGCATATCCATCGTCAAAGGAAAACTCGTGGACCAGAGGTTCCACATCAAGGATGCACCCATTCCTTTGGTGTCAGAACTGCCAGTCAAGAGTCTAGGGCGATGGTACAACGCAAGCCTCAAATACTCAGACCAGAGTGATCAGCTAAGGCAGACCTTGGCATTGTACGGCCCGCGGGATGATTCTGACCGGCCCGCGAAAGATTACATAATAATAATTTTTTTTTTAAAAATATATATTTCTTTTACATTTTTATTTTATTATTTTTACTTTTAACTTTTTTCTTTTCATGTCAACGTTCACACGCACAATATACGCTTAGGAGACATGCTCAAAAGATGTTTGTTCTCTTTGGATCCACCTACATATGTGAACAGACATTCTCAGTCATGACGTTTACCAAGTCTAGGTACAGATCCTCTCTCACTGATGAACATCTGGCAGCTGTGCTTCGCATCTCCACCTCAGACATACAACCTGACTTTGATGGACTTGTTAAAGCTCAACAGAGACTGGATTTCTCACACTGAATGAAAAAAAAAGAACCGAAGAACACTAAAATGTATTGCCACACGGCCTGGCCGTGTGGCAATAAAAGAAACTTGAAACTTGAAGTGAAATGGGACACTTGATATTTTTTTTAATTTTTTTTGCACAGTTCTGAAAACATTAAATGTTTAATATAGGCATGTAAAGTAAAAAAGGCTACAAAACTGGGACACTTTTCTTTACACAGTTCAGTGACATGTCTTGTTTATTTTTGCTATAAGATGATGTGATGTCTTTAGAAAGCTAAGGAAATCCTTGTTTCAATAGTATATGAAACTCAAAATGCCCTTTGTTATTAATGTTTCACATTTTGTTTATCATTTTGGAAATACATTTTATTTGAATAAATGATATTTTTGAAAGCTAACCTCACCTTTTAATTGCCAAATAATAACATACACTCTTACCAGGGGTCAAAACAATGCAATTTACTGCTTTTTATATAGAAATAAAATGTATATTATGCATAATTGAGTTTGGAATTTTGGCCCGGCCCCCCAACATATTTTCAGTTGCTCATTCGGCCCCCTGGGAAAAATAATTGCCCACCCCTGGGCCCTGAGCTAAGGGAAGAAACCATCAAAGGCCTTGTCAGCATAGACAAGACCTTGCTCCCTGGAAAGTTGAAACTTTGGTGCCTGCAGTTTGGATTGCTCCCCCGCCTGATGTGGCCTTTAACGGTCTACGAGATCCTAGTGATGCACGATATATCGGCGGCCGATATGGCAGTTTTTTTACACATCGGTACCCATCCGATATCAAGATAGGGCCGATATGTTTTTTTTTATATTTTTTTCTTTTCTTTTTACATGTTTTGGCCTTAAATGTTTCAAAATATCTGTCATTTCTGAAAATAAGTTACAAAAGTAAATAGCTCTTTATTTGATTATCATAAAGTGTTTTCTATACAGAGATATCGACATCGGTAAATATCGGTATCGGCCAGAACTGCAATATTAATATCGGTTATCGGTATCGGCCACAATTTTCACATCTGTGCATCCCCATGACCAAAGTGGAGAAGCTGGAGAGGACAGTCGGTTCATACATCAAGAAGTGGCTTGGCCTCCCGCGTTGCCTCGGCAACATCGGCTTGTATGGACACGGGGCCCTGGAATTGCTCTAGCCTCAGAGGAGTTTAAATGCACCAAAGTGAGGCTGAACATGACCCTGACTGAGTCTCAAGATGAAGTGATCCGAGCGGCTGCTCCCAGACTGGCAACTGGGAGGAAATGGATCCCATCTGAGGCCGTACAGCAAGCAAAATCTGCTCTCGGGCATGGAGACATTGTAGGACAGGTGCAGCATGGAAGAGGTGGGTTTGGACTTGGGACAAGTCGACCCACATGGCACAAGGCAACATCAACCCAGAGGAGAAGGCGGTCAGGTGGCGTAGCGGAGATTGTGCTCGTCACCAATGCAAGAGGCTGCGGTCTCGACTCCCGGAGAGTCAGCATTGCCTTGGCTCGGGCTGATCGCTATACTAACTCGTTTGGCTGAGTTAGGGGGAGGGGAGCCGTGGGTGGGTCCTGGGCGTTGTGGACAGCGACCCCTACAGTTCGGTCGGGGCGCCTGCTCAGCAAGGGTAGGATCTGGAGAGAGGTAGTGCGACCTTCCACACGTTACACTCTCCCGGTGAGAATCTGCGCGGCCAGGCTGGCTGCCGGCTGGCTGCACATGCGTCGGAGGAAAGCATGCGACAGTCTCCGGCCTCTTGGACCAACAGTAGGGGAAAGTGCGCAACAACCAGGAAGGGGGTTGGGAATTGGCATAACGACTAACAGTGGGATGGGAGAAAAATCAGAAAAAATAAAGAGGGGGAAAAAGATAATAAAAAGAAAAAAAAACAGGAGAAAGCTGGTGGTGGCTCAGGTTCGGCAACAAGAGGAGGCAGACAGATGCGCAAAGGCAGTCTCACAGTCCAAACAGGGCCAGTGGACTAGCTGGGAAAACCTGGAGCATCGTAAGCTCACATGGAAGGATCTTTGGGAGATGGAAGGAAGCCAAATCAGCTTCATCATCAGAGCCACCTATGATGTTCTTCCCACGCCCAAGAACCTAAACCAGTGGTTTGGAGAAGATCCTTCTTGTGCGCTTTGCCAAACCCCCGCAACACTGAGGCATATCCTCACTGGCTGCAACACCAGTTTGTCCCAAGGGCGCTGCACCTGGAGACACAACCAGGTCCTAAGACAACTGGCGATCACCCTGGAAGGAAGGAGAACTACCAACAATGCCCTCCCTCCCCCAATGCCTAGACATGCAAACACCACTTCCTTTGTAAGAGCAGGACAGCTCCCAGCAAAGCCATCTGCAAGAGTAGAAGCAACCCTCCTGGACACTGCCCGGGACTGGAGAATGCAGGTTGACTTAGACCAGAAACTCATCTTTCCACCTGAGATCATTACAACCAACATCAGGCCGGACCTGGTCTTGTGGTCAACCTCTCAGAAGTCTGTGTTCATTGTGGAACTAACTGTACCATGGGAGGCTGCAGTTGGTGAAGCATATAAACGTAAACTGAAGTACTCCGACATAGCAGCCCAGGCAGAACAACGCGGCTGGCATGCCCAGGTGCTTCCGGTTGAGGTCAGGTGTAGAGTATTTGTTGCCATGTCTGTCCACAACCAAGCTTCTCAAGGGGATGGGAGTGCGAGGACAGGCGTTCCGACAAGCTGTCAGAGGCTGCCGAACGAAGCAGCAGATGGCTATGGATTAAGAGAAAGGACCCCAACTGGGCTGCAAAATGACCACCGAGGGGTAAAAGCAGAGGGGGGCACACCTGGGACACCAGGTGTTGCCGTTGAGCCCTTCGGAGGTGTCGTGGGCCTGTCAACGAAACACCAATGAAGGAGGGTGCCCACTTGAAGACCCCAGTGAAGCTTTTACCACTACCCCATTCACTACCAAGTGCTGATTATCTAAGGGATTGTACTATCTAGTCCTATAAGCTCAACTGTGCATTGTTATTGCTATGGCTATGCTCTTTTAAGATGTGTTCTAAAAATAGATTTAGATTTAAAAATAGAGCACTACTGTAGTAACTCATGCGAGTACTCGCTCTGGGAGAACATTACTTGTGGCCATCCCTACCTGATCACACACAGCATGCAGTGTTGGAAAGGCCCAATGGAGAGAGCGATGGAGAGCGATCTGAATTCACACTGGTGCTTCCAGGCATGTGATTATAGAACAGAGGGATCATCTCAGTCAGAATAATACATGAGATGGTACAGAACAGTACAGCCGGAGATCTGAAGATCAACTTGTATGAGGAAGAAATGCCTTGATGAGCTCCTCGTGGACACGAGAAACATGGTGTTTTAGCCTCCCGTGTGTCGTGTATTCTATATTCTCCAACAGACCAGGACCAGTTAAGCCTAGAATTCCGACATTCTTCTTATATCTCTCCATGATAGGCGAGTTTGCAGGCGTCGCAGCCATGATTTGCCACCAATGTCTGGCTTGACTAGTATTGAACCAAGGCCCTATTTAAACATTGTGATGTTGACTAGTACTGAACCCAGGCTCTATTTAAATATTGTGATGTTGACTAGTACTGAACCCAGGCCCTATTTAAACATCATCTGGCATGATGTTGACTAGTACTGAACCCAGGCCCTATTTAAACATTGTGATGTTGACGAGTACTGAACCCAGGCTCTATTTAAATATTGTGATGTTGACTAGTACTGAACCCAGGCCCTATTTAAACATCATCTGGCATGATGTTGACTAGTACTGAACCCAGGCCCTATTTAAACATTGTGATGTTGATGAGTACTGAACCCAGGCCCTATTTAAACATTGTGATGTTGATGAGTACTGAACCCAGGCCCTATTTAAACATTGTGATGTTGACGAGTACTGAACCCAGGCTCTATTTAAACACTGTCTGAGTGTCTGGCATGATGTTGACTAGTACTGAACCCAGGCCCTATTTAAACATTGTGATGTTGATGAGTACTGAACCCAGGCTCTATTTAAACATTGTGATGTTGACTAGTACTGAACCCAGGCCCTATTTAAACATTGTGATGTTGATGAGTACTGAACCCAGGCTCTATTTAAACATTGTGATGTTGACTAGTACTGAACCCAGGCCCTATTTAAACATTGTGATGTTGACTAGTATTGAACCCAGGCCCTATTTAAACATTGTGACCTAGGTAGAGGCCTTAGGTACTTAAGACATTGTACTGCTGTCTTGTTTAATCTCAGATAGTGTTCAGGTCTCATGTCTTCTTGTCTCATCTCAGGTGGCGTTCAGGTCTCATGCTGTCTTCTTGTCTCATCTCGGGTGGTGTTCAGGTCTCATGCTGTCTTCTTGTCTCATCTCAGGTGGTGTTCAGGTCTCATGCTGTCTTCTTGTCTCATCTCAGGTGGTGTTCAGGTCTCATGTCTTCTTGTCTCATCTCAGGCGGTGTTCAGGTCTCATGCTGTCTTCTTGTCTCATCTCAGGTGGTGTTCAGGTCTCATGCTGTCTTCTTGTCTCATCTCAGGTGGTGTTCAGGTCTCATGCTGTCTTCTTGTCTCATCTCAGGTGGTGTTCCACCAAGACGAGCGGAGGATCCTGACTCTGAGCAGCAGCCCCTGGATCCCACAGCTACTCTACGCCTTCCAGGACAAAGAGCACGTCTATCTGGTAAGACTGTGCCCTGTACATATGGAAGATGGACTGAAATCACTGTTGTAGGGCTTGTCCTTCTTGACCTAAGAAATCCAACCGGTAGATAGTCATAGGATGTTGTTGACTTATCCATAATAATAATAATAATAATAATAATAATAATAATAATACATTTAAAGATTCAGTATAATGAAAATCTTGTTTTTCAATCAGAAGGTATGTCAACATAAATGACCCAAAAGGTTAGAGCTGCTGTGAAAATTATGACAAATAATTTTATTTACAAAAAAAGAAATGACTACAAACGATTGGTTGTTGTTGTGGTGTGACCTTCAGATTATTAAAATCTTCATCCCCACACCATTAGTGATATTCCCAACTCACTAGTGATACTCCTCCTAACTCACTAGTGATACTTCTAACTCACTAGTGATACTTCTAACTCACTAGTGATACTTCTAACTCACTAGTGATACTCCTCCTAACTCACTAGTGATACTCCCCCTAACTCACTAGTGATACTCCTCCTAACTCACTAGTGATACTCCTCCTAACTCACTAGTGATACTTCTAACTCACTAGTGATACTTCTAACTCACTAGTGATATTCCCAACTCACTAGTGATACTCCTCCTAACTCACTAGTGATACTTCTAACTCACTAGTGATACTTCTAACTCACTAGTGATACTCCTCCTAACTCACTAGTGATACTTCTAACTCACTAGTGATATTACCAACTCACTAGTGATACTCCTCCTAACTCACTAGTGATACTCCCAACTAGGCTTTTGAATAAAACGGAGAAGTCCTTGAGTACATGAGGATAATGTAAATGTAGCGGCTGTAATTGCAGGGATTGACACTAAGGTCAAGTACAGGTCATGTTCACTTGCCTGAAAAATAAAAAGGTCCCAAAATAGTCCATTATAAACAATAATGGGTACAATTTTTAATAACTTTTCATTTTAATATTATTTAATGCATGTTGCATCCCTCTACCTCAAGAGGGCACCAATGCATTATTTCCCAGCACCTTCTCTTCCTCTCTGGGTGAGATACACCCATCGTGTAGGGGTGGGGGAAAAGATCGATACTGCAATATATTGCGATATTTTCGCGTGCCGATATTATATCGATACAGTGCCGCTGTACGATACAGATATAATACAAATAAATCCGTTTTCTTGTTTTTCTCCCAAATGTTTAAAAATTAATTAAATAATTTTTTCCAATATTAACTGTCTATACTGTTGGTGGGAGACAACAATCTATGATCAGAATTATAATTTGTATTCATTCCCTCATTTGGCTCATCTTCTAGCGAATAATATATTGGTGAAATTAAACTATTAGTCATTTAGCTGGAACGCCCTCTAGGACCCCTGCAGGTCCCCGGAACCCATTTTGAGAATGGTAAATGATAATGTTCAACCTATTCAGTTAATTTTGTGCTTTACATGTCTATTCAAGAGCTACGCTTCGGACCACACTCCACCCTCCACCCCCCCCCCCCCCCCCCCCCTCCCCCTCCTGAAAACTCATTCACTCCCTTTGGAGTTAACCCCCCCTTACCCCCCCACTCTCCCTCTCCATGCTTCCTCATCCAAGCCTTGGTCAAAATGGAAAAAATAATCTGTCTTTATCCAAGTGTGAGAGGGGGGCGCCCAGTCTCTGTTGCTAGGTAACACAGGAGAATGCTGCCGTTCATTCAGACTCCTCAGCCATTCATGAGCCAGGGACTGCACTACCGCTGCTGCTGTCACCACCAACAACAACAACACCACCAACAACAACAACAACACCAACAACAAAAACAACATCAACATCAACACCAACAACAACATCACCACCCACCACCACCACCCTAGATGTAGGCTATTAACATAGATGGAGAAGGGAACATGAAGATGTTAACCGCAGTATCGGAGATGAATCTATAATATTAATCCTATGTTACGTAACTTAATTCATAATGAGGAAAAACCGCCTCAGGGTCTTAAGCCACAGACAAAAGCTTTGATCCAAATGAAGACACGTTTTGGTAGAACATTTAGGAGATTAACATGAAATATGAGAAAAAGAAGGCTATTTATATCTAGCCAGACACGACAGTGAATATCAATTACACACAGCGTCTCCCACATGTTCTGCTGAGACAGATAGTGGAGCAGTGGAAAGAACTGTTTGCATGCAAGACAAGAAACTTTGTTAAGTCAAATGTTCCTTTATTAATCCCCTTGGGGAAATTGAGATATCATAGCAGGGGGGGGGGGTGGGGGGGGGGGGGGGGGGGGGGGGGGTACAGGCAGAATAGGTTATAATAATAATAATTATAAACATAACATGGTAACAATAACAGTGTAGTAACGGTGATAACAGTACATGAATGGCAGAATTCAGTCAGTAATAATAGTGATGATAGTATACATGGTCCATAACATAGTAACAGTAACACGCTGCACTAGAGTATGCAGTAGGGGTGCACGATTCTTGTGAATCACGATTCTCTCACACCATTCTTATTTATCAATAAAAACTTTTATTGCATTCTTTCTTAAACAGACAACATAACGTATATGAAAGTGCTTGACTTAAACTTAAGTCTCTTGTAACAAAATAACTAGAGTATTTTCCTCTCTTACGCCCGTGCGCAGGACACGTGTGCGTCGCGGCACTTTGCTCTCGTCAGTCAGCTCATTCAGCTCAGTGTCATTTGCGTAAGGTGACGATTCAACTGCATCGATTTGAAAATGGTAGAATCGATTATAATTATTATATATATTTTTCAAATGTTTTAATAATTTTATTTAATTTTTTTATACATGTCGATTTTCTATTGACCTATAGTCAATTCATGCTGAGTGAATCGGTTCCCCCAGCCACATTTGTGTATTCATTTTTTGGGAAATTAACTGATAGAAAATGTATCGAATCGAATCGTGGTCAAATGAAGAGATTTCATGATTCATTGAATCGTTGCCTGAATAATCGTAATCGAATCGTTGTGGGGTCAAATATGTACACCCCTACGTCAGTGATGTTAGCCTACACTCCACATTTGAAGACCAATGGGCTCTTCAGCATGATCTACATCAGTGGTTCTCAAACTACGGGTTGCGACCCAAATTGGGGTCACGGGTAGGTGACAGTGCATTGGAAAGTAAAAATAAATTATAAAAAAATATATAATATATATATATATTTTTTTAATGTTCTGGCAACATTTTGGCTAAATATGCCTCGTTTTATAAATGTGTATTGATAACATAGTGCTGTAATTACATTTTCTAATAAATATGCATGATCAATGCATATTTTATTTTGACATTCCTTAATTCCACGTTGAAATTACATTAAGTGTGGGTTCCCCAAAAAAATTCCTAAATAAAATGGGCTCACAGTATGAAAAAGTTTGAGAACCCCTGATCTACATGATCGTAGGTGTGAAGTGGATTATCTTTATAAATGATACTGCTATTTTATTGGATGATATTCTTATGGTTTGGTGACGACATTTTATACAAAAATCCAAGATAATGCAATTTATTTGATTATTTCCAAATTGTATTATGTATTGGTGGGCACATTGCTGTACAATACATTCAGACACATACATTTGTGTCTTTGATTCTGACTGGGTGCCTCTCCACCAGGCCATGGAGTACCTGCCCGGCGGGGACCTGATGGCGCTGCTGAACCGATACGAGGAGCAGTTCGACGAGCCCATGGCGCAGTTCTACCTGGCCGAGCTGGTCGAGGCCGTTCACGCTGTCCACCAGCTCGGCTACGTTCACAGGTAACCACTCGGGTTGGGTACTGTTCACATTTGAACCGATACTGGTACCAGTTCCTGGAATTCGGTATCGGTACCCAATGGTACCTTTTTCTGGGGTACTTAACACTCTGTAATAACCAAAACGATTTGTTGTAGAAAATAAGTCCAAACTTCTCAATTATTTATTTAAAACATGTTGTTATTTATTGTTGTAACACCACACAAAATAAATAAATAAAACTCCTCTGACCTCGTCTGGTCTTTCCAAAGACCCAAGAGACGGGACAGTAATATATATATTTGTGGAAAAAGCTCCCTCTTGTCTAGTAATATTACACTCTTATACTAAACATGTAAAGGTACCGAAATTTGGTACCGGTTGATCTAGCATGAATCGACTGCACAAATCAAGTAAGAAAGTGAATTAAACACAAAAACAGAGGCATGTCATTTGTGATCTGGCTCCAGGAAACTCCCCTTTCTTAAGGTTACTTGATTATTTGCGCTTCAACCCGAGCTCTATAGGCATTATCTTTATGCAGGTATCTAGTGGCAAAGTTGTATGTAGATCAAGGATTGCTGGACATGTGTACAAAGTCTGTTTTGATATTTTTGGGACCGACAGAGTGACTTATGTTAGCTGCTGGTTGCAGCAATAAAAACATCAGCTGTATGTAGATGAACACAATTTTTTTTAAAGAGTGAATTAAACTATGACTCAGGCAGGGAGGTCCAGAGCAAATAGAAATCAGAGGGAATTAATTGCACAGGACATTATGACCAGAGAGATTTAAATATGTGGGACAACACACAGATAATGAACAATCAGGACTTTAGTACAATTTTTGCCAAATGATCTGCACACCGCATTCATAATTCTTTATTTATTTTTTTAAATCATCGGAATCCTCAATTGAGCTCCGAATGCCAATATACCGAACAAATTCTGAAACATCTGAACGTTCGTGGCCAGCTCAATGGCAAAGTAATGAGGAGAAGGTTTTGTTTATAGTGGCTCCTAGCTGCTGAAGTAAATCTAAATAATTATGCAGCTTTAAAGGTATTTAGAATTTGCTTTGACATCCAGCATTCATTTATGTCATTCAAGCTGTTTTTAAGAGAGCGATACAGTTGGGTCACAGGGTCTGAAAGATACATCTGGGTATCATCACCATAGCAATGGGAAGAAACATTATATTTATGAATAATGTAGCACAGTGGTAACATACAGAGAGAAAAGAATAGGACCCAAAATTGATCCCTGTGGGAGTCCACAGGTGATGTAAGCTGGGGAGGAGGACTGATTACCATGTGAGAAGGTGGAAGCTGAGCCACTACAGAGCTGTGCTTTTTTAAATTGGAGGGTTGAAAGATAAGTTGATGGACACTGGACAGTCACGTTCCCATGCCCATATGAAACACCTACAACTCCTTTTTTTCACAACTCTAGATGTTTGTTATAGGTGCAGGAAAATTACTGTCTATGATGTTGCTATGTAAACGGGGCATCTTGTGGAGAGGGGTTAGCTAGTAAAAATGTATGCAGTTTTTGCTATTTTTAACTATTGGAATGATTTTGTAAATCAAGATACAAGGCATAACATAAAATGGACCCTCTACTCCCAATTCCCCCAAATCCACCTCAAAACACAGAGTAAATGGCAAAAAGATGAACAATTTATTATAAAGACAAAGTAATGAAGATGAAAAAGGTACTGTAAGTATAGGCCTTTTTTAATTGAAATTCAAAAGGCAGCCCACTCCCAAACTAACATTGCAAATTGTTTATTTAAAAAAAAAAAAAAAAATGTATTGGGTTTTACAGTACACAAGTCAGGTTTTCATTGCCGTCAATTATTTTTAGTTCCTTTTCTCCACAAGTGTACACAGGTATACCCACATATCCCCTCTCCCCTCCCCTTTTCTCTCTCTTAGCATCTTTAAATCCACTTTACTGTTATATAGAAATAATATATACATTCAATGGTACCTCCAGTAAGATAACTCATACATAGATCAAAATAAGTGGAAAAAAATATATACCGTAATTCCTCTAATAGTAACCCCGGCTTGTATTTGTTTCAACTGTAGCGGATACCAGGCTTGTATTAGGAGGAGGCATGTATAAGAGAGAGGCCTAGTTATAGAACAGTGATATCAAGCCTTTGCTATTGCAGTTCTTGATGATAATTTTTTCTAAGGATGAGAAGTGTAGGAATTACCAGTGAATGGTTTTGCTGAGAGGAAATGAAACTTCTCAATTGCAAGTATTTAAAAAAGTGCTTCCTTGGGATGCTGTATTTTATTGATAGTTCCTCAAAAGACATCAAGACCCCCTCTTTGTAAAGGTCAGATATTTTACTTATTCCTTCTTTTGTCCATAGTTTGAATCCAGCATCCAGTTTGCCTGGTTTAAATGAGACGTTTCCCCAAATAAAACATTACAGTTCTCAATTGTGCAGCCAGATAATACCAATGAAGGTTAGGACACATCAACCACCCTGCATCAAATGGAAGGTACAACAGAGATAGGCGGACTCTTGGACACTTCTTATGCCATATACATTTTGAGATGAGAGATGCAATCTTTCCGAGCATTCCTACCGGTGGTGCCAAAGGGATGTTTTGAAATAGGTATAAGAACTTTGGTAATATGGACATCACATCTTTAATATGTTTATCCTCCCTATCACAGAGATGGGCAAGAACATCCATCTCTCTATGGATTTGAATACTGAGTCTATCATAAGTTCGTAATTTATTGATGCTGTATTTTCTATTTGTGGTATTATTTTGATGCCCAGATAGGTGAAACTGTTCGAGAGCTTGAAAGGAAATGTTTGTTGGTCAGCGGATTGTCTCTCGTTATCATTAAGCAGCATAAGTGATGATTTTGAGGCATTCAGTTTATATCCGGAGATACTACCGAACTGATCAATTATATCAAGCAGTGCGTGTATATAGATGTGTCTAGATTTTTTAGGAACAAAATGACATTGTCCGCAAAAAGGGCTATTCTGTGATCTTTATTACCGATTTCAATCCCATGTACCGGTAACTGCCTGTTAGCCCTAATTGCTATTGCGAACGGTTCGATAGCTAAAATAAACAGAAGCGGTGATAAAGGCGAACCTTGAGGGCAACCCCTGGTGATATTAAAGGGTTTAGATGTCACTTAATTTGTTAGTACCTCAGGACTACAGACTTTAGATGTAGTAATTTGATCCAGTTACAAAAGTAATTTCCAAATACAAATCGATCAATAACGTCAAAAAGATAGGCCCATTCAACCCTATCGAAGGCCTTCTCCGCATCGAGCAAGAGAAGACCCGTATCCCTTTCTCCTTTTTCGTATGTAGAGGATATTGAAGACCCGTCTGACGTTGTGAAACATTGCAAAATTATCACAAGCACAGCAGGAACTACATCAAAAGAGGCTGGGTCGGGGAGTGTGAGCGGAGGTTGCTGTCGTAGACTGCAGGCCAGGTAGCGCCTATACAGTATATGGTCGCGAAGATGTTGATCAGCATACACCATAGGCAATATCAATATCAAACAGCCACGCATCATCTTGCTTTTCATTTGGGTGCCCTTGTTCAAATCAAAAGGCAGGGGAAGGAAGGAAGGAAGAAGAAGGAAAAAGAAAAAAATGCACTCTGCTACTAAATAATTTTCCTTGCCGGTCTACCTACTATGCTAATATGTCTACTATTATGCACTCAAGTCTGTAACACTTGTTCGACGAACAATGTTACTGACCCTTAGCTGCCACAGTTGTACCCTTCCTGCTGACTTTGAAATGACTAAATGTAAATGTTAAACGTTTTGACTTTTAGTTCAGTAAGGCAGCCGTCATGCTGGCAGTGTGTACACCGAGCCTAAGGCATGTGTACCATGTCATAGCCATGTCCTGGGTTCCAGTCTGGCCCTGGGGCCTTTGTTTCATGCCATACTCCCCCTCTCCTAATTTCCCCCCATATCGCTGTAACACAACGCTCTCCAATAAACCAGAAATGTCTTAAAACATATCCTTCTAAAAAGAAAAGTACAGCTCTTGTTGTTTTCAAATACAACACGCAACATTTACATCTTACATCTTAAATCTTCTGTTTGTCATAGCCTTGGTACTCAATTCTGATTTATTGACTTAATTCTCAGTGTGAACTGGTCACGCTCCTGAACTGACCCACATGCACAAATACACAATAACTAAGATGGACGTACTGTACACACGGAGGACACTGAAGTCACAGTTTAAATTTACAAGTTGATGTGCAGTGGAGGCTAATTCATGAACATGGTATGATAATGGGGACCAGGAGGAGGTGAAAGAGCCATTTCTTCTTGCGATATGCTTTCGAACATAGACCGGTTATGATATGGCCCCTCATGTTTAGCTTGTACAGAAGTATCACCCAAAATACTTATAAGGTAAACATCTCACTGTCCATCCACTGACCACCTCCATCACGGCTGTCTTCCATGTTTGTATTCACTGAGTGACTCCTGCCACAGAGTAGTGATGAATGTCAATTTTCTAGAGTGATGTAAAAGTCGCATGAATCCTGATATGACTGTTCAGACTGAGTTCACATTGCAAAAAAATCAGACCTGTATCTGATTTAGGACCACATATGAAAGTGGCCCAAATCTGAATTGGAAAAGATCAGATTCAAGGTGATTTGTGCTGTTCACACTGTCATGAAAACAACAGATCTGAGTCACATATGAGCAAATAAATCAGATTTGGGCCCTTCTGCATGCAGTGTGAATGTAGCCTAAATAGGGCAATACGATGATGCCATAGGATATAAATGTAACTCAATCCATGTCGGAAGTTTACAGAAGTCTAGGTCTCCGTAACTTCATTGCAGCTGACATATGGTCCTGGGGTCTACAGTATGTAAAGCTATGTAAGGCATCACATCTCCATCTGTTCACAGAGATGTCAAGCCGGAAAACGTCCTCATTGATCGGACGGGTCACATTAAGCTGGCAGACTTTGGCTCTTCCGCAAAACTCACTGCCAACAAAACGGTAAGATTTAAGACCGTGTTAAGTCCTTGTTGAATGTGACTGCTGGATGAGATTTAATTTGCATTGGGCTCATTCCTCAAATTACACATTACCTTTTATTTTAACGGTAATGCATTAATTATTACTGCCTGGTACAAGTAATTACAGCTATTTGCGCTCCAGAGATTGGAGGTGTTGCGGTAAAGAAAGTTGAACTTGAGAGCGATATTTAGCCCCTTTCTAAGCTAGTAGGACCTGTTTGATATCAACAAATCCTTTGCTATCTCCAGGTTCATATGATATCTCTGGCTTTGCGCTAGCTTAAAACTGATCACTTCACGGCTTTCAAAGATGGTGACGGTAATGTTAGTTCACCCCAAATGCACCGAGATGGTTAGCTAAGACACCCGGAACATCTTTATACACAACTGGAAAGGGTGGGTGTCAAAGGAATGTGACATCTTTAGGGACATAATGTGAAGGTGAGACAAGAAAGACTGGGTTTAGGGGTGTTGATCGGAAGGAAAGATGAATTGGATCAGACAGGGGGGGGGGGGGAGTAGTTTTTTTATCTCCCACAATACTCAAGACAATACGATACAGGTATGATACAGTAGTGGACTTAAAACATGTGGGTATGACAGACAGGGATGCCGTCCGGTCCTACTACCTTCCTGGCGTTCACCTTCTTGAGCGACGACCTTACATTCTGTTCTGTAATAGATAGACAGATTATTTGTTGTCCTCTTCAGAATATATTTCACCCCACAGCCTGTACACAAACAAAACCTTTACGGAACATCAATGAAGTACAGAACATAGACACAGGGAACACAATGCAGTCACAAGGAAATTAGATGTTACTGCTACGATTTGTTGAGGGCAGTGATGGCAGAGGGCACGAAAAGGCTTGGCTGTAGGTCTTTATTTTTTTTTTATACAGATCAGAGATCACTATCTGTGGCCACATAGGAGCAGAGTGGAGCATGAGTTCAGGGGGTGGCTGGGGTTGTGTGCTATAATGAATGCTTTGTGAGTGATTGCAGTGTCAATGAGGGCTGGGAGGTTGGGAAGTAGCTGCATGTGGAACAGTAGAGGAGAACTGAACACACACACACACACACACACACACACACACCTCTCCTGCAGGTTAATGCTAACGCTGTTAGCCTCACAGCACACACAGGAGTTCACCTGGTTCGCCAGAGAGGCATCAGCACTCAGTGTAGTGGAGGGCTTCCCTTTAGAGCTTCAGACGGAACAGTCTGAATGTGGAGCTAAAGCAATGAACCGGTTTAAAAAGCGGTATAAGAACATGATTTTCACGAGGTACAGGGACAAAGAAAGGCTTTGGCAATCACCAGGTGTTAACATAGATTACTATTTATTTAAATGTATAAAGAATTGTGCATTTAAGTGTAGATATGTGTATGTATCCGTATGTATTGTGTGTACGGAGTAGTACAGAAGGGGTAGGATTAAAAAAAATCATATTTCTTCATACTTCTTCTGAATGTAAAATTCATATTGTTTATTTGTTTTAACTTTTTGTTTTGACAGTTTTGGTTTGTTTGCTTTTTATATATATATATTTAAATTTATTTACATTTCTCTTTATTTTCTTGAAAGAAAGATTGAATTCAAGAATACAATTCAATAGTCCCTTATTATCCTCAGAGGGATTATTTTGGCTACCTCTGGGCCCAGGAGTTCAAAATGTTTAATCCCTATCAGATTTGGATTCATTCATTTCAACTCATTATGAATTGAAAATGGGGGACCCTGATGTAAACAAGACGAAAGTCTTTCTCTGGTCTGCATCCCCTTAACAATTGTGTGTATTGAGCTGTACTGTACCCATTCTGCAATCTGTTAATACAAATGTTACAAGGGATTACAAGTTTTGAACACCTGGCCCCTGGTGACTGAATTGAGACACTTTGACAAATATGTACAGTAATTCGTTTTTGTTTTCAGGTGGCGTCTCCCATGGTGCCTGTAGGAACGCAAGACTTTCTGTCCCCCGAGGTCCTGGCAGCCATGGACGGGAGCTCTCGCAACAGTTACGGGGCAGAGTGTGACTGGTGGTCCCTGGGGGTCATCGCCTATGAGATGATCTACGCCAAATCTCCCTTCTCTGGCAGCACCTCCACCAAGACCATCCACAACATCCTCAACTTCCAGGTACGCACCTTCTCGTGTGGACCAGTGTTGGTGGTGGTCTCTGAGGGTTAGAGGGGCGGGCTTGTGGCTGAAAGGTCGCCAGTACAGATCCCTGGTCCAGTAGGGATTGAAATGGAACGCACTTTGCCCTTAAGCAGACAGTGGTGGAATCTAAAGCTCTAGGGGGATAAAGGTGGAGTAATTACACACAGTAATGAGGTGACAGTGGCTCAGGAGGTAGAGCTGGTCTGGTAATCCAGAGGTTCCCGGTTCGATTCCCGCTCCTCCCAGGCAGCGTGTCGAAGTGTCCTTGAGCAAGACACTTAACCCCTAAATTGCTCCAGATGAGCAGGTTGGCACCTTGCATGGTTGCCTCTGCCGTCGGTGTGTGGATGTATGAGTGAATGTGTAAAATGTGATTATTATTTTTATCTTTTCAAAATTGTAAAGCGCTGGCGGTCGGATGGCGTAGCGGAGATTGCGCTCGTCACCAATGCAAGAGGCTGCGGTCTCGACTCCCGGAGTCAGCATTGCCTTGCGGCTTGGGCCGATCATCATACTAACTCGTTTGGCTAAGTTAGCGGGAGGGAAGTCGAGGGTGGTAATCTGGCGTTGTGGACAGCGACGCCTACAGGTCAGGTCTGGGCGCCTGCTCAGCGAAAGGCAGGAAATGGTGAAGGCAGCGTGACCTACCACGTGTTACGCTTCACCAATGAGAGTCCTCGCTGCCAGGTGAAAAGAGAGCCACTGGCTGTCTCCACATGTGTCGGAGGAAGCATGTGGTAGACTTCAGGGTTCCCTTGTACCGACCAGTAGGAGGAACATGCACACAACAACTAGGTAGGGGAGGGGGGGAATTGGCATAACTACTAAATTGGGATGGGGAGAAAAATAGAAAAATCAGGCGGAGAAAAAGAGGATTAAAAAAATAAATAATTGTAAAGCTCTTTGGATAAAATGTAGCGTTTACCATTTTATTTATTTAATGAGTCAGACGGTTGATTTTCATCTAGGATTATTATAATAATGAGGAAAAATTGCAATGCATTCTGGCTAATGTGCATCTGAGTGTGTACATAGCTGTTCTCACTCCCTCTGCCCTTAAATCAGACCTGGGCAATTTACGGCATGCGGGCCACGTCCGGCCCTTTGGGCATCCGTGTCCGGCCCGCGGCCAATCAGAACAGCGTACCAAACTTCTTTGAGCAGGAGCACACGCAAGTCCGCAATCCGGAATGCGTTCCACTCGACACCTGGCTACTTTGCATAACAATAGCTCAGGTCGCCAGGTGTGTTCAAATACGGCGTCAGGTGTGATCAAATACGTCCTCACACACTGTATAAAAAGAGCATTAAACTCACCAGTCACCACTGTACCACTGCCTGCAGCTAACGATCGAAATGCCAGCTCACGGCAAGAAGCTCGCGTTTTCAACAAGATATGGACTGCTAAATATTTATTTACAGAAGTCAAAGGTAACGCGGTGTGTTTAGTTTGTGGTACACAGGTCGGCGTATTCAAAGAGCGCGCAAGGGAGTCTGATGCTTTACTGGCTAAACTGCAAAAACCAACAAGGACTTTTTACAAAACTTTGCGCACCCAGAGAAGCAGCTGTCAAGACAAGTTATGTCATATCCCACAAAATCGGCAGAAGAAGTAATTGTTTTTCTGACGGAGAGTTTATTAAAGAGTGTTTGTTGGACTCTGCAGCGCTAATATGCCTGGAGAAAAAAGGCGCATTTGAGAACGTGTCACTGTCCCGACGCACTGTAACGAGGAGGGTTGAGGACATCGCACAAAATCTGGAGCTTCAGCTGAAGAACAGAGCGGTCAACTTTGACTATTTTTCCCTGGCTCTGGATGAGAGCTGCGATGTACGTGACACTGCCCAGCTGCTCATCTTCTTACGTGGGATAACTGCAGACTTTAAAATCACTGCTGGATTTCTACTCTTCTCTCAAAGAGGAGAACTTACCACACATGAGGAGGCGTGCTCAGAAGATTCTAGTCCTCTTTGGATCTACCTACATATGTGAACAGACATTCTCAGTGATGAAGTTCAACAAATCCAGATACAGATCCTCCATCACTGATGATCACCTCTCAGATGTCCTTCGCATATCCACCTCAGATATGCAGCCAGATTTCAATGCACTTGTTCAAGCCCACGCCAGACTGGATTTCTCTCACTGAACAAGTAAAAAGTTACACATAGGCCTACTGTACACAGGCTTTTAATGCTGCAAAACATCTCTTCAGTGTTTGTGAAGATTAACAAGTTGAAAATAAAATGGAACACTGATGTAATGATTGTTTTAGTTTTTACTGTTTATTACTTCTATATTTCTATTATGTTTATTGAATCTTCTGATTACCAGTAGCAGCTAATCAAAATATATAATTGACTACTTTTTACAATGGGAGATAATGAATATTGAGCAGAATTAAGTTCAAGTTATCATTGGTTCGGCCCTCCAACACAGTTCAGGTTTCTTATGTGGCCCCTTGTAAAAATGAATTGCCCACCCCTGCCTTAAATGGTTGATTCACTGTACTCTTTCATTGTAATGAAAGGGTACTTAACCCATTCACTACCACACTACAGGCGGTTAACCCTTTCACTACCACACTACAGACGGTTAACCCTTTCACTAATATACTAGAGAGGGGTAACCCTTTCACTACCACACTACAGAAGGTTAACCCTTTCACTACCACACTACAGAAGGTTAACCCTTTCACTACTAAACTAGAGAGGGGTAACCCTTTCACTACCACACTACAGAAGGTTAACCCTTTCACTACCATACTACAAAGGTTTAACCCTTTCACTACCACACTACAGACGGGCAGGGGTGCAGTCGTAATATCAGAACTGCCTGGACACCACGTGCACGCGCGCTCCCTCGCATACATGTTCCCTCGCGTGTGCACAGACCAGCTCAAGCAAACCCCCCACAGGGCTTGTATTTTGGTCTTGCACTTCTTTCTTTGTTATGCTATGCAAAGACTAGGTGATAAGTGCCGGGTACTTGGCGCACGGCGCGACAGTAGAGTGAAAGTTGTGAACGCATTTGTGTGCGCGCGCGTGGCGTCCACATCCGTGCGCGCACTTCTGCTCAGCGAACTGCTAGGACGGCGTGGTACCACCACTGCATCACTGCAGACGGGTAACCCTTTCACTACCACACTACAGACGGTTAATCCTTTCACTACCACACTACAGACGGGTAACCCTTTCACTACCACACAACAGAAGGTTAACCCTTTCACTATCGCACTACAGAAGGTTAACCCTTTCACTCCCACACAACAGAAGGTTAACCCTTTCACTACCACACTACAGCATGTTAACCGTCTGCCCCCAAAGGGCAGTGCTGAGGAGAAGTCAACAAAGACGTTAAACGACTAATGAAACGTAGACTAAGATAAGAAGCAGTATCATAAGGTGAAGAGCCCAGTGGGAGTGGCAGAGTAGCCTAAACAGCTATGGTTACCAACTCTAACAGATGGGAGGTGGGAAAGTCTGCTTATCCCTGGGAAGCTCAGTGTGTAGAAGAAGCGCATGAGAAAAAACCCAACTGAAGATGGAGGGATTCCATTCTAGCGAAGCGTAGATGGCATCACCCGTTACGGTTCTTTTCTTGCCAGAAAGATTCTCCATATGCTCTGGGCTAATTATTCCCTAATATTAAAATATCTCCTTAATATTCCTGCTGTACGACGGGTAGCCTTGTTGTCTGTGTCAGGTTGGTGACTCAGCCTGAATACAAGGCAGGTAGGCGTTAACTGGGCCTGGGAAGCTACTTGATGTTCTCCTTGATCTCAAAAGTCATGCCAACCCTGCTCCATCATGGAAGAATGTCCCTGCAAACTAGGCTTGCCGTGGTAGTCTTGTGTTACCGGTGTTACTGTGTTCAGGCATCCATCCAGTACATTACTTGCCCACCACCCCCACCAGTGTATGCCTGGTATCGGTACAGCCCTATTAAAACGTACTCCACAATGTAAAAGCTTTGAAGCTCGTACTATTCCTCATCGTACTCTGTAGGAAGTGTGCCAGGAGGCGTGACCCGCTCTCTGCTTCTTTCCTTCGCTTCCTCCTCAGAGTTTCCTCCAGTTTCCCGCGGAGCCGCGTACCAGTCAGCAGTTTGTGGAGCTGGTGCAGGCGCTGCTGTGTGGAGCCAGGGAGCGGCTGGGCTACCAGGGCCTGCGCTGTCACGCCTTTTTCTCCAGCGTGGACTGGAGCGGCCTGAGACAAGGTGAGACGACTCCTCCCGCGTCCACCTGGCGGGTTATCGGACGGATGAAAGTGTGACTCAAGTCAACGTCAAATCGGAAAGTAGTCTAATCAGCGTGGTGTTGATGGAACACGTGGTGGAATGCCTTAGTCAGACGCACAAAGCACACGCACACACCACACACACACACCACACACACACACCACACACAGACACATAAACACACACACACACACACACACACACACACACACACACACACACACACACACACACACACACACACACACACACACACAACTCACACAACTCACACAAACACACCACACACACAGACACACCACACACACAGACACACACACACACACACACACACACACAACTCACACACACACACACAACTCACACAAACACACCACACGACCACACACACACACACTAGGGATGGGTACAAGTAATGAGTAGTGCCAGAGTAATTGTTTAGGGAAATCTATTTTTAGAACGCATCTTAAAGCGCATGGCAGCAGCAATAACGAGCTATAGCACACAAGTCTCACACACACACACACACACACACACACACACACACACACACACACACACACACACACACACACACACACACACACACACACACACACACACACAGCCGAATGTATTATGTCTCGCTCTGCGGACATAACAATGCACAGCAATATACTCGATGCTTAATGTGTATCGTCAGTCAAAACTGTCGGTTACCATTTGTAATAATTACATACCTCCACTCTGCTAACGCTAAGCCAGCTGTGTTCCAACACAACAAACTGTTCTTATCTATTAGATCAGGGGTGGCTAACCAGTCAGAGACTAAGAGCCACCAAAATTACTGTGGTACCACAAAGAGCTGCACCATATATACCAGCGTTTCTCAACCTTTTTTTTCAGTCACGGCACCCTTCATGTGTTTATAGGTCCCACCCTCTGGCCTCTAAAGTTGCTAATGTCTTTTTTATTTGGGCCTCACAGGGTTAACCTCTTAAGCCAGAGCGGTCCGGTACTGCACCGCAAATGACATCACGCCATAAATCCATCTCTACAGAATTAATGTTGCATTGCATTTTCTTTTCAAATGTAGCCAAGAGTGCGGCTGGGTGGCGCAGCGGACATTGCGCTCGTCACCAATGCAAGAGACACCGGGTTCGAATCCGGCTGCTAATCCGGGGATATACACATACATAGGGGACACACACATACGTAGCTGAGACGCACATACATATACATACATGAGATACACACTCACATAGGGGGCAGAGGCACACATGGATACGAGACACACACAAGAGGTAGGAGTACAGTCACACACCAGAAAGATGCACAGACACACACGTATGAGGCATGCACACATACTTACGTGATACACGTACCCACGTACATATATCTGAGACACGCATGCATGCATGCTCTCATGCACACCTACATATATATATATATTCCCTCGGCTTAGTCCACTTTTCCACATTTCATGGGGGTGTTCCATTACCGTATATGGTTAATTACGGGCGGTGCTATATGCAAATACTTAAAATCGTGCACGAGCTGCAGCGTAGGATCAAAGTGATATTTATCAAGACAGGTGTGCGTACGACCTGTGTACGCACGTGTGATAAATCCAGTTTTTTTTGTGCGTACACACATTCTAAATGATGTGCTTAAGAACAAAGATAGAACACTTTCTAAGAATTGTTGATAAATGAGGGCCCTGATATCAGATTGCATGTGTCCGGATGGCAGAATTCAGTACTGTATCTACAAAACCTTCTGTTTAATCATCTTCCCTTTATTAATTTGCTTAGATTTTTCAGGTCTGGTAAATTTTTGCATGGTGTTATTCACAGTCAAAGATACAAAAAAATATATATAGAATTGATAGTCTCCTTTGGTTCATTACAATTTACTCAAGCCTAGTAACAGACACAATATTTCTGACACTGGGAATGGGAATACATTCCCTGAGATCCATAGATGTCCCTAGAATCGGATACCAAGAACATGAAAATGGACAATTAAAACGTTCTTTTGGAATGATTTTTTTTTTTTTATATATTTTTTTTTAATCAATGGATTGAGGAGCCGCACATTGACGGGCAAAGAGCCGTGGGTTGGCCACTCCTGTATTAGATAATGCTAAGCTAGCTGTGTTTCAACACAACAAACTGTTCTTATCTTTTAGATAATGCTAAGCCAGCTGTGTTCCAACACAACAAACTGTTCTTATCTTTTAGATAACGCTAAGCCAGCTGTGTTCCAACACAACAAACAGTTTTTATCTTTTAGATAACGCTAAGCCAGCTGTGTTCCAACACAACAAACAGTTTTTATCTTTTAGATAACGCTAAGCCAGCTGTGTTCCAACACAACAAACAGTTTTTATCTTTTAGATAACGCTAAGCCAGCTGTGTTCCAACACAACAAACAGTTTTTATCTTTTAGATAACGCTAAGCCAGCTGTGTTCCAACACAACAAACAGTTTTTATCTTTTAGATAACGCTAAGCCAGCTGTGTTCCAACACAACAAACTGTTCTTATCTTTTAGATAACGCTAAGCCAGCTGTGTTCCAACACAACAAACAGTTTTTATCTTTTAGATAACGCTAAGCCAGCTGTGTTCCAACACAACAAACTGTTCTTATCTTTTAGATAACGCTACGCTAGCTGTATTCCAACACAACAAACTGTTCTTATCTTTTAGATAACGCTAAGCTAGCTGTATTCCAACACAACAAACTGTTCTTATCTTTTAGACAATGCTAAGCCAGCTGTGTCCCAACACAACAAACTGTTCTTATCTTTTAGATAACGCTAAGCCAGCTGTGTTCCAACACAACAAACTGTTCTTATCTTTTAGATAACGCTAAGCCAGCTGTGTTCCAACACAACAAACAGTTTTTTATCTTTTAGATAACGCTAAGCCAGCTGTGTTCCAACACAACAAACGGTTTTTATCTTTTAGATAACGCTAAGCCAGCTGTGTTCCAACACAACAAACTGTTCTTATCTTTTAGATAACGCTAAGCCAGCTGTGTTCCAACACAACAAACTGTTCTTATCTTTTAGATAACGCTACGCTAGCTGTATTCCAACACAACAAACTGTTCTTATCTTTTAGATAACGCTAAGCTAGCTGTATTCCAACACAACAAACTGTTCTTATCTTTTAGACAATGCTAAGCCAGCTGTGTCCCAACACAACAAACTGTTCTTATCTTTTAGATAACGCTAAGCCAGCTGTGTTCCAACACAACAAACTGTTCTTATCTTTTAGATAACGCTAAGCCAGCTGTGTTCCAACACAACAAACAGTTTTTTATCTTTTAGATAACGCTAAGCCAGCTGTGTTCCAACACAACAAACGGTTTTTATCTTTTAGATAACGCTAAGCCAGCTGTGTTCCAACACAACAAACTGTTCTTATCTTTTAGATAACGCTAAGCCAGCTGTGTTCCAACACAACAAACTGTTAATATGCTCTCATGCTCCACAGCTGCCAGTGTTGTCTTCCTGCAACAACTCACGTCTCGCGGGATTTCAGAGCGAGACGTCTGTTTCAAGTGACAAACAAGCACTTTTGGTGGACGTATTAGGTGGTAACCAAAGTAAATAAATAAATAAAATAAATCAAGCACCCTCAAAAACCACTTTAGTTCAGTTTAAATGGCGAGTAATCGAACACACACAAACACACCCTACATACAACCACACACAGCCAGTAGTAAAATAATGTGATTCTGTGCGTAGCTGGCAACAGGCCAGCTCCCTCCAGAGAGTGTAGAGGGAGAGCGAGATGGAGAGAGAGATAGAGGGAGAGAGAGAGAGGGGTAAAGATCTGCAGCTCCTCTCCTCAGTAGACGCAGCAGAAATCCCCTCCTCTAGGAACACCACACACGCTCCGTACGGAAGGGATCCACGTGCATCTGTTGAATCTCATTGTCACCCCGTCCGCATCCCAGAAAACCTCAGACCGCATTGAATGAGAGGGATTTGATGTCGCGCCCTCAACCAATTATGGCACAGCGCATCAATATCCTTCACACCGTAATGGCTGTTGTCAGTGATGCATGGATGAATCGCACAGCATCAAGGATTTCATTTCCAAAAATGTCTTGCCGATTCTCACATCTAGCCATGAGGAATGCACATTTTGCAACACACAATATATCATTATTCTCATGTGTGTGTGTGTGTGTGTGTGTGTGTGAATAAAAATGACAAACACATTTTCTGTATGTATACAGTATATATTTTCTATAAAGAAAATTAAAGAACTTTACTTGGTTTATTGTGCGTTTATGGTTGTTCGAGATAAATAAAGATCAAATCAAATATCCTGAGTTTAGTGGCTATTATATTGCTTACTCCATGATATTGTATTGGTTACTGCAGGATATTGAATTGGTTACTGCAGGATATTGAATTGGTTACTGCAGGATATTGAATTGGTTACTGCAGGATATTGTATTGGTTACTGCAGGATATTGAATTGGTTACTGCAGGCTATTGTATTGGTTACTGCAGGATATACTCACTCATCATCATCAATGCTGAACATTTAGGAATCCAGTTGTTATGCTTCAAGATCCTCAAGATCAGCTTCCTTGTAAACTGTAATAATGGGACATTTGGAACAAGATCTCTGGGGCTGCGTGTTGGTGGCTGATGGACTGATTAATGGAACGATTGATTGGTCGATTAATTAATTAATTGATTGATTGACCTACTGACTGAACAACGAGAGATGAATGTGTGTGTGTTGCTATTACAGGCAGGGTTTGTTGACAGTTGGGTTCAGATGGAGCTTTATGCTTCAGCTCAGGCTCCAGTTGATTAGCTTGTGCTGCTGCAGTGAAGGGAGAGGGGGTGAGCATGTGTGTGTGTCATAGAGAGAGAGAGAGGGGGGGGGGGGACAAGGCAGCATGTGTGTGTGTCAGAGGGGGAGAGCGAGAGAGGGGGGACTGAGACTGAGGGAACAAGGCAGCGTGTGTGTGTGTGTCATAGAGAGAGAGAGAGAGAGAGGGAACAAGGCAGCCTGTGCCGCTTACTGCACTGTGGGCTGAAGACGCTTCACGGCGCTCCCCCTCGCCTCCCTCTCGTCTCCCTTTTCTCCCCGCTCCTCTGTTGCCTTGGTTCATCGCCGCACTCTCCTTCTTCCCCTCCTTCCCCTCTCCTCCTCCTCCATTCCTCCCCTCTGCAGTCCTCCCCCCTTTCGTTCCCGAGCTGCGCGCCGAGGATGACACCTCGAATTTTGAGGAGCCGGAGCCGGCAGCAGCCCCCCGGCCAGCGGCCCCAGCAGCCCAGCGAGGAGCTCTGCCCGTGGGCTTCCAGGGCCACGACTTGCCCTTTCTAGGCTGGTTCTACAGCAGGGCGTTGACGGCGTTGGCCAAAGCGGAGTGAGTACTAACCTGTTTGCTATTCACCACCTGCCTTCATTCAGAAGAAAATCTACTCCGGTCCCGCCAGCCGTCTGTTTATAGAGCCCCTGTTACAGGTGGCTGTAGCCCCACAGCGGTGGCTTCCAGGTGGGTGTCGAGAGGTGGCTGGTGCCTGCTGGCGCTCCGATGGGCTTGGCCATATGCTGTGTCAGACTAGAGGAGGGGGTGGGGGTCCCCCGTTTACCGAGCCCACCATTGAGAACCTTTTTTATTGTGTGTGTTGTGTATGGGATCAAACGCGGCATCCCTCCCGTCAATGGGACCAGACGTACAAGAACCCGCGGCGTCCGCTGCATGAATGAGAGGGATGGAAGCCTGTGGCGGTATATCTTGTGGCCATCGCTCCTGATCCCCCACCCCTCCTCCACCACCACCTCCACCTCCCTCCACTCCCACCCTCTCTGCTGTTATGGTCGTCTGCCTGTTACCATACAGTATAATATCCTCATGAGTTTTATAGCCTGGGGGGGGGTTTCTGGGATCATCATTCACCCAGACGGTCTTGGGGGCTTTCCCACCTCTGATTATAATGCATGAGGATGGGCTTAATTTGTGGCGGTCTATGGCAGTGCTGTAGCAGGGTAAATATGCCTCAGACTGCAGATCCTGGGAGCAGCAGCAGCAGTAATGGCAGTAAAGAAGAGTATTACCAGATTAGTCAGTGAAAAGGATGAGTCCAGATTGGGGAGGCGAGGGGTCTTATTTCTATGGTTACGACCACTATCGTGTGCCCCCTCCCCTCACCGGTCCCTACCCCCATCTTTACCTCCTCCTGCTCTTCCCACGTTCCCTCTCTTCTGGTGCCGCTCTTCTTCCTCTCTCTCTACTCTTCCTCCAGCAGTCATCTGCTCCTGCTTTTCAACTGAATTCAGTCGCTTTCCTTCATGGCATTTAATGAAGTGGAGCTCAAAGCTAATAGCATGTGGTGTTGTGTTTGTGTGGGTGTATGTGTGTGTATGTATGTTCTGTGTGTGTGTGTGTGTTCCTCTTAAGACTCGAAGAGAAGAAGAATGCAGCAAGACCATGCCCAGGAATAATGATATGCCTCTTTACACGCACGCACACACACACACAAACACACACACACACACACACACACGCACGCACGCACACACACACACCTCCCAATTATATAGGCAGACATCTGTGGTGGTTTGTTTTGCTTTATTGATAAGGGTGTGTACATGTGTTTTGTGTGTGACTGTGTGTATATGTGTTTGTGTGTGTATATGTGTCTGTGTGTTGCCTGTTTCGTTCCCTTTGCAGTTGATCTTGTGTCGCTGACCAGCGCTGCCAAGTCTTTAACTCACGTCCTCCTCCAGACCTCCCTCTCTCTCTCTCTCTCTCTCTCTCTCTCTCTCTCTCTCTCTCTCTCTCTCTCTCTCTCTCTCTCTCTCTCTCTCTCTCTCTCTCTCTCTCTCTCTCTCTCTCTTCTCTCTCTCTCTCTTCTCTCTCTCTCTCTCTCCCTCTCTCTCTTTTCAATAATGCAGTCAGCGTTGGCTAGTCATCTATTATCCCTCCACAGCTGGACACAGTTGTACCTGACTGCTGCTGCTCTTGGCTAGTTTCTCCTGTGGAAGGGGATGCAGAGATACCCACACAGTGATGCAATTAGATTGATTTGACATCCTCTCCTCAGTCCGGCTGTGATTACACTGTTCCCTCTGGTTCTATGGTCTCCGTGGATCCTTCAAAAGTCTTAACATGTCTTCACATATCTTTTGGTAATTCAAGGTCTAAAAAAGTCTTAAAATGTATAAAAACAATGAGGATAGATATTGTAACGTTTCCAATAAGGGGACAAGATCGGGCATAAACCAATATAATTCTATGTGACAAACACCTGCAAACCTGTTGTCAGTCATCCACCAGATTTACCAGAGCTACCAGACTTACCAGAGCTACCAGACTTACCAGAGCTAACAGACTTACCAGAGCTACCAGACTTACCAGAGCTACCAGACTTACCAGAGCTACCAGAGCTACCAGACTTACCAGAGCTACCAGACTTACCAGAGCTACCAGACTTACCAGACTTACCAGAGCTACCAGACTTACCAGAGCTACCAGACTTACCAGAGCTACCAGACTTACCAGACTTACCAGAGCTACCAGACTTACCAGAGCTACCAGACTTACCAGACTTACCAGAGCTACCACACTTACCAGAGCTACCAGAGCTACCAGACTTACCAGACTTACCAGAGCTACCAGAGCTACCAGACTTACCAGAGCTACCAGACTTACCAGAGCTACCAGACTTACCAGAGCTACCACACTTACCAGAGCTACCAGACTTACCAGACTTACCAGAGCTACCAGACTTACCAGAGCTACCAGACTTACCAGACTTACCAGAGCTACCAGACTTACCAGACTTACCAGAGCTACCAGACTTACCAGACTTACCAGACTTACCAGTCTTACCAGACTTACCAGAGCTACCAGACTTACCAGACTTACCAGAGCTACCAGACTTACCAGAGCTACCAGACTTACCAGACTTACCAGAGCTACCAGACTTACCAGACTTACCAGAGCTACCAGACTTACCAGACTTACCAGAGCTACCACACTTACCAGAGCTACCAGATTTACCACACTTACCAGAGCTACCAGACTTACCAGACTTACCAGAGCTACCAGACTTACCAGAGCTACCAGACTTACCAGACTTACCAGAGCTACCAGACTTACCAGAGCTACCACACTTACCACACTTACCACACTTACCAGACTTACCAGAGCTACCACACTTACCAGAGCTACCAGACTTACCAGACTTACCAGACTTACCAGAGCTACCAGACTTACCAGACTTACCAGAGCTACCAGACTTACCACACTTACCAGACTTACCAGAGCTACCACACTTACCAGAGCTACCACACTTACCAGAGCTACCAGACTTACCAGAGCTACCAGACTTACCAGAGCTACCACACTTACCAGAGCTACCAGACTTACCAGAGCTACCACACTTACCACACTTACCAGAGCTACCACACTTACCAGAGCTACCAGACTTACCAGAGCTACCAGACTTACCAGACTTACCAGAGCTACCAGAGCTACCAGACTTACCAGAGCTACCACACTTACCAGAGCTACCACACTTACCAGACTTACCAGACTTACCAGAGCTACCAGACTTACCAGAGCTACCACACTTACCAGAGCTACCAGACTTACCAGAGCTACCAGACTTACCAGATTTACCAGACTTACCACACTTACCAGACTTACCACACTTACCAGACTTACCAGATTTACCAGAGCTACCAGACTTACCAGAGCTACCAGATTTACCAGAGCTACCAGAGCTACCAGACTTACCACACTTACCAGAGCTACCAGACTTACCACACTTACCAGAGCTACCAGACTTACCAGACTTACCAGACTTACCAGTCTTACCAGACTTACCAGAGCTACCAGACTTACCAGACTTACCAGAGCTACCAGACTTACCAGAGCTACCAGACTTACCAGACTTACCAGAGCTACCAGACTTACCAGACTTACCAGAGCTACCAGACTTACCAGACTTACCAGAGCTACCACACTTACCAGAGCTACCAGATTTACCACACTTACCAGAGCTACCAGACTTACCAGACTTACCAGAGCTACCAGACTTACCAGAGCTACCAGACTTACCAGACTTACCAGAGCTACCAGACTTACCAGAGCTACCACACTTACCACACTTACCACACTTACCAGACTTACCAGAGCTACCACACTTACCAGAGCTACCAGACTTACCAGACTTACCAGACTTACCAGAGCTACCAGACTTACCAGACTTACCAGAGCTACCAGACTTACCACACTTACCAGACTTACCAGAGCTACCACACTTACCAGAGCTACCACACTTACCAGAGCTACCACACTTACCAGAGCTACCAGACTTACCAGAGCTACCAGACTTACCAGAGCTACCACACTTACCAGAGCTACCAGACTTACCAGAGCTACCACACTTACCACACTTACCAGAGCTACCACACTTACCAGAGCTACCAGACTTACCAGAGCTACCAGACTTACCAGACTTACCAGAGCTACCAGAGCTACCAGACTTACCAGAGCTACCACACTTACCAGAGCTACCACACTTACCAGACTTACCAGACTTACCAGAGCTACCAGACTTACCAGAGCTACCACACTTACCAGAGCTACCAGACTTACCAGAGCTACCAGACTTACCAGATTTACCAGACTTACCACACTTACCAGACTTACCACACTTACCAGACTTACCAGATTTACCAGAGCTACCAGACTTACCAGAGCTACCAGATTTACCAGAGCTACCAGAGCTACCAGACTTACCACACTTACCAGAGCTACCAGACTTACCACACTTACCAGAGCTACCAGAGCTACCAGAGCTACCAGACTTACCAGACTTACCAGAGCTAACAGAGCTTACATGTCAACGACAGACCTACACCTATACCCCTAGGGTCATTACAATATCATGTATATGTTAATTTATTCCTTTTATAACCCACAGGCAAGACAGGCATGTCTGGACATGTAAACACCTAAATGCAAGTTCAGTGGAGCGTGATATGCCATTTGTTTAGCCAGGAAACCTCCCAATACGGCAATTTATTTAATTTCAGCTGTCGTGTTTTCAGATATTTCACCTTACTTGTCAGATTAATTTGACTGGAAATGCCTCATTCTTCTGAACGAGGTATAGCACTCACATTGGTAGAAATGTGACAAAACAGCTGTTATAAGCTATTGTGATTCTATTGTGCTATACACAGGAAAATCCCATTGAACTATTTATACATAGGGGGAAATACACAGACCTATTGTATGTAAAGAGGGATGTGACTAAGGCTGAGACGATATGCCATTTGGATATATCGATAAATCGGGATCAAATTATCGATAAATATAAATATTTGTATTTGCATAATTTTTTTTAATTTAAACAACAAATGTATGTTTATTTTGCAGAAATTCTTTGTTGTTCCCGTCATATTTAGTGTTACAGATTTCCCCATTCAAAACTACCACAGTGATCCTTCTCATTTTATAGTCTGTCTCTGGATGTGATGGAGGAGTGCACTGCATATTGAATGCACAGTGCAGAGTTGCAATTCAACTGAATTTACATGAAATTGGGATACATTAATTTTTTTTACTTAAATTTTTATTAACATTTACAGACGACAACACCTACAATAACATCAATAACACAACAGTATACAGACATGGGCCCCTTGAATTACTAGAAATTGGGATGTTTTAACTAAAACATGCCACAAGACCTAGTATTTTAGTATAGTATACTATAAGTATAAAGTATATACAAAATGTTTTTTTTAATGTTTTTACATATGCAAATATATCGACGCCACTTATCGATATGCAGTTATCGATAAGTGGTCTCAGCCTTAGATGTGACTGTTTCCGTCCACTGTTCCAGCAGCTATGGGCATATTCAGACATATCTGCCTGATGTTATTCATCATACCACTTAATGTAATGTCCGACCTATATTGCCACTATTACCAACCATGTAGGCCAGGGGTACTCAAACTTGTTTATTAAAGGTCTAATTAATTCTATTCTAAGGTCAATGGTCTGGAACAATGCCAGTAAAATGCACTGACATAAATCAACATCCATAACATTAGAAACACATATTCAGTAGTACAGTATGGTGTCTTGAACTAGTTAGCTTTCGCTAGTTAGAATGCTGGGCAGGCTGCAATAGTTAGCTAACACTAGTTAGAACACTGGGCAGGCTGCACTAGTTGGCTAACGCTAGTAGGAATTTTGGGAAGGCTGCACTAGTTGGCTAGCGCTAGTTAGAATGCTAAGCAGGCTGTATTAGTTTGTTATCACTAGTTAGAACGCTGGTTAGGCTGCACTAGTTAGCTAACGCTAGTAGGAATGCTGGGCAGGCTGCACTAGTTAGCTATCACTAGTCGGAACGCTGGGCAGGCTGCACTAGTTAGCTAGCGCTAGTTCGAATGCTGGGCAGGCTGCATTAGTTAGTTATGACTAGTTAGTATGCTGGGCAGGCTGCAATAGTTAGCTATCACTAGTCAGAACGCTGGGCAGGCTGCACTAGTTAGCTAACGCTAGTAGGAATGCTGGGCAGGTTGCACTAGTTAGCTAACTAGTGACTGCAGATTTTTGACAAGTTCTACTAAAGTGAAATATGCCTTTTTAAATTTGGTAGACTTGGTTAGGCTTACATAATGTATTGTATAATATGTGTTCAGTTTTAAAACCATCATGTTTAACATCCACAGGTCTGTGCCGGCATCCCACAACTCTCCTGCCAAGACCAACTCCATGGAAAAGAAGCTAAGCCTCAAAAGCAAAGAACTACAAGAAACACAAGACCGATGTCACAAGGTAGAACTGTTCCTCTCTCTTTAGATCACAAGGTAGAACTGTTCCTCTCTTTAGATCACACGGTAGAACTGTTCCTCTCTTTAGATCACACAGTAGAACTGTTCCTCTCTCTTTAGATCACAAGGTAGAACTGTTCCTCTCTCTTTAGATCACAAGGTAGAACTGTTCCTCTCTTTAGATCACAAGGTAGAACTGTTCCTCTCTTTAGATCACACAGTAGAACTGTTCCTCTCTCTTTAGATCACTAGGTAGAACTGTTCCTCTCTTTAGATCACAAGGTAGAACTGTTCCTCTCTTTAGATCACAAGGTAGAACTGTTCCTCTCTTTAGATCACAATGTAGAACTGTTCCTCTCTTTAGATCACTAGGTAGAACTGTTCCTCTCTTTAGATCACAAGGTAGAACTGTCCCCCTCTCTTTAGATCACAAGGTAGAACTGTTCCTCTCTTTAGATCACAAGGTAGAACTGTTCCTCTCTTTAGATCACACGGTAGAACTGTTCCTCTCTTTAGATCACACAGTAGAACTGTTCCTCTCTTTAGATCACAAGGTAGAACTGTTCCTCTCTTTAGATCACAAGGTAGAACTGTTCCTCTCTCTTTAGATCACAAGGTAGAACTGTTCCTCTCTCTTTAGATCACAAGGTAGAACTGTTCCTCTCTTTAGATCACAAGGTAGAACTGTTCCTCTCTCTTTAGATCACACAGTAGAACTGTTCCTCTCTTTAGATCACTAGGTAGAACTGTTCCTCTCTCTTTAGATCACAAGGTAGAACTGTTCCTCTCTCTTTAGATCACACGGTAGAACTGTTCCTCTCTTTAGATCACAAGGTAGAACTGTTCCTCTCTCTTTAGATCACTAGGTAGAACTGTTCCTCTCTTTAGATCACTAGGTAGAACTGTTCCTCTCTTTAGATCACATAGTATAACTGTTCCTCTCTTTAGATCACAAGGTAGAACTGTTCCTCTCTCTTTAGATCACTAGGTAGAACTGTTCCTCTCTTTAGATCACATGGTAGAACTGTATTCCTCTCTCTTTAGATTTCAGGGGACCAGGCTCATGTTTATGTCTGATTGCTGGGGGTTATTTGTATTTTCACAGTCTTATGAATCCTTGAATCACATGCAATTTCTTGCTCAGCATATTACATTACGCACCTTGTGGAACACCGGAGGTCATTTGGCTCTCCCCACATAAACATCAGACACAGACATTTAAATATTCTACCATAAGAAACATGACTTGGGCTTTCTGGCTATAATGTATTTTAAAATCCTATTTTTAGCAAATGCATTAAAGGGGACATGCATTGCTATTCCTTTCACTATTTGGGCAACTTTACACAATTCCTGTGAGTCTATGGAACACATCTGAAAAAATCCATTGTTTTATATTTGTAATCAATTTCTCAAAAGCAAAATTTTTCGACTTCAAGATTCCAAGCTGTGTTGGCCTGGCTGCGCCCATAAGCGCTTTGAGTGACAGTCGCCCACAGTCTGCGACTGGCACAGAGAGAGAGGTAGAAAGATTGATGGGGATACTAATTAATTTTGCCGCAGGGGGCATAATCCCACGGGACAATGCATTGGTAACTTGTTTCGAATGACAATATATATACCGCTGTGAATATTATTGCATGGATCGGAATATGGGCGTGCGCGTGGGAGTCAAAGATATTTTGACAGTGATATCCCACGGAGAAGCCCCACACCAGCCCCGCGCGCACACACATTTACACACTCCTGCACGCGGTCCCTCTCTCGCTCTCTCTCTCTCTACCAGGGCCGGTCAGGTTGTGTGTAAAATGCGTGTGTTTGTTTCCCCGACAGAAGCTCCTCTCTCTCTCTCTCTCTCTCTCTACCTCTCTATTTATCTATCTCTCTCTCTCTCCCTCTCTCTCGCTTGCTCGTTCTCTGCCTCTCTGTCAAAACCCGCTTGAGGAAGTGCAGGTATTTCCACTCACTCTGCTGTTCACTGAGCGAATGGTTGCGCTACAACCACAGAGTTAGTTATGCAGATCAGTGCCTTATTCACGTCAGCAAAACAGTCAAATCAGAATGACCTAATTCACTGGGGGAAGAGATTGTCTCAATTGAATTAGAGCAATCCGCCAATATGGTAATTAGAGACACAGACCCATTGATACTAACCCCCCATTGCTATAAAACAATGCTAAACACTGGAAAAGACCATTTATAAGACACAGGACCTTTAATGTCGTCCCATGGAAGATTTTGTGATTCTTCCATTACTACCAGAGTTCAACCCATCAATCTCTGTCAATCAGCCCATCAATCTGTCTGTCAATCAGCCCATCAATCTGTCTATCAAGCCTGACGTATAGCAGGAAATATGCCCAGACTGCTGCCAATAATCACTCTGTGACTGATGATCTGGGTGAGTTTAAGGGTTGACTTCCTCAGCTGGTCTTGGTGCGTCTACTGGCTGATTCCTGTTGAATCTGCCTTGTCGGCAGTTTGTGCTTCTCAGTCATAGTGACTATATGACTATGTGACTAATGTATATGGCTATATCACCACTATATATGCCTATATGTATATGACTATATGACTATGTTCCTGAAAAAGAGCATCCGCTCAGTGAACCTACCCTGGGTAAATAAAGGTTAATAATAATAAATGTATATGACTATATGACTATGACTATAATATATATATGACTATCTATATGACTATATGTATGTGACTATATGACTTTGTATACAACTATATGCCTATGTATATGACTATGTATGTGACTATATGACTATGTATATGACTATATATGTATGTGACTATATGTATATAACTATATGTATATGACTATGTATGTGACTATATGTATATGACTATATGTATGACTATTTATATGTGACTATGTATGTGACTATATGTATGTGACTATATGTATATGACTATATGACTATGTATAATATAACTATGTATATGACTATATGTATAATATAACTATATGTATATGACTATATGTATGACTATGTATATGACTACATGACTATATGACTACACGACTATGGCAGCCTCTACTTGGCTCTCCATCAGGAATGATCCAGGGCCGCCTGGACAGTGTTTATTTTATTTATTTATTTTGCCCTAATGCAGTAAATGATCCAAGCACCACGCAAGCACATCGCTCTGAGCCTCAGCAGTCACTCAGCCTGTGTTCTGCTGTGTGTTGTTGTGGCTCAGATGGAACAGGAGATCTCCAGGTTCCAGCGTAAGATGACTGACCTGGAGTCAGTGCTCACTCAGCCTGTGTTCTGCTGTGTGTTGTGGCTCAGATGGAACAGGAGATCTCCAGGTTCCAGCGTAAGATGACTGACCTGGAGTCAGTGCTCCAGCAGAAGGACGTGGAGCTGAAGGCCTCAGAGACGCAGAGGGGCGTCCTGGAGCAGGACCTCGCCACCTACATCACTGAGTGCAGCGTGAGTCTCTCCTCTCACTGTGTGTGTTCCAGTCTGACTCCACTGAGAGAAGGTTTAGGTTAGCAGGAGCTATGTGTGTGTGTGAGATGGTTTAGGCTAGTAGGTGTGTGTGTGTGTGTGTGTGTGTGTGTGTGTGTGTGTGTTGGTTAGCAGAAGCTCTCTCTGTGTGTGGTGTGTGTGTGAGATGGTGTAGGTTAGCAGAAGCTCTCTGTGTGTGAGATGGTGTAGGTTAGCAGAAGCTGTGTGTGTGTGTGAGAGAGAGAGATGGTTTAGGTTAGTAGTAGGGATGTCCCGATCGCGTTTTTTTGCTCCCGATCCGATTTTGAGTATCTGTCGATACCGAGACAAGCCCCTCCGTTCACATCCCCAGCAGCAGTAGCAACAACAACAAAAACAACAACAACCATCACCATCACACTTAAATCATGACCACGTCAACTAGATTAGAATAATTTTAAATCATAGTTCAAGAGACTGATGAAAAAACGGGAGTGTGAAATAACGTTACACAGGTAAAGAACATAAAATGATATTGTGGTAAAGAAAGATTGCTAGCTAACGTTAGCTGGTTTATTAATAGCTAGCTAATGTTACCTAGCCTAGCTGCCTCACGCCAGTTAGCTTGTTAGCGAACGACACAAGCTTAGTTAGTTTGCAGAGAGTCATGAAAGATTCACTGCGAGGGCTCTTTTAGCTAGCTAACGCTAGCCAGGCACGTAGCTATACATTACAGTAGCATCACTTCACTGTCTGCCGAGCTAGCGTTGGATACCAAGCAAGCTAACATTGACTTTAAAGCCAGCCCTAGCTAATGGTTAGCTAACGCTAACGCTAGCTGCAAGGTAGCTCATATATTGACCCTATCAATAGCCCCAGTTGAGCGCGGCGGCTCGCATTACATTCACCATACGAGAAATATTCAAAGTTTCAATCTGCGCATTTAGTATACATTCACAGTGTTCGACTTACGTAATGATTTGCTCCATTTTGGTCTGAAACGCAGACGAATAATCCTCGCAAAGCGAATGTTATCCAGGTGAGCATTCGTCATTCAAGCAAGGCATTCAAAACAGCTGTTTGGCAGAGCACCAGCCGTCCCCCATTCCTTTGCTTGCTCTAGTCACATAACCAGGGGTGCAGTGCTGGGCATACGCGGTCAAACGACGTTTGGGCTTCGTCACTGAGGCAGAATTGCGCGCATCCTATTATTATGCAAAGTCGGCCGGCACTTATCACCTAGACTGTGTGTGTGTGTGTGTGGAGTGTTGGGCGTGTGTTATGTGACAAAAGACCACCTGTCTCGTCCCCAGCTCCGACTCATGAAAGAGGAGAGATACATGTATGCACGTGCGCGTGGGAGCGCGCGTGCACGTGGCGTTTGGCCTTGGCCCATATTACGACTGCACCACTGCACATAACGTTGTTAAACGCACATGGAACGTCCGCCTTGCAAATATTGCAACTGGCTATATTGGACTGGCTTCGGTTTCAATTTTAAAATGCTTCCAAACTTCTGACATTTTGTCTAGCTGCTCCGAGTCATCAGGTGGACATAACCTGCCCGTGTTTACTTGCGGGAGCAACACGTTGTGAGGTCTGCTATTTTCGGCATACGTCACTGTCGTGCGACGGTGTAAATAAAAGGAAATGCATTTGTTTTGGCAAATTCTTCTGCTCTGTGTGACAATAAATAAATGAATGATGATATGTAATTTAAAACCAAAACTAAGGCCTCAGTATGAGTTTAAGACGTGAACATGGTCATGTTTGTTGAATAAAATAAAACTTTTATTTTTATTTTTTCACTCCAGATTAAAAAATTAATAAAAATCTCGATCCTCTGAAAATCGGATCGGGACATCGCTAGTTAGCAGAAGCTCTCTCTGTGTGTGAGTGTGAGATGGTTTAGGTTAGCAGAAGCTCTGTGTGTGTGAAGGTTTAGGCTAGCAGAAGATGTGGCTTTTGCCATGCAGGAGTGGGGGATCATACCATTCCCTCATACCAGAGAAGGGCCAAGCAGTTAGCAAGGTGTTATGTTCTGCTGTTATTGGTAGCCGCTCAATATGGAGGAGATGCTGCTTTTAATATCCATGAACTTATTTGTTACCTTTCCACCTACTACTGTTATTTTCATCACTTGTGTTATTCTGTGTGCAACAATGTGGTGCCAATCTGGCACTTTTGTAACCAACTCAATATCCGACTGCATTACCAGTGTTCACACGACATGCATGTATTCATGTGGACATTAATAAATCATTTTGCAATGCGTGGTCAGAGCTTGAAGCGCAGCTTGGAGGCTGCACGCGTGGAGGTCTCCCAGGAGGATGACAAGGCCATGCAGCTGCTGGAGGACATCCGCGAGCAGAGCAACAAGCTGCAGGAGATCAAGGAGCAGGTTCGGCTCCACCTCTTCCTCTGCTCCCATCATCCCCTTGTTTTCCTCCTCTCTGTGACCCTGATAACGATCTGTTGCTCCAGGCACTCCGGACTGTAAGACAGATGGATCAGAGACCCGTAATGCACACTCAGGCTAAACAAGGCAGCTCTTCCTGTTAATGCCGTCTTCGTGCACAAAGAGACTATTTCATTCTCCCGCAATTTAGACTTATAGGTCCCCGATCCATAAACGAAATGTAAACAATAGAGGCCTTTCACAGAATGTTTAGAATGCCTATTTCCTCAGATACTAGCCTTAGTGCTGGTGAAGATATCTGATGGCAGTATTGGTATCGGTGCCTCCCTAAGAAAAATGAATATCGATGTCTTCTTCAGTGCACCTCGTACAAGTCAAAGGACTGTGCAAAATTCAGCCATTAAAAACTAAACAAAATCGTGGAAATCTACCCTTCTTCAACTCTTTGAAGAGAAACACACTGACATGTCATACAAGGCATGAATAGAGCAGAGAAAGCTTTTAACGCAGATAGGGGTGTAACGGTACGTGTATTCGTCCTGCGACTTCACGGTACAGACGTCACGGTTCGGTACATCCAGCCATACGACGAATACGTCTCATACGACAATAGGTGACACTAGGGTTGGACATTTTACAAATGTGTGCTCAATATCTATACTTGACTTTACACTGGCTTACTTTGATCTTTAACGTTGAATATTAAGCTTGTATTGCCAAATTTAGATGATTAATAAAACGATGAATAAAACGTTGAAGCTTGACAGAACAAATTAACAACTGTGCACTCTGCACTGGGCTGTTTCTCCCCTCCCCTTTACTACAGGTGTCCCTGAAACAAAACCATGAATGAATGATATGTTTGTAACACAGCAGTGTCATTACAATAGGCTGAAAATGTTCAGCCCAATAATGTTAACCAATGGAGAGACACACACACACACACACACACACACACACACACACCCACACACACCCACACCAACTTTCTCCCGCGGACTTTCAGTCACAGCTGTTCAGAGAAAAAAATTACTAACTCGCTACATACTTTTCCCGGACTGATCTGAGGTCCTCTCCAGTCAAGCTGCTACGGTGTTTAAATCCAAAATATTGATAAATCCTCTGCCATTGTTGTTTAACATGTCATCTCTTCTCTAGAGTCTTCTTTCTCTGCTTCACATGAAGTTAAATCTACTCTAGAAGTGTAACTGAAACTTAAAACGCATACACCGGGGTGGGGGCAGTAGGCAATTAATTTACTCAGTGGATGCCTGAACACGGAATGACACCGGTATCACTGACTACCGCGGCAAGCCTATGTGGAACTAAGTATAACTTAATAGAAAATAATTATATTTAAAGGGGAACTATTTTACTATTTCTTTCACTATTTGGGCACTTTTACACAATTCCTGTGAGTCTATGGAACACCTCTGTAATATATATATATTTTTTTATTCATTGTTTTGTATTTCTAATCAAGTCCTCAAAAACAGCATTTTTCTACCTCAAGATCTCGAGCCGTTTTGAGCCTGGGCTCCTAAACCACTGCGCAGCGGCGTCGTCGCCTGAACATTAACATGCAGCGGTGTCTTTCTGACATCACATATCGTGCACATTTCAAATGACTCAGTTCAGTGAGGGTGAATATTGTGAGAGGAGAATTGGAAGAATGCGCCAATATGAGAATTTTGAGACATAGATCATATTAATATAAGTTCACATAGCTAGGAAACAATGCTAAACACTCAAAAAGGCCATTTATAAGATAGTTCCCCTTTAATAATAATTATTAAAAAAAAATCCCTGAACCGTGACCCCAAAACCGAGGTACGTCTGTACTGAACCGTGGCTACTGTGTACCGTTCCCCCCCTAAACGCAGATGGTAATCATGTTGTTGTGGCCTTTCAGCTCACCGCCGCGGCTTCTGTGTCCGGCCACAGAGCCACATTAGTCTCGCTGCAGGGGCACTGCGATCCGGGAGCATCATGAATAGTAAAGGCTTGTTTTTGTGTGTAGGAGAGACCCTTGTCGGGAGACGAACGACTTGTCAAACCATAGGGTGCATGTATCACAATACCTCGTATAAATCTCATGAACCCTGTGTCTCAGTATAAACAAGTTCCACACTCAAGGAAAATCAACCACATCTCTTTTAAATGCACAGAAAAATATAGATTCAAACGGGTTACGCAGTTCAGAATCAGAAAGGTCTTTATTGCAGAGTAGTTTTCACATAAAAGGAATTTGATTTGGTTGTTTTCGCTGTGACATTAGCGGACGGATAATAAAATAAAAGGTGGAATAAAATAAAATGGAATATAAACTAAATAAAAAAAGAAGCACAATATAATTATGAAATAAAGTTATGCCAGGGCTGTACAGCTCTAAAATAAAATGTGGAATAAAATAAAACGGGATATAAACTAAATTAAAATAGAGGCACAACAGATTAGAATAAAATTATAGAATAAAAAAAGCAATATGCCAGGGCCGTAGAACTGTGGTAGTTTATATTATAATGTGTAGTTTGTATTACAATGTGTAGTTTATGTTTATATTACAACGTGTTATATTACAACTTGTAGTTTATATTACAACGTGTAGTTTATATTACAATGTGTAGTTTATATTACAAGTTTATATTACAACGTGTAGTTTATATTACAAGTTTATATTACAACGTGTAGTTTATATTACAACGTGTAGTTTATATTACAAGTTTATATTACAACGTGTAGTTTATATTACAAGTTTATATTACAACGTGTAGTTTATATTACAAGTTTATATTACAACGTGTAGTTTATATTACAACGTGCAGTTTATATTACAACGTGTAGTTTATATTAAACGTGTAGTTTATATTAAAACGTGTAGTTTATATTACAATGTGTAGTTTATATTACAACGTGTAGTTTATATTACAACGTGTAGTTTATATTACAACGTGTAGTTTGTATTACAATTTGTAGTTTATATTACAACGTGTAGTTTGTATTACAACGTGTAGTTTATATTACAACGTGTAGTTTGTATTACAACGTGTAGTTTGTATTACAACGTGTAGTTTGTATTACAATGTGTACTTTATAGTGTAGTTTATATTACAATTTGTACTTTATATTACAACGTACTATCTGCTATGCTACTATGCCTATACTATACTACTACCTATTGTGCTACTATACCTATGCTACTATGCAGTATACATGTGGGCTAAATGGCTCCTCTGGCCCCAGGAGTACCATGCCCAGCTGGAGGAGATGCAGGTCACCATCAGGCAGCTGGAGGAGGACCTCTCGGCCGCCCGGCGCCGCAGTGACCTGTACGAGGCAGAGCTCCGAGAGTCCCGGCAGACCAGCGAGGAGCTGAAGAGGAAGGCCGTGGACTACCAGCAGAGGATCCAGAAGGTATGGCTGAAACGCAAAACCTCCTATCTGAACATTTAACTTTTTATTTTTTTTAAACTAAAAAAACTTGTTTTCTTGCAGGATGCAATTTTTTTAAGGATACCCAATACAATACACTGCTTTTGGAAAATATCTTGCAGACAGACTGAATAGGTGCAGATAGGAGGTTTCTCATCATCCAAAGTGAAATCAGAAAATCCCAAATTTGGCAGATAGGAGGTTTTACGTTTCAGACATCGATATGAAGCTTGCGTCTGCTTTTTATTTGAGGATTTTTGGAATAATTGTTAATTATTCCAAACTATTGCTCCATAGTTTTACTTGCAGAGTATGCAAGTTAAAATATACTATTTAAAGAAGAAGTAAGTCTTAAGAATTTGTGTGTGGTGAAAAGTACTTTTATCCGTGTCCTATATTTCATCATTGCTGTGTTTACAGAACACATTGCTAGGATATGGGAGGCGGGGTAAATTATACATTATAGAACACATTGCTAGGATATGGGAGGCCGGGTAAATTAAGCTTGCTCTCACTGAAAGCAAGGGCTGAACTGAAATTACATTTTCCAAATTATAATAAGTTGTGAAATTAACCAATGGACCGAGTCTAAGTGTTTTGATTCACCAGCTGCTGAGTCTCTTATTCTGACTAGTAACGCCTCCTCCACTGGATGTTCTGTTTACATACTAATGGAATAGAGAAAAGAGGCTTATTGATAAATTGGTTTGATTGTTAACAGAGACCACCTAAATGTCACTTTGGGCTTGATATTGATCTGGATCCAAAGCTGATGGACTTTGGCAAACATTACGGCTGTTTGTCTTTCATGGTTATCAGAGGTTGTGTTGTTTTAGTACAATAAGATTGTTTTGGAGTCTTTCAGATTTTCAGTAAATCTTATTAGCATGCTACCATCAAAAGAGCGGAAGTAATTTAAAGGGCAAGTTCATAACTTTGCATCCCTAGCACTGTTTCCTACTACTAATGATGTTGATCAGTGGAGACCTTCCTCAGCACAACCTTCATACTGGATACCAGCAGCTCCAGCTAGTTACCACAGAACTTAAATAAAGTAATGGAGCCATGCTCCATTCTGTACAAGCCCTGAAATAAATGCTGAAAATCCCCCCCCCCTCCTCTACCTTAAAGAACTGATCAACCCTCAATCCTCCTCACGACACCTCCGCTCTGTTCAGGCAAACCTCCTCCAGTGCCAGAGGACCAAACTCTGCTCCATGGGAGATCAGGCTTTCTGCTCATCCGCTCCCAGTCTGTGGAATACTCTCCCTGACCATCTGAGAGCACCACAGACCGTGGATGCTTATAAAAAGGGCCTCAAACACATCTTTTTAATAGAGCCTTTTGTTGATTTTTTATCTAGTTTTATCTTATTTTTTTATGTATTTATTTTTACTAGTTTTAGTCCTTCACATTTCATGTTCTTTTTACTCTTTTACTAGTTTTAGCCCTACTTATTTTATGTTCTTTCTACTCTCTTACTAGTTTGTATGTTCTTCTACACTGTAGCGCCTTGAGATTTGTTCCACAAATAAGTGCCCCTACAAATCTATAATTTATTATTATTATTATTGAAACCTACTGCACAGTGCACCCAAAGCAGTGGCCCCATTACCTTGACGTTAGTTGTGTGGCTAAAGAGGAGCTGGGTATCCAGACTGAAGCACATCATAGATGACATCATGGATGACATGGAAGACATCATGGATGAGTAGAAAATGGGGCTTGAGCTGCAAAATCCTGAGCTCCACCTCCTGCCACCTTGACACCTTTTCTGAGGCATCCGTCTCCTGAACATGAAATATGTTTGGTGTCCATAGCTTATATGTTATGTTCGTTGTATAGCCTAATGTCCATCAGTGTGCTGTCTTTGCATTATATCGGATGTCCTCTTATCATTTACCCTGAATGTCCTCATGTCACTATGTTCTGTTAGAACGTGGTTTGTTGAATAAGGTGAATTAATGTGATTTAATGTTTGTTGCAGTGTTCTACCAAATACCCAACCACAAATCAATCAATGCTAATTATTGATACCTGGAAATACTTTTTTTTGGGTCACATATATTGGTAGGCTTCAATATTCTAAAATAACTTCTCTGAGGATCCTATATTAAAACTACAGTCATAAATGAAAGAGATATCCATTATAGACAACATGCCAACGTTTGGAGAGGCCACATTATCTGCAGACCTTGAAGGAAGCGATTGTTTGAAATTCCCTTAACATCCCAATTAACAGTTTCCTCATAGATGATCCGATCTGGAGCTCAAAATACAATCCATTTCAAGTACAATTGTAATATTGTAATTTAAGTGGTCTATGAAGAAAAGTATACGATTGTCTCATTATTGTGATTTGTGTGTCTTAGGCCAAAGAGCAGGGCAAAGTTGAGGTGGAGGAGCTTCTCTCCAAACTAGAGAAGGTAAGGATGGATCCAAACCCATTCATTTCTGCCAGATATGCACAGAGCTAACACTATGCACAATCTTAATCTATCAGGACCAAACTCTAACTCACTGAACATAATTGTTTCAGACCAATTCCGAGCAGCAGATGAAAATCCAAGAGCTCCAGGACAAACTCTCCAAAGTAAGTGCTATTTAATTCCCTCCGCCAAGGAATCTGTAACCTGTCCCATCTGTAAGTCAACTAGATATCTTGAGCTAATGGCTGGATTGCCATGAAATGTGCTGTGTGCATTCATGACGCCAAGAGAAAGAAATCGACAGATTGTGGTCACCTCATGGCGTCTCCTCTAGTGCCACCATCAGGCCAAACATTTTCAAATGAGCGTATCTCCTGACTAGGGGTGTAACGGTACACAAAAACCACGGTTCGGTATCTACCTCGGTTCGGTATCAACCAGGTGAAGTTGGGGCGGCTACGTGGCGTAGTGGGCAAGGCACTCGCCACGAAATGCTGGAGACGCTGGGCTCGTCAGTTCGAGCCCAGCGCTCCACATTTGCTTTCAGTTTAGCTGGTCGTCCACAGTAATACACATTGGCCGTATTACGGGGAGGGAAACTGAAGGGTGGGGATCGGGCGTTGTGGACGCTTATAGCTTATCCGCAACAGTAAGTGACTTCCGGGGTAGGCCTGATTGGCCACGACAGGCACGTGACGCGCAACTTTCTCTGCCGCGCGGCACGCTCCGCGGAGCGGAGCGGCAGAGCTTGCGGAATGATGTAACCGTCCAAATCCGCTATGACTTTCATTCGGCGCTTCAGCTCACCTCGCAGAGCAGCGGTCCTGCGATCCTGCGGTCCGTTGTTGACGAGTTCGAATCCCATCGAATTTATTTTTTTTAACGTGATTTTTTTTTTTAACGTGTATTCTTTCGCCGGTTAAGGTTAGGCATGGTTATGGTTAAGGTTAAGGTTAGGCATTGTTTCGGAGTTGGTTAAGGTTAGAACGGTTAAGTTTAGGCGCTGTTAAGGAGCTGGTTAAGGTTAGAGTTTGTGTTAGAGAATGGCAATATTCTTTCTATGGTTAAGGTTAGGCATGGTTAAGGTTAAGGTTAAGGTTAGGCATTGTTTCGGAGTTGGTTAAGGTTAGAACGGTTAAGTTTAGGCGCTGTTAAGGAGCTGGTTAAGGTTAGAGTTTGTGTTAGAGAATGGCAATAGACAGCCTATTTCCGCGCGACAGCTCTCAGCAGCCTCGTTGCGCGTCCTGAGTTTGCCGCGTCACGTGCCTGTCGGGGCCAATCAGGCCTACCCCGGAAGTCACTTACTGTTGCGGAACAGTTACATGCGTTGTGGACAGCGACTCCTACAGGTCGGTTGGTGCGCCTGCGCAGTAGAATCAGGAAGTGTCGGGGGCAGCGTGAGCCTCCCATGCGTTACTCCTCGCCACTGAGAGATCGAGCTGCGCAGGTGAAAAGATGCGACTGCTGTTACCTCAAGTACCGGAGGGGACTTGTGCTATGTATGACTTAGTCCACATTGCAGCCGGCTTGTGGGAGGCAAGAAACAGTGTCCGTGACGGGGGAGGGTTGAATTGGATGATACGAAATTGGGATGGGAGAAAATATAGAAAATGGGAGAAAAAGTGGATAAAAAAAACAAAAAACAGGTGAAGTTTGGCTTTCCATGTTCCACTCAGGCCAAACATTTTCAAATGAGCGTATCTCCTGACTAGGGGTGTAACGGTACACAAAAACCACGGTTCGGTATCAACCAGGTGAAGTTTGGCTTTCCATGTTCCACTCAGGGGTGATGTAGTGTGCAGTTACTGTTAACTCTTTCCCTGCCAACGACAAGTATACTCCCTATAGCCCGCTAATCGAATAACGCCAACAACGAGTATACTCGTTATTGGATCGTTATTTATTTTATTTGCTATTTCCATTCATAAATCATCCAGGTATGCTGTGGTACTGTGTGGCAATGTGTCTGAGATCGCAACGGTCCGATACCGCCGCCTGGTGGTATGCTGCCGATGTTGCACTCCCTTTGTGTCTCTGTGCTCTGGCTGTGCGTCATTGAAAGTCATCCGGGGGGAGTTTTCTTGTAACATGGATCAAGATCTTCACTCTATCGCATTGAATCGTCAATCCGATGCCGGATTCATTATGCTGTGGGGGGTTATGGCGTGGGCCAAATGGACATACGATCTAGCAGATGGCAATCAAATAATTGGAATATGCTTTTTGGATTATCATCGGCCACAGGTAAATGCAATCTAACGTTAATTTCAGCTTGGTTGTCCATAGCCATCGCCCTGATCAACGTATGCTGTTGTACTAACGAATGCCGTTATTGACAATCAATTAATCATAAACGACATGCATGCATGCATGATGGAACATAATATACCGATCATATGCATTTGAATTTTTAATTGTAGCGTGTATAGGGACGAAATGCCAATGGATTAAGTAATATACGTCGCAGGCTATTACTAGCCTTCCAGGAATTACCCCAGACCACTCTAAAACCATACTTATATTCACCACGGTATAAAACGAGAATGTATGGATGGAAAACATATTCCTTTTTCACATCTTGAACGATAGTTACTCGATGTCAAATGGGCCATAGTATTGCATATATAGCTATAATATTTAAATAGTTATAGCCCTGCAAACAAGGTGAGCGACTCTCACCGTTTACAGTGATGGCGGTAGCTACTATAGAATGAGGCTAATGCATGGCGTCCAATGAGTTAAGTAGGGCTGTCAACGAATATTCTATATTCAAATTAATAATCGACTTGTTAAAAAACAATATATATTATATTAGATTGTGAAAAATAGGTCTGTCTTGTCGTTTGTGTTCGCCATACTATGAGGCTATGCTAAATTACAGGTAATTTCTCAGTGTTGTGCTTGGGCTGAATGAACAACATCCGGCCCTTTACACAAGTAATATTTTGGTAAGGGGGTGAACTTGAGTTTTGAATACAATTCTGCACGCAAAGAAAAGTTCTGCATGTGCGTTCCGTTAGTGGTTAAAATACGTATTTGTTCGGTACACATCGTGTACTGAACCGGTTCGGTACGTATACATGTACCATTACACCCCTATTCCTGACCCTTTAGTCGTACCGTCGTAACATTTGCTGTGATCAATCATGACCCCTACTGAAATACACATTTCGATTTTGGTCACTCCACCATCAGGCCAAACTGAGAACAACATATCTCAGAAAGTAACTGCTTGATTGCCATACGGTTTGCTGTGCACATTCATGACCTAAAGAGGAAGACATCTGTTGATGTTGGTGAACCCATCACCTTTCCTTCAGTGCTCACATCAGGCCAGACTTTTCATTGTCAAATGAGTACATCTCATAACCCATTAGTTGTACAGTCACAACATTTGCTGTACATATTCATGACCCCTGGAGGGAGGATCCTGTTTATTTTGGTGGCCTCATGACTTTTCTTCTAGCACAGGGCTATTCAACTGGCAGCCCGCGGGCCAGATCCGGCCCGCGGGATGATTCTGACCGGCCCGCCAAAGATTACATGATAATAAAAAAAAATTTAAAAAAATTAAAAAGAAATATTTTCTTTTAATATTTTTTTTTTTTTTTTTTATGTCAACGTTAACACGCACAATTGAGCCAAAAGTCACTCAATTAATGACAGATTTCATTGATAAATTGAGGGAAAACTTTGCAAGTCGATTTGATGAATTTGACATGTCCAGAGAATTGATGCATTTTGTGAGCAACCCATTTGCCAATGTAGCTGCTATTTCCACAAAAGGACAAGAGTTCCTTGCATCACTTCACATTGATGAAGGTCTCCTGCAACTTGAAATAATTGACATGCAAGCATCATCTGCTCTGAAGCAGGCACTTGAGAATGAATCCACCACAACATTTTGGATAAAGTGTATTCATGTCAACACATTCCCCAAAATAAAAACGCTGGCAATATCTGTGCTAACAATGTTTGGCTCAACATACACCTGTGAATCCAGTTTCTCTCACATGAATGCCATTAAAACAAGCAACCGTGCCTCCTTGACAAATGAGCATTTGCATCACTGTTTGCGGGTAGCCCTCACTTCCTATGAACCCTCTTTCTCTGCCATTGCCCAGTCAAAGAAGTGCAATCGCTCTCATTAGATGTGTATGTAGGCTAGGCTTGTCTGCCCCCCACCCCCCTGATGTTTGAGAGTTAAGAGTGGACAATAAGTGCTAATAAGATGCTGTGATTTGCTGTTGTTGCACAGACATGAAGCACTTTTTCATAAGCTCAGCTGCACTATAAATGTGTTTTTTTGTTCAAGTGTTGATGTTAGAATGTTCAGATGCACATCATGCACTTGTTTGTTTTTTATTTTATTTTTATATTGAAATGTTGAAGAGGAGATGTTGCAGTTGTTGCACAGTCATAAATGAAGCACTTTTTGCAGGAGATGTTGCAGATGTGGCACATAAATGAAGCACTTTTTTTTAAAAGTATACTACTTTTGCAATGTAGTTAAATAAAAGTTGTGAAAATGTGGTTGCGTGTTGTGTCAAGTGTACATATATTCATAGCACGGGGAGGCGCCGTGGCAGTCCGGCCCCTGGCCCCTTGGGTTTCTGACAATGTGGCCCCCTGAACAATTTAGTTGAATAGCCCTGTTCTAGCACCACCTATGGGTTTATAGGCTAGGTCTGTTGAGACTGGCAATATCGGCAACTCTTGTTTCTGCCATCTGCCCAGTAAAATGTAGCAGGTGAAAGTAACGGCGATGTGGGGAGATGCCTTGGTAGACTGAAAACAGGTAGACTTGAGATTGGCATTTGTACGATTTACCAATGTATCTAAAAGATTATACCCAGCTTCCACTTTGAAAATACAAACCGGTATAAGAACTAGCCTAGAACACATATTTACTTATCCGTCTCCATCGGACTTCACTTGCCGTCTTACCATTTCCGCTGCTTGCTCTTAAGTCTAGCACGTCGGGTTCCTCTGTGCCTTTCAGCTGTTGCCTTCTCAGTGCATGTGGATTATTATTACCCGGTCATGTCGAGAGGCTTTGTCTGAGGGCTCTGCTACCCGTCTGTGCCCCCCCACCCCCCCTACCAGGCGGTGAAAGCCAGCACGGAGGCCACTGAACTGCTGCAGAACATCCGGCAGGCCAAGGAGCGCCTGGAGCGGGAGCTGGAGCGCCTGCGGGGCAAGACGGACCCCAGTGACACGCTGAAGCGCCGCCTGAGAGAGACCGAGGTAGCGCTAAACGTTTGTGTGTGTGTGGAGGGGCGGGGTCAACGGCACATTTGTGTGTGTGTGGAGGGGCGGGGTTAACGGCACGTGTGTGTGTGTGGAGGGGGTGGGGTCAACGGCACGTGTGTGTGTGTGTGTGTTTGTTTGTTTGACAGATTTTCAGCCCATTCCTTTATTAGAAGTCTGTGGCTGGAGAGCGCACTCGCGTTCACTCACATTCACGCACAATGCCCTATAGTCTTCATCCAAGCTTCAGTTTATAAAGATATACATATAAAATGTATTCTGATGGCGGTTTCCCCCCCTCCTTTGGTGATCAGAAGCATGTAAACGTTAAAATGCCACCTGGCTGTGACAACGTGACTGTTTAACTTTCCACAACCCATGTTAGTCAAGGTTGTTGACTAGTTGGCCTACTAACTTGGTGATGTCTGAAGACTTATCCCTTTCCTATGTAACCATTGCTCATGGACATTCACTTTTTAAACTCCCCTGAACCTTCGCATGCCGTCCAATATGTGTACCGTAATTCCTCTAATAGTTACCGGTATTCAATTAAAAACCGGGTCTCTATTAATGACCGGGTGCGCTGTTGAGCTAAGCAATTATAAGCCGGCCTCCTAATACAAGCCGGGTTTCATGTATATTAGAGGAATTACGGTATTTCCCTCAACGGATTTACCATAGGCAATATATTTTGTTATTATTGTTATATGCTGGCCTGGCTGTGCAGTAAATACCATATAATGGTATGGTGTTAATGTTTACCAAGAGAGTAAGCCTACCTCAGAATTGTATAAAACGAAGTTATTATTATTATTATACCAGTATTGTGATTGCTTTATTTAACTTTTTTTTACCACCTGTAATTGCACTGTTTACTACCGTATTTCATATAGTACTTGGTTTCAATAAATGAACCCAGTACATTTTACTGGGTTCAAACTGACACAAAATGTTGATTTATTCATTATGATCTGTTTGAAAATTAGAAATATAGGCCTCTCTCTTATACATGCCTCCTCCTAATACAAGCCTGGTATCCGCTACAGTTTAAACAAATACAAGCCGGGGTTACTATTAGAGGAATTACGGTAATTTATTGATCATCACCTGTTATTCGTTTGCCATCACCTTTTGTCTATGAACCGAGATGCAAGAAGAAAGCAGTAAGCAATTTACTGGAAATGCTTTAGGAAACACAATTTCGGAAATGCTCAACCATATTAACATGGTTAAATAATGGACTCTTGTTAGATAATATGACACCCTGCCAACAAATCTACTACACTTTGTTTTGAAATATGTTATGACACTTTAATCATGTCTCTGATGTCACAAGAACGAGTCACTGTCCTTAAGATGACACCTTAAGGAATGCCGCTCATATTCAACATTTAAATATGTGTTTTACTTACCTTCCCGATGTACTATGATGATAAGCAGAACGTTGGACTTGAGATTCGTAGGCCAGGTCACATGAGCTGCTGACGGCCCTGGGATGGCGACGCCTCCCATCTCACTGCAATGCAAAGTCTATGGGAGTTTAGAATCCAAGACGTGATACATTGATACAATGTTGCCTGGTGGGTTCATGCAATATTTTGCTGTGGCTTAATTTTGTGTGTGTGGACGCCTGTGGCTGCCTGTCCGTGCTTTCGTGCACGTGCACGTGTGTGTGTGTGTGGTGTGCGGCTGCAGGAGGGCAGGAAGACCTTAGAGAACCAGGTGAAGAGGCTGGAGATGGTGGAGCGCCGGGAGAACAAGCTGAAAGACGACATCCAGACCAAGTCCCAGCAGATCCAGCAGATGGCGGATAAGATCCTGGTGAGACAACCTCAGATGAGACCCCACACCCGATCCCCCCCACACCTGATCCCCCCCTCCCCCTACACCTGATCCCACACCTGATCACCAATCATACTCATGCATTGATTAATTTTCTAATAGCTTGGAAATGTGAATATGAAGCAATTGTCATTTTTATCCATGCCCCCCATTTAGTACAGTTAACATTTACACACAAATCAACGGCTGCCTCCTGATGATTGAATCATTTATTGTTGATAGGGAACAATTTATGGCTATTACCAACAATGGGGATGTATCTAAGGGAACACTTTGAGAGGTTCTCGTGGCTTATATCCACCGGCAAATAATCTGCTCAATGCTTACGTATTCAACATCCGTCTTGAGATTTCGGAGGAAAGATTGGAAATTCCTCCAGATCTTTCTAACAAGAGGATTTCCCTCCAGGCAGATCTTTGATATAGATGGTATGAACAGGGTGAGGAGGCTGGATGCCTGCTGCTTCACCACATACAGCAAGCAGCCGCATCAAGGCCTAGAGGAAATGCACACGACCTCTGGTGAAATTATACACTGCCACACTACCAAACGGTTAACCCTTTCACGGCGACAATACGGAAGGTTAACACTTTCACTACCACACTACAGAATGTTAAGTTAACCCTTTACTATCACACTACAGACTGTTAACCGTCTGTAGTGTGATGGTAAAGGGTTAACCGTCTGTAGTGTGATAGTAAAGGGTTAACCTTCTGTAGTGTGGTAGTGAGTAGGAAATTAATAAACTATTTTAATCTTTTTACACAAATCTCTATACCTCAGAATCCAAAGGGATTCCCTCATCAATTAGTGGATTTCAAATATATTACAAATCCCAAAAGTAGAATAGAGTTATAAAGCCAGTCTGGATGAACCGTATTCCCTAAGAGAAGCAATTAAAAGCATGCAAAGTTCCAAATACTGTTTACTTGAATTGTACAAGGCCTTCTCAAAATGAATCTCTCCAGTGCTTCTTGGCGCCTTTAACGAGGCCATTGAGGCCAAAACTCTTCCTCGCAATTTTTTTTTTATCAGGCATCCATATCAGTTCTATTAAAGGAAGATAAAGACCCAGGTTCGTTTAGACCCGTCAGCCTTTTAGACGAGGAGGCCAAGCTGTTAGCTAAGATAAGCCACTCGATTGGAAAAGGTTCTCCCATCAATTATATCGCCAGAGCCGACCGGGTTATACTAACTCATATGATGCTTCCACAGTCCTGGGTTCTTGTTAGCTTATTTAGTCGTATATCTTTTTCACAATTAATGCTGAGTAAGATAGCCTCCCTGCTTGACACTCAGCATCAAGGGTTGGTTTGGGGGGAAGTCCTTGCGACATACTAGTGTCATGTCCAAGGGGTGTACTTGTACATCAAGCTGCCTCACGCTACGGAAACAGGAGATAGGCTCCTGCCCCATGTGCCGTTACGGCTCGAGAACCATTGGTTCTTAAGATATCCGTGAGGAGACTAAGCTGTCATTATACTGTGTCTTGTTGTCATATGCTGTGTCTTGTTGTCATATACTGTGTCTTGTTGTCATATTCTGTGTCTTCTTGTTGTCATATACTGTGACTTGTTGTCATATTCTGTCTTGCTGTCATATACTGTGACTTGTTGTCATATTCTGTCTTGTTGTCATATTCTGTCTTGCTGTCATATACTGTGACTTGTTGTCATACTGTGTCTTGTTGTCATATTCTGTGTCTTCTTGTTGTCATATACTGTGTCTTGTTGTCATATTCTGTCTTGTTGTCATATACTGTGTCTTGTTGTCATATACTGTGTCTTCTTGTTGTCATATACTGTCTTGCTGTCATACTGTGTCTTGTTGTCATATACTGTGTCTTGTTGTCATACTGTGTCTTGCTGTCATATACTGTGACTTGTTGTCATATACTGTCTTGTTGTCATATACTGTGTCTTGTTGTCATACTGTGACTTGTTGTCATATACTGTCTTGTTGTCATATGCTGTGTCTTGTTGTCATATACTGTGTCTTGTTGTTGTCATATACTGTGTCTTGTTGTCATATACTGTGTCTTGTTGTCATATACTGTGTCTTGTTGTCATATACTGTGACTTGTTGTCATATGCTGTGTCTTGTTGTCATATACTGTGTCTTGTTGTCATATACTGTGTCCGGCATCACACTGAACAATTGCCACCAAAATCTTAACAATTGTTTCAAGTTCAAGTTGAAAGTTTAGTTGTAGTTTTATTTGTCACATATAAGGTACATGTACATTACAGTGAAATTATTGGTTCTGTATGAGTCTCCTGAAATTGTGCTTCTTACAGTAAAAAAAAAAGTTAAAAGAATACAGACCAAACACTATACAAATTCTACAATAACAATATACAACTAAAGTACAAACTAAAGTACAGAAATAAAGTACAAATGCAAACAATGAAGTACAAAATGCAAAAATGAGGTAGCACAAAGTTACCAAATAATAACAAAGAATAACAAAAGTTATTCTGCAAGCTTGAGTAAAAAAATTTGCCCTTTCATTTGAGTTAAAACAAAGAAACAAATTATGTGTCTGCTTTTGAGGACATTTCCCATCGGTTGACCTGTTGGCTTGAAGTGCAGCCAGGAGAGCTGCAGCCAAACTCAAGCACCCAGAAAAACCCAACTCACTCAGCCACAGTACAACTGAGATGTTGCTTCTGAAATCAATCGGTATGATGCCAGATGAGGCAAGGCAACAATGAGGTCTAGGTTGAAAACAACTGGAATAATCCTAATCCTAAAACCTCTGGCATTTGTCCTGATGTCTAGGAGCTGGAGGAGAACCTGAGGGAGACCCAGTCCACAGCCCAGAGGATGGAGAACCACCTGGCCCAGAAGGAGAGGCTCTACGAGGACAAGATCAAGGTGGGAACAAGGGAGGGGCGTGAGTTCTACTTGTTGTTTCAACTGAACTGGACAGGTTTTTGAGAGAACACAATTTTTATTTAAAGGACCTGTGTTTTGCTATTCCTTTCACTATTTGGGCAATTTTACACAATTCTTGTGAGTATGGAACACATCTGTACGTTTTAATTTTTTTTAATTTTTTTTTAAATGCATTGTTTTGTATTTCTAATCAAGTACTCTAAAGCAGCATTTTTCCATTTCAAGATTTCAATCTGTTTTGGGCTGGGCTCCACCCATAAGCGCTTTGAGTGACAGTCACCCACACAGCGTGATACATACGAGAATGAGCGAGAGAGAGAGAGAGCGAGAGGGAGAGAGAGAGAGGATAGATCGCTCCATGTGCGCTGTGTGAGCGGCTCGAGCGATTGTGTGTAAAATGCAGGTGGAGAGAGAGAGAGAAGGAGAGTCAGGGACAGGGAGACCGCTTCCGCATTATTCCCACTGCTCCGTTGTTGAGCGAATTGTTGATTCTCTCTGGCGGCACCCGCGCACGTCAACCTGTTTGAGGAAGTGTCAGTATTTCCACTCGCTCTGTTGTTGAGCGAATGGTTGAGTGTGCGCTACAACCATAGAGGGGGGGCGTTATCCGGAATGAAAAACGGCAAGGCTCCGGGAATTGATGGTATCCCATCAGAAATGTACATTTCTTGCTGGGACATATTTGGACCCTTATTACTAAATATGATCTTATACTCAGTCAAAGAGGGAAGCTTCCATAAACACCAAAATATCGCACTCATTTCAGTTCTTCACAAAAAAGACAAAGACCCCACTGAGTGCAGTAGTTACCGACCTTTAAGCCTCCTCGGAACCGATGTCAAACTGTACTCTAAGATATTAGCCATCAGATTGCAAAAGCATATGACGTCTTTAGTTCATCCGGACCAAACAGGCTTCATAAAAGGTCGCCTGATCAATGATAACATAAGGCGAATACTGCACGTACTAGACGCAGACAAAGAGGACACCACACCTAAGGCGATGCTATCCCTGGATGCTATGAAAGCATTTGACAGGTTGGAATGGTCGTTTCTATGGGCAGTATTAGAAAGGATGGGGTTAGGAAAAGGATTCATTGATATGATTAAAGTACTATACAAGGACCCATCGGCCAGGATTACAACAGGCACATTCATCTCCGATATCTTTCCGGTATCACGCTCAGCCAGACAGGGTTGCCCTCTTAGTCCCGGACTATTCGATCTATCATTAGAACCTTTAGCACAATTTATAAGACAATCCCAACACATAGAACCAATAGTAATCAAGGGCACACATCTTAAAATTAGTTTATATGCGGACGACGTAATATTGTTCATGCAAAACCCCAACAACACATTGCCGCATATACTCAAGTTGATAGAGAACTTTGGTGATTTATCGGGATTTAAAATAAATTGGCCTAAGTCGGCTTTTCTTCCTCTTAACATCAGTGCAAAAAAAGACACAACCCTCCCAGGTGCGATACCCATGGTCAAACATTTTAGATGCTTGGGTGTGGAAATATTTCCCACCATAAGACAAACGGTGAAGCACAATTACACAAAAATACAGAACAAAATCAAAGACGACCTGGACAGGTGGGCAAAACTTAAAAACTCAGTACAGGCAAGGGTATCAATAGTTAAGATGGATGTATTACCAAGAATCAATTTCTTCAGCTCAATGCTTCCGTTACCTCCTCCAGAGGGCTACTGGAAAAGATTACAAACCTCCACATACAAATTTATTTGGAATAACAAACCACCTCGCATAAAAAGATCCACCGCACAGAGAAATAAAGCAGACGGTGGCATGGCAGTTCCAGATTTTTTACAATATTTTAAGGCCTTCACATTAAGACCACTGAAGATATGGTTTGACCCCCAGGCTTTGGTATCTTGGAGAGAATTAGAAGAAAACATAGTAGCCCCACAGAGACTGAAAGACATAGCACACACTAAACTTTCAATCAAGCATTGTGAGCGAGAATTTGGCCCAATAATTACCCATGCAATCAGAACATGGCGGGAAACACAAAAGAAATATCCTAACCCTCAAGAATGGCATAATCACACTCCCATATTCAATAACAATGCACTCTTAATGGGAAAACGCCCTATAAGATTCCCTATATGGGAAGAGCAAGGCATACACTCATTAGGGGATATTTTTAATAACCAGGGCCTCTGTAGTTATGTCGAAATATGCACAAAGTTTAACCTCACCGAGTCCACATGGCTTTTTTACATACAGTTACGACTTTGTCTGAGGTCTCACGGTGTTCCATTACTCATACCAATTGAACACCACAGATACCACAAATTTTTCTATGAAAGAGAAACATTGGGAGGTTTTGTATCAGGTTTTTATTATCAATTACTAACGTCCTCGTATGAAACCCTTCAACTAGACACTGTCTGGAGGAGGGATATACCAGACCTGGAAAATGACTTTGATTGGCAAGGAGCCTGGGCAAATGTCCGACTTACATCAAGGAACCCGGATCATCAACAAATCAATCTGAACTATATTCACAGGACATACTTGACTCCTATAAGGCTGTGCAAAATGGGGCTTAAACAAGACTCCAAATGCTCCCAATGTACAAATGGGGACGAAGGAACATTTATGCACATGTATTGGGACTGCCCACCAGTTAAGGCATTCTGGAAAGATGTGTCCCAACAATTATCAATACTCGTATCTTGGAATATACCTGTACACCCCTCGGTATTACTATTGAATGATGTTTTTGAGTTTGCAGTGAACCCACAACTAAAGAGATTGGTTTTATCGGGTATCACAGTAGCTAAAAAACTGATCGCATCACGTTGGTTTCAACCGGAAAAAATGTGCCGAAAAGTGTGGTTTCTTACATATCTCGATGTGATATATCAAGAAATATCTACAGCAAGAATTCTGGGTCTCAATGAATCCAAAATGTCAATGTGGTTAGAAGTGGTGGAGAGAATAAAAGCTAGCTTATAATGGTAGTGTCTGGTTAGGAGTGAGGGATAATGGAGGTACTATCCAAGAGGGGGTCCGGGAGGGGGGGGTTCGAGCTGGAGCATATGTGTGTAGGGTTTTAGAAAATAGGTATTAGGGGTATATTATATACTAACATTTATATAATTGTAATTTCGCTGGATATACACTGTATACGGTTAAAATGTTATTATAGACTATCTTTGTTTTATCTTGTTTCTGTACTTGCATATATTTTAACCACCTTTACTGAAAGTTTCATTATGCATTGTGTGTTGAGTACTGACTTTTAATAATTTTTGTTTTGCAATAATAAAAAAAATATAAAAAAAAGAGGGGGGGGCGTTAGTTATGCAGATGAGAATTATTGGACGTCACAGGTACGCGAAATTCAGAATGGCTTAGTTCAGTGGGGGAGGATCTCGTGACGTATGAAGTGGACTAATAAGCCAAAATGAGAATTAGAGACACAGACCCCATTGATACAACCCCACATTGCTAGAAAACAATGGTAAACACTGGAAAAGGCAATTTATAAGACATGGGACCCTTAAGCCCCCCCCCCCCCCCACTGAAACAGAAATCTTGCCCTCATTACTTGTGCCCAGACTAGTGGGAACAGACTAGTGGGAACAGACTAGTGGGAACAGACTAGTGGGAACAGACTAGTGGGAACAGACCAGTGGGAACAGACTAGTGGGAACAGACTAGTGGGAACAGACTAGTGGGAACAGACTAGTGGGAACAGACTAGTGGGAACAGACTAGGAACAGACAAAACCTTGTAACTCCAAAAACCCAACTTTTCAGCAGATGAAAAAAACCAACACAGATTTGAGGGTGAATAGAGTTACGAGGTTTACTCCGCGTTATATTACTCTACTACATTATATTACTCCACTACATTATTACTCCACTACATTATATTACTCTACTACATTATATTACTCCACTACATTATATTACTCCACTACATTATATTACTCCACTACATTCTACACTAAATTATATTACTCCACTACATTATATGACTCCACTACATTCTGGAGAGTGTAGTGGAGCCTTTACCTTGACTTTGGCAAACAGGGATGGATTGTGATCTGCACGATGCCTTGGACTCTTTGACCGTTACTTTCCGTTTGCACCGTTTGCAAATTGGATATCTGTCTCCAACAACCTCCTGATCATAATTTTCTTAGGGCTGTCAATCGATTAACATGATTGTAATGTCCATAGTTAATTGTGATTAATCACACATTTTCTATCTGTTTAAAATGTACTTTAAGCAGCTGCTACAAGGACAACCTTGAACAAAATATATCATTGTCATATTGGTTGTGATCCTTCGTATAGACTTTTCTAACTTTACAACATAAACATTCTGAATAGGCCCTTTTGTATATCCTGTTGCAATGTTTGTTAAGACAGGAAATAAACAAGGGCCAAAGCTGGTTCCCTTAGCAACGGATACCTTTCCAGTTTCCACGACTATTCTTTGAGTGCCAGAACATACTCTGACATCAAACTGGACCGTTCTTAATTTAGTAGCGCAATCAGTGTGTTTGTTTATTCATAACATGTCATCCACCATCTCGCTACTCTGGCAGAGCGTTCGTATATATTTACAACAGTAGCATTATATCGGTATACCAAGCCACTTCCTTGGCAAGGATGGATGGATTTAACGTTGTGTCATTCTGAATCATCATTTTAGTTCTAACTTTGCAAGGAAAATGGTTGTCTCTGCTTGCGTCTACGGCACAGTATTTGCCACCCTTTACGTTGATTCATGCATTTTGAAACGCTGTTATATGTTTTTGAATCGATGCTTCGTCAAAGCTCTACGCTATAGTCAAGTCAAAGACCAAAACCTTAACTATTGGAATCACCAGAGGCCCCACGATACAATATTATCACAATACTAGAGTCATGATATTGTAATATCACAATATTGAGATATATTGCAATGTATTACCTTTTTTCAACTGCGAATTATGTCTCCAACGGAAAACTGTTAACATCTGCAATAAAAATATATATACATCTATTTTATCTAAGATAACATTTGTTCGTCTGTTCACCTCATTCCAATCATCTTTATTGCAGTAAAAGGGATTCATTAAAATTGTTTAAATATCGATACTTGAGGTCACTGTATCAATATATAATATTTGCACGCAAAATATTGTGATATATTTGTGTGTCGATTATTTACCTCACCCCTATTAACTACGTGTTGAGCAAACAGAAATGCAACATTTGTTTTTGCATTCAATGAAGGTTCTGGAGGCGCAGATGAAGGTGGACATGGCTGACAAGGAGAGTCTGGAGGTGAAGCGGGCCCAGCAGACGGAGGAGTCCCGGGAGAAATGCAAGCTCATCAGCGAACAGAAAGCCGTAAGGAAAACACACGTCAGTTTAATTATACCGTGTCCACGCATAGGAGTTCCCTGTTACTGTATGTGATTCACTGCAGTGTTAACTAGGGGTGGGAATCACCAGTTTCATCATGATACGATACGATATCGATTCTTTGGACAACGATACGATATTTGCCGATATCACAAAGTCTCTCACGATACAATACGATACGATTAGATTCAGGTGCCTGCGATCGATATGAGATGATATCATATGCCCATTTAACACAATCAGTAACATTTAGATCAACAAAAAAAAGGTAATGAAAATATCAATCTATTGTTTTTAATACAAATAGACCTCCTGTTCACTGTAAAGTGCCACGTTTTTATATATTGAGCTTTAAACTTTAAGCTAAATTTTTTGGAACTCAAAACTCACAACCTCCCTCTCCCAAACCGTTCCTACAACAATTTGTTGATGTTGCATGATCATGTATAGGCCTACATTTATTATGTATTATATTGTTTATGTTTAAATAACATTTAAACATCAAACTCCTCTGACCTCATCTGGTCTTTCCAAAGACGCGCGCACACACACACACACAGAAAGGGATAATGCTATGCTGTAACATCTACACACACGGAGCTACTGCTGTTGTTCTTGGGCGGATATGAGACTCGCCACAGGATTTTCAAAATAAGAGTATCGATATGAATCGATCTTATTACATCGCATCGATCCGATTCGATTGTTGATAATTACATCGATGTATCGATCTGGATCGATGTATCGTCCCACCCCTAGTGTTAACCACTTCACCACCGTGCCGCTCTCATGTCTATCAGTCTACTGCACTCGGCTCGTTGTCTAAGTGACTGTATGTTGTTTTAGTTCAAGTTCAAGTTCTTTATTTTGTCAAATACTCAACAATTCAGGGGCATTGCAGGTAATGTTTGTGTTTCGAGCTCAGACTCAACAGTGCACAATTAAGAAACATCAATGAATACAAGAATGGCAACAATAAGTAGTAGTAGTAAGATCAAATATAAAATGAGATAAGATGCAATAATAGTCAATTATTTACTGAAAGTGTATTGCGTATAGTGTATGTTAACTCATTCAGCGCCAGTCACGATGATAGTCGGGTTAACTCGCCATCGCTTGAGCGCCAATCACGAGTATAGTCGGGTTTTAATCGTTATTTCTTTTATTGGCGATATCCATTCATTTTCATCCACCCAGCTTGATGTTATCGTTGGGAATATGTCTGAGCTCGCAAAAGGGCAAATACCGCCACCTACGCATTCCAGCGGGTATTGCACCCCATTTGGAATGGTGTAGTTTCTTTTCTGGGACGATCCGAGCTGTGCGGTCGGTAATGTGGTACGGACCTCCACGAGCAGTATTTGGAATGGCGATCAGATAATTGGATTATTTCTTTTGCATTACATCAGACACAAGGTAAGAACACTATATATAAATTTGATCGTTGATCTGATATTTATTTCTACCCCGATCGACGCTGTCTCTGTGTGTGTATGTGTGGCTGTGTCCGTTGGTGGCAGCAGGGGGGGGAGAGGGGCGACGCCGGTCTAATAATAATGATGATCTAGCGTTGATTTCAGGAAGATTCGATAATCGGGCGAAAAATTCCGTGTTTAGTGTATTCCACTAAAACGCTATTATCGCGTCTTTCTCTGAAATTACTCAGAAGCACCCAAAGTTATACTCATATTCAAAAGGCTATAAAACGGAAATGTACAGATGAAAAAAAACTATCCGTTTTGTACATGTTGACTGGAAGCAACTCACTGATAATCGACGGGTGTATTAGACCCATAGCTATAATTTAAGATATATTTTAAGCACTCGCAAATCTCGCAGTCCCCCCATTGACTTACAGAGGTGGCGTACTAGCGCCATCTCGTGGATTAAGCGATGGCGCAGAATGAGTTAAGGTGCAGTGCAGGGTGTTTGTGTGTGTTTTCAATAACATTAGTAGTAGTAGTAAGATAAAATAAAATAGTCAATTATTTACAGAAAGTGTCTGTCTATGTGGACGGCGCAGGCAAGTTGACGTCCTCCATTCCATGGTCTAGTGACATTGGCTGTGTGGTATTGCATTTTTCATCAAGCCAAATGCCAAGATATTTATATTCTGTGATTATTTCAATAGTGGGTCTGTTATCCCTCGTGGAAATATCACAGCAACTAATGGCTCATTTCTGGATACAGTAACCTCTTGTAAATACCTGGCTATCTAATACACTTTCTTTTTCTCAGCATCTGTTACATCTTCAATAAAAAGCAAGACTTGACTTCTTGTACAGGAATCTCTCCTGCTTTACTCAATCTGCTAAACGCTCCCTAGTCCAAATGTCCATTCTCCCATTGTTTGACTATGGTGATGTAATTTACATGCATGATGCAAGCAAGAGTGTCCTTGATGTATCACTCAGCAATTAGGTTTGCTCTACGAGAAATTCATTGGCTTGCACTAATTTACAAAACCCTAACCTAAAACCCCCTGACCCCTCCTTATTATACACCTGTTAAAATCTACTCGCTATAACACCAGATATGCTCACCATATCGGCTAGGCGATATGGCAAAAAATCATATCGCGATAACGATATGATAATGTTATCATATCACTCGATATCGATAATTATCTTATGTTATAAGTAAAACATTTTTTTCTTTTTTTTTATAAACAACAGATGTATGTTTATTTTGCAGCAATTCTTTGTCGTTGCCGCCATCTTTAGTGTTACATCCCCTCACACTCCAGTTCTCAGGCTGCAGCTGGTTTAAAAGCTAAAGTAAACCGGCTTCTCTGCTGGCTGTGGCTCCAGGGGAGTTGAACTGTTCTGGCTCTGCTAGTTTCTTTTCTATCTTTTGGCGCTTTTTTGGTGGACAAACCACCGCACATGTGCACCGTGACTCGTGACTAGCTCTGCTAGCACACATAGCCTACTGTGTACAGACTGTTTCAAACTGTATTTTAAATTAGAAAGCAAACAAAATAAATGGACAAGAGAAAAAGAAATCTCAATTTGGTCAGTATTGTCATTTGGACAAGCAAAGCCATTACTTTAAGTTGCAGGCAAGAAAGACAAGTCTGTCCACTGTCTCTGATTTTAAAACTGCTCTGTTGCAGGTAAAACAAATAATAACAAAAAAAAGAGATTTCTCGATTTTTTTCCCCCGATATCGATTATTAAATTATATCGCGATATTTAACACTTCCTTTGGTCATACCTCCTTCCAATATGCTGCTCCCAGCAGTTGGAATGAAATGCAAAAGAAAGATGAAAATGGGACAAAATTGTATCCCCCTCACTACTTTTAAGGACTCTATCTCACAGAGTTGTTTACACACACCTGCAACTGTCACCCAGCCTTTTAACTGTAAATTGTCTGTTCTGCTTCATATATTACATTTTATTCGGTTGTTTGTTTGGTGTGTGTTTTCATTATTTCCCTTACCTCTGTGATGTATGTATCGTCTATCTCTTCTATTTTATATTCCCTGTTACCCTTCGAGAGGCCATCTTTTCCTCTTGCCAGGCCATCATTGTAAATAAGAATTTGTTCTTAATTGACCTGCCTGGTTAAAAAAAAGGGTTAAATAAAGATAAATGAATAAAGTTGTCCTCTAAAAGCCTGGGCTCAAGTACTAATATGGTTACTGTACATGGGACTTGAGGCAGTTTAATAAGCTTTTGGAAGCTGTCGTTTGACGTGACAGCGGGGGATCCAAGCCTCTCCCCAGGCACCTTAACGGACCCTAATAGGATTTCACTACAGTACAAAGTGTGCTTCCTCAAGTTGAAAATGTGCTGCTAAAACTCTCCTGTAAGCATCCATGGCCATACTTATTTGAGTATTAATTTTGTACCTTAATGTTGTACTTCTACCAAGTATCATGAGGCACCCTATCGGCCCCCCGCCCCCCTCCGTGTATGAAAGGTGCTATATAAATGAAGATTATTATTATTATTATTATTATTACAGATGTGTGTCCCCCAGGGCTCGGTCCTTGGACCCCTCCTCTTCTCTCTCTACACCAAATCTCTGAGTAACATTATCACTTCATGCCTTCTCATATCACTGCTACAAGTCTCCCCCCCCCCCCCCCCCCACTTCAAGGTTCTTGACCTGGCATCCATGCAGCGAGGGGGGGGCGGCCCCTTCCTACTGTACCTCCAGTTAATGGTCTCTAACTTGCCTTCACGCAACACGGCCCTGCTCCCAAGTAGCCCACCCCCTTCCCCCCTGTCTCTTTTCTTTTAAGCTACAGATCCCGTTGTTTTAGTTTTTTGTTAATTATTTTGTTACTGTTTTGTCCAATTGGATTGATTTATTGGACAATCTAAGATCACATACAATACTGATACACAACATGTGACAGCCATCACATATCATTTAAAACCGTTGAGGATTGAAACACAATAAAACCTTACGGTTTGGACACCACCTTGCTTCCTTTTTGTAAACCTTTTTGTTTTATTTTTTCCTGTTACTATATATATATATATTCATATTTTTACCCTTTCTTTTATATAGCTTCTCCCTCTTTGTAAAGTGTCCTTGAGTCTGAGAAAGGCGCTTCTCTCTTTAAATCCAATTTATTATTATTATTATTATTATTACACACCCTCAAGATCCCTGCGCTCTGCATCTTCTGGCCACTTGAGGCCGACTCCTATTTGCGCTCCTGGTGGGGTCATCAAAGTGAAGCAGGCTATTCTCGGTCCTCGTTCCGTGAGTGATGGAGGAACGGCCTTCCCACCGCAGTCAAGACAGCTGAAATCTGCCCAATTTTCCACCATCGACTGAAAACACTTCAATGAATACCTTAATGAATAAAATAAATACATAAATAAAAGAACCTTCTAACTGTCTTTTACTATTATGTACTATGCTACTATACCTATACTACTACCTATTATGCAAGGGTTTCCCCCCCGATAAGATAAACCCAATGGAAAAACATGCACAACAACAAGATCGCTAACGCTGTGGCGTCCTTGACGAAGACGGACAGGAGCACTTGGATTGGTCCCCTGGCGCGGCTCACGTTGACGCCTGTCTGCTCCCGGCTGCCCTTGGGGGGGAAGGGCGACGGGATGGGTTAATCGCAGATACGAATTGCATGCATGCATCGCATGTGTGCCAATTGATGACCTCGGAGCAGGTCCTAAATTATTATTATTATAAATTATTATTATTATTATTATTATTATAAATTATTATACCTATTATGCTAATGGTCTATATACTACTATGCACTGAGTGTAGCACTCAAGCTTGGCAACAATACCACTCAACCTTACCCGCCAGAGTTGTACCCTTCCTGCTGACTTACACAATTTGTAACTTGCTTTGGATAAAAGTGTCAGCTAAATGTAAATGTTTTGGCAGTTAGTACATTTTTTGGATAATTCAGGATGACCAAATTGTACCATAACATTTCAACCATGTTGTTGACTATGTATTTGTACACGGTACTATCGGCATACTTGTTATTTTACTTAATTTTTTAAAAGAAAATCTTCTTCCTCCTTCCCCCATGTTGTGTAGACCATCAACGCCATGGACTCCAAGATGAAGAACCTGGAGCAGCGTATCTCTGAGCTGTCCGAGGCCAACAAGCTGGCCGCCAACAGCACCATCTACACCCAGAAGAACATGTGAGTGTTCCCAAGCCTGTTCATTACCTCCACAGAGTACATTCATGTGTCACCCCCATTTGTCTGTCTATCTTTCTGAGGACAAGGTATCTTGAAGAGTAATGGTCGGATTGCCATGAAATCCGCTGTGCCAGTTCAGAAAATGTATTTCAAAAGGAGGGAAGAGAGAGAGGGGGCGTGTGTGTGAGGTAGGAGGGAAGAGGAGGGGGTGTGTCTGTGTGAGGTAGGAGCCAAGAGAGAGAGGGGGCGTGTCTGTGAGGTAGGAGGCAAGAGAGAGAGGGGGCGTGTCTGTGAGGTAGGAGGCAAGAGAGAGAGGGGGCGTGTCTGTGAGGTAGTAGCCAAGAGAGAGAGGGGGCGTGTCTGTGAGGTAGGAGGGAAGAGGAGGGGGTGTGTCTGTGAGGTAGGAGCCAAGAGAGAGAGGGGGCGTGTGTGTGAGGTAGGAGCCAAGAGAGAGAGGGGGCGTGTCTGTGAGGTAGGAGGCAAGAGAGAGAGGGGGCGTGTCTGTGAGGTAGGAGGCAAGAGAGAGAGGGGGCGTGTCTGTGAGGTAGGAGGCAAGAGAGAGAGGGGGCGTGTCTGTGAGGTAGGAGGCAAGAGAGAGAGGGGGCGTGTCTGTGAGGTAGGAGGCAAGAGAGAGAGGGGGCGTGTCTGTGTGAGGTAGGAGGGAAGAGAGGAGGGGGCGTGTCTGAGGTAAGAGAGAGGAGGGGGCGTGTGAGGTAGTAGGGTAGAGAGAGGAGGGGGCGTGTCTGTGTGAGGAAGGAGAGAAGAGAGAGGAGGGGGCGTGTCTGTGAGGTAGGAGAGAAGAGAGAGAGAGGAAGGGGCGTGTCTGTGAGGTAGGAGAGAAGTGAGAGGAGGGGGTGTGTCTGTGTGATGTAGGTTGGAAGAGAGAGGAGGGCGTGTCTGTTAGGTAGGAAAGAAGAGAGAGGAGGGGGCGTGTCTGTGTTGATGTAGGTTGGAAGAGAGAGGAGGGCGTGTGTCTGTGAGGTAGGATGCAAGAGAGAGGAGGGCGTGTCTGTGAGGTAGGAGAGAAGAGAGAGGAGGGGGTGTGTCTGAGGAAGGAGAGAGGAGGGGGGCGTGTGTGTGAGGTAGGAGGGAAGAGGGGGCGTGTCTGTGTGTGAGGTAGGAGGGAAGAGAGAGAGGATATATTTACTAGATATGGTATATTTACTGTATATAGCTATACACTAACTTATTATGCTGTGAATTTTCTCCAGACCTCTCTTGGCTGAGCAACCCCTCCCCTATAACCACAACCCACACATCAGACCAAATCCCAAAGTGTAATACCAAACCGGCCTCTGAAGTTCTGCCTAAAAGGTCACCGTTTGGCAGCAGTACCGAGGCCTTTAAAGGAAGCCAGTGTTCCTGTGTGTATCTGCCTCCCCAGGAAAGCCCAGGAGGAGATGATCTCGGAGCTGAGGCAGCAGAAGTTCTACCTGGAGTCCCAGGCCGGCAAGCTGGAGGCTCAGAACGCCAAGTTGGAGGAGCACCTGGAGAAGATGAGCCAGCAGGAGCAGAGCAAGAGGAGCCGTCTGCAGGAGCTGGAGACACGCCTGCGGGAGGTGAGGAGGAAGGAGGAGAGGAGTTCTTATAGGGAGGTGTAGTCTGACCGTGTCACTTTAGTTTCCATAATTTTTTTTTAGATATGGTGTACATAAAAACCTTGGAAATAATTGTTCGTGCTAAGAGTAAAAGCCTACCGGTTTGTATTCAATGTCTCTTTCAACCAAGAGAAGGAAAGTATAATTTAAGAGGGTTGTGTATTCTTAAAACATGTAAATAGGTAAGAACTAATGTAAAAGCTAGATGTGTTTCAATTTTGGGAGTTAAATTATGGAATAGCCTTAGTGACGGGTTGAAGTTGTGTACTTCTCATGGGAGATTTTAAAAAGCCTTATAGGATAAAATAATTCAGGAGTACAGTTTAGAGTAAAACATCAAACATTATATTATATCTTGCAGCATATTTTAAGTTTTATTAAATTTATTAAAATATATTTCGTTTTTAAGAATTTGTAAAGGATGGGCAAAAATAAGCATGTGCTTCAGCCTATTCCTTTTTTTCGGTCGTTGATTTGGGATTTTGTGTGTGAGCTTGCCTTGAATATGTACATTTGTGATATTTTTTGCAAGTCCACACAGGTGTGTTTGATTTGTCTGTAAACAAGACCGTAAAATAAACTTCATTCATTCATTCTCTGTCTCTCTCTTCCTCTCTCTCTTGGTCTCTCTCTCTTCCTCTCTTCCTCTCTCTCTCTCTCTCTCTCTCTCTCTCTCTCTCTCTCTCTCTCTCTCTCTCTCTCTCTCTCTCTCTCTCTCTCTCTCTTCCTCTCTCTTCCTCTCTGTCTCTCTCTTGCTCTCCGTCTCTCTCTCTCTTGCTCTCTCTCTCTCTCTCTCTCTCTCTCTCTCTCTCTTGCTCTCTTCCCCTCTGTCTGTCTGTCTCTCTCTATCTCTCTGTCTCCCTCTTCCTCTCTCTCTCGGTATCTCTCTCTTCCTCTCTGTCTGTCTGTCTCTCTGTCTGTCTGTCTCTCTCTCTGTCTGTCTCTCTCTCTGTCTCTCTCTTCCTCTCTCTCGCTCTCTCTGTCTCTCTTGCTCTCTTCTCCTCTCTCTTTTTCTCTCGGTCTCTCTCTCTTGCTCTCTCTCTTGCTCTCTGTCTGTCTCTCTTTTCCTCTCCCTCTGTCTCTCTCTCTATCTCTTCCCCTCTCTCTCTCTCTCTCTCTCTCTCTCTCTCTCTCTCTCTCTCTCTCTCTCTCTCTCTCTCTCTCTCTCTCTCTCTCTATCTCTTCCCCTCTCTCTCTCTCTCTCTCTCTCGCTCTCGCTCTCGCTCTCGCTCTCGCTCTCGCTCTCGCTCTCTCTCTCTCTCTCTCTCTCTCTCTCTCTCTCTCTCTTTCTCGCTCTCGCTCTCTCCCCCTCCTTCACTCATGTGCTGCCTTCTGCCAATCAGAGCGCTAGATCACTGTGGGGGAGGGTTCCCCCGACTACACTGATTCAGTCTGTGCATATCATCAGTCAAAGACTGTCAAAACTCCACTCTCATCTGTGTGGATAAGAGAGTTGATGAATGTGTTGTACTTAGAAAGGTTAAGGCCCTCTAATAAGAACAAGATTTGAAGATTTGACGGACAGAACTTGGAGCCCTGTACTAGAGCAGGGGTTCCCAAAGTTTTCATGCTGCGACCCCCGAAATAACGGTGTCAGAGAGCCCCCACTATTATAGGAGGTAAACATATATATATATATATTTTTTTTTATAAATTGAAATGTATGGTTGAAACTAGGGATGCACGATATTGATTTTTTGACACCAATACCGATACCGATAACTTTATGCTCCTCAAGCCGATAACCGATATCGATAACCGATATTTATTGTATTATAATTTTCTTTTTAATGTATATATATTTTTTATCAATTTTTTTTTTTTTTTTTAGTATTTATAAGCTCCGACGTCATCGGTACTGCTATCGGTACTCGAGAAATTATGTTCATTTTTTTGAGGAATTTAAACGTCGCAAACTAATCTTGTTGGCCGTTTTCTATATCTCTCCTGCCTCGGTGTCTCTGCCTGCGCGAGGAGCGGGCTGTGCTCACACACACACTCACTCACACACACACACACACACACACGGGTGCTGCCGAGTACAGACAGCTCTGCTCTCATCATGGCGGACAGAACGAAACGTTCAAAAATCTGGGTCTATTTTACTAAAGTCGATGCTGACAACGCTCGTTGCCACAAGTGCAACAAGACATTTGCCAGTAATGTATAAGCGCTGGTACTTGTCAATGTGGCTGGCGGGGAGCTAACGTTATTAGCCTGAGCTCCGAGTAGAATAATGGCCGACAATCCGGAGGTAAATAAACGAACGAGAGCTTCTGATTGGTGGTAAGAAGAGGTGGGTGCAAGCGGTGGGACGTAATTGGCAGATCGACTGTCTGCCTCCGAATGTAACGTGACTACGTCACAGCCAAGAAAGGGAGCGCTGGATTTGTGAAAAACTCCCTGTTCCTAAACCACACGCTGTCAGTCGTACCACAGTACTGGCAAAACGGGAGGAGGCTATAATAAAAACAAGCGCCCTTCATCCAAATCCACCCACACCTAATTTCTTTTAACCAAAAAATGTATTATATATTATCGGAGCTATCAATAACGTTACCGGGTTTATCGGGATGACGTCATAATTGCTGATATCGGCCCGATAATTATCGTGCATCCCTAGTTGAAACATGCAAACGTTCAAACGCACACACACTAATAAGCATTGGAGGCTTTTAACCAGGGCCGGACTGGGGAAATCATTCAGGCCAGGAAATATAGTGCGAAATATAGCCCCAGTCAGGCCACTTTTTAATAAGCAGGGGGTCTGGGGGTGCCCCACCAGGAAATTCTTTGTTACAAAGACTTCATTTCCTGCATTCTGGTGCAGGAATTCTTTTATTTGTACCCTTTAAATGCCAGTGTTTGTGATGGCATCACAAATTATTGTTAAAAACAGGCTAGCATATATGATTAGCAACTGGATTTTCAGTTTTTTTTGTAATGTCAGATTGAAAATAATACAATCTTCTATTCAACTTCAGCCCTGATCATAACACCACATATTCATTTTATAATTCTAACCCTTTAAATGCCAGTGTGTGTGATGGCATATATTTGCAATATATCAAATGCAAAGTAGATTTTTCTGGGGGGGATTATTACAGGCTAGCATGTGTCAATGATTAGCAACATTTTTTGTTTTTTGTAAGGGTCCTGCCTCCACCAATCACATGCGGCTCCCTTTGTGTGTGTGTGTGTGTGTGTGTGTGTGTGTGTGTGTGTGTGAGCAAGAGAGAGAGAGATAGTTCTCCAACTTGTGTGAGTTGCAGTGATCTCCTGGTTGTTCCCCACCTAGGTTATCTAACTATTGCACCGCTGCAACTAGAAACACTGGCCTGGCCTGCTTCTAAGTTCAGTGGCCTGACTGCATAAAAAAAAAAATACGAATCTTTAAATAAAAAAACAAAACATTGGAAATCATCTGGCGACCCCCCCCCCCCCCCCCCGTGGCGGCTCGCAACCCCCACTTTGGGAACCACTGTACTAGAGCACCTCACTTATTTAATTGATTATCAGGCCATTAGCAAATGCAACAGACTCGTATAACTAACGCTGGCTGTCTTATAACTGTCAAATCAATCACTTACGGGAGCAGATTGTCAGGAGGCTCATCAATCTCATGTTCATCTTCTGCCTCTTGACAGCGTGTGCTGTTGGCCAGAGTTCCGCTGGCCGCTAATGCTGCTCTACTGCTGTGAAACATGTGTTCTGTTTGAGCATCATTCATGAAGAAAAAGTTTGCGCGTCACCCAATTAAATATGATATATATTTTTTATATATATGAGTATGATCAGCTCTGAATGTAATATAGTTTACTTGCTGAATTTTCCTCGCGATCAATAAAGTACTTCTATTCCATTCTATTCTATTAACGACAGCAGACCACAGGCTCTATGAACAATGCAAGGCTTTACTTGTATCGTCCCCCAACATGACGGATCTGAGCTTCGATGATCCGATTTCTTTATGGCCCTGGGACATCGGGACACCCTTCGTATTCGAGCCCTGAAAAGTACAAAGCTGAGCTCCAAAGCACATAATTTATTTACATTTAACATTTTGACATTTAGCTGAACGCTTTTATCCAAAGCCACTTACAGGTTCTGTACGACGAGTCAGCAGGAAGAGGTACAACTCTTACAGCTGAGTAACAAACAGTGTTGAAACATGGGTGCTGCAGTGTTGAGTGCACTGCATAGTAGTAAAGACATATTAGTATAGTAGGTAGTAATATAAACAAGGACGATTTTTTCTTTTTAAAGAAATACATTTCTGATATTGATTTTAGGCGGCAGCGAAAGATTGGTCGTGTTTCGGCTGTCCTATGTACATGGTCTTTCTTAATTTTTTACCATGGTGAAGTTAGTTTACATGGTTCTCATTCCTAACGATTAGAATTGCTGACCATAGCCCCGTAAAAAAGGGTTATATTTCTAAACAACTTTGTAGGTGAAAATGATGATGCCGTTCGGTCATTGTTGAGTGCCGGTGTGGAGAAACAGAGGCTGGTTTTACAGAGGGATAGAGAAGATGCCGGTCTGTCGTCATTAGGGTTGGGTAGCGTTCACATTTGAACCGAAACCGGTACCAGTTCCTGGAATTCAGTATCTGTATCCAACGGTACTTTTTTTCGGTACTTAACCCTTTCACTGCTACACTACCAAATGGTTAACCCTTTCACTGCGACAATACATAAGGTTGACCCTTTCACTGGCACACGACAAAGTGTTAACCCTTTCACTACCACACTACAGAAGGTTAACCCCTTCACTGCCACACTACAGACAGTTCTGTAGACAGGGTTAACCTTCTGTAGTGTGGTAGTGAAAGGGTTAACTCTCTCTGTAATAACAACTAATTGAATTTCAGTAAAAAAAATAAGTCCATACTTCTCAATTTCAACATTGTTATTCAACTCCTCTGACCTCGTCTGGTCTTTCCAAAGACCCAAGAGACGGGACGGTAATATATATTAACGTTGTTCCTCAGTCTAGATCTGCAGCAGCACGGCACCTCTGAGCTTAAATTGAAAACGCGCCTGTACTCTCCTCTCCGGTCTGGAGCTTGAACCTCCTTGTGTTCCTCCTCCAGATGGGCCTGGAGCACGAGGAGCAGAAGCTGGAGATCAAGCGGCAGGTGGCGGAGCTCACGCTGTCCCTGCAGGAGCGCGAGTCCCAGATCAGCGGGCTGCAGGCGGCGCGGCTCGCCCTGGAGAGCCAGCTGTCTCAGGCCAAGACGGAGCTGGAGGAGACCACCGCAGAGGCGGAGGAGGAGATCAGTGCTCTCAGGGTGAGACACACACACACACACACACACAAGCATACAGCACAAGCATCATTTAATCCAATGTTAATATACAGTACATTCTGAAATATACAGTCCAAAAATATACAGTAAAACTGTATAGTAAAATGCTAAAATCATGACTTCTTTTCAACAACAAATCATTGGCCAATGCAACAATCAAAGAGTTGAATTGTGATTCTAAGAGCTTTGTTCCTCTTTTTCACAGTCGCACAGAGATGACATTCAGCGTAAGTTCGACGCCCTGCGGGACAGCTGTTCGGTGAGTCTACACAGCCCCTCTCTGAGTGTCTTCACCCCCCTCTCTCAGTGCCTCCACAGCCCCTCTCTGAGTGCCTCCACAGCCCCTCTCTCAGTGCCTCCACAGCCCCTCTCTGAGTGTCACCACAGCCCCTCTCGGAGTGTCTCCACAGCCCCTCTCTGAGTGCCTCCACAGCCCCTCTCTGAGTGTCACCACAGCCCCTCTCTGAGTGCCTCCACAGCCCCTCTCTGAGTGTCTCCACAGCCCCTCTCTGAGTGTCTCCACAGCCCCTCTCTGAGTGTCTCCACAGCCCCTCTCTGAGTGCCTCCACAGCCCCTCTCTGAGTGTCTCCACAGCCCCTCTCTCAGTGCCTCCACAGCCCCTCTCTGAGTGTCTCCAGAGCCTCTCTCGGAATGTCTCCACCCTCTCTGAGCAGCAGGATACATTTCACAGCAAGTCACTTTGCTTTGTACAGACATTATGCCCATACAGAAGCCTTGGCACAGAGAGACGGCTCTCACTCAGCTCAATGACTGGCGCTGCCCCTGCTGTGTCTCTCTTTCTCCTCTCTCTCTCTTGCTCTCTCTCTTTTTCTCTCTCTCTCCATCTCTCTTTCTCTTTCTCTCTCTCTCGCTCTTGCTCTTACTATCTCTCTCTCTCCGTCTTTCTCTCTCTCTCTCTCTCTCTCTATCTCTCTCTGTCTCTCTCACTCACTATCTTTCTCTATCTTGCTCTCTCTTTCTTGCTCTCTATCTCTCTCTCGCTCTCTCTCTATCTCTCTCTCTCTGAGCAGCTACAGTTGCTCATGCTGTACTGCTGACATCATTGTGGCAACAAGCCTTAGGGCTGTGAGCTCCACAGGGAGATCTAAGCCAAAGTGTTTCTACAAGCTCACCTGGCCCCCTCCATGGCTGTGTCCTGCATCACACTCCGATGCCCTGATGGGAACCTTTGGCCTTTTCATGTGTGACTGCAAGGCGGTGCTGTTCACCACTAGACCAGTCTAGGAAGTTGTTTTGACAGTATTCATTTGAAATTCAGTTCCATATAAGCTTTTTAGTTATTTTGTTTTCCTGCCAACAAATATAACTTTGATTATGAAGAGATTACAGAAGCTACAGTACTGTTGAACATTAGTGTATATTATTTAACAAATTGTAAACAATCCAGTTCTGTCATCATTGAAGGTTATTCCCTGTCTTGGAAAGCAGAGGCTAAGTGAACTTTCATAGCCAAGCAGCTACTGCATCTACTGTAAGAGCGTTGCACCAAAACCTATATATATATCAGAAGTGGCCTTATCTTCAGACTGTTTGACACCTGGAAAGGGGTTAGATCTCTAATGGGGAATAGGGCTTTCTTGTCCAGTGACCTAACCCAACCCAACGGTCAATATTGCTCTGGAAAAGTAACAGCCATTTCTTAAAGCTTCAATCCAGAATGTATTTGACCATCTAAACTCTGGGTATATTCACATTTGACTTGTAGTGAAAAATATGCTTTAACGTCCTTTAGCCCATCATAACTCGGAACACATTTTATAAATGTCCTTTAGCCCATCATAACTCGGAACACATTTTATAAATGTCCTTTAGCCCATCATAACTCGGAACACATTTTTATAAATGTCCTTTAGCCCATCATAACTCGGAACACATTTTATAAATGTCCTTTAGCCCATCATAACTCTGAACACATTTTATAAATGTCCTTTAGCCCATCATAACTCAGAATACATTTGATAAACTTCCTTTAGCCCATCATAACTCAGAACACCTTTGTTTTACTCCAAACATTACATTACAAATGTTTGGATACAACTTTTAGCCTCAGAAGTAAAACATGTTTAGCTGTCCCATGTTTGTCAGTCTTTGTCTTAAATACTCATATCATATCAAAGGTTCGTCTGACTAGAAATGTGTCACACATAATGTCACAGATGCCAAAAAGGGTATATATATATAATAATAATAATGTATTTATAACTAAATAAATAAAAAGGAAATATAGAAAGTGGTATTGGTGGTAACCTTTATTTGTATTGGTAGATCATATGTATTCAGTTCATTCCTCATCTCCAGCCCTGATCGTAGGTGATCACGGACCTGGAGGAGCAGCTGACCCAGCTGAGTCAGTTCATTCCTCACATCCAGTCCTTTTTCTTAGGTGATCACGGACCTGGAGGAGCAGTTGACCCAGCTGAGTCAGGAGAACGCTGAGCTGAACCGTCAGAACTTCTACCTCTCCAAGCAGCTCGACGAGGTCTCGGCGGAGAGCGAGGACCGGCTGCAGCTGAGCCAGGATGTGGACCGCCTGCGGAGGGAGGTGGCCGACCGCGAGATGCACCTCAACAACCAGAAACAGGTAAACACATGACAGACAGGGCACCTAAAGGGTAGAGAAGCTTGTGAACTAAAGGGTAGAGAAGCTTGTGACCTAAAGGGTAGAGAAACCTGTGACCTAAAGGGTAGAGAAGCTTGTGACCTAAAGGGTAGAGAAGCGTATGAACTAAAGGGTAGAGAAGCTTGTGAACTAAAGGGTAGAGAAGCTTGTGAACTAAAGGGTAGAGAAGCTTGTGACCTAAAGGGTAGAGAAGCTTGTGAACTAAAGGGTAGAGAATCTTGTGACCTAAAGGGTAGAGAAGCTTGTGAACTAAAGGGTAGAGAAGCTTGTGACCTAAAGGGTAGAGAAACTTGTGAACTAAAGGGTAGAGAAGCTTGTGAACTAAAGGGTAGAGAAGCTTGTGACCTAAAGGGTAGAGAAGCTTGTGACCTAAAGGGTAGAGAAGCGTGTGAACTAAAGGGTAGAGAAACGTGTGAACTAAAGGGTAGAGAAGCTTGTGAACTAAAGGGTGGAGAAGCTTGTTAACTAAAGGGTAGAGAAGCGTGTGAACTAAAGGGTAGAGAAGCGTGTGAACTAAAGGGTAGAGAAGCGTGTGAACTAAAGGGTAGAGAAACTTGTGACCTAAAGGGTAGAGAAGCTTGTTAACTAAAGGGTAGAGAAGCTTGTGAACTAAAGGGTAGAGAAGCTTGTGAACTAAAGGGTAGAGAAGCTTGTGAACTAAAGGGTAGAGAAGCTTGTTAACTAAAAGGTAGAGAAGCTTGTGACCTAAAGGGTAGAGAAGCTTGTGACCTAAAGGGTAGAGAAGCTTGTTAACTAAAGGGTAGAGAAGCTTGTGACCTAAAGGGTAGAGAAGCTTGTGAACTAAAGGTTAAGAAGCCTGTGAAGAGAAGCTTGAGAACTTGGTAGAGCAGTCATCTAATCTAAAGGTTCCCTGTTTGAGCCTGGCTAATCCCAGTTGCGTGGCCTTGAACCCCTAACTTATCCCAATAAGTATGTGTGTGAGTTAGTGAATGTGAGGCATAAGTTGTATAGTGCTTTTTTTTTTATCCAAAGCACTACATAAATGCAGTCCATTTACTAAACCATAGTCTATTTACTAAACCATAGTCCATAGTACCATATATAGTCCATAGACCCATACCATAGTCCATAGCCGAGCCAATCCAGACATCAAGCTGGGATGATCGTTTCTTCTTTTACCAATTAAAACATGACCAATGATGGTTTACCTCCTACAATAGCTGAGCCTACAATAGCTGAGCAACGTCAACCATGCTCCACTGTGTGGACCTAGAGGTTGCTGCAGGAAGCCTCCCACATCGGCCCATCTATGTTTATTTCTGAATGCAATGAGTTTTTTTTTTTTTTTTTTTTTAAGACCGTTCAAAAACAGATTCCAGTCCTCTTGAGTGGTGGAGACGGAATGCGGATTATTATCTGCAACACATTGCTTTGCATCTTCGCCACTTCAACCCCTTCAGAGCGCATTTGCTGGCTTTATTGTGAACAAAAGGAGAAAGTCCCTGTTGCCAAAAAATGTGGACATGTTGTTCTTTCTGTCACACAACTTAAAGCGGGTTGAGCCTCCAGGTATTGATTGATTGATTGAAAACTTTATTAACAGATTGCAGAATGGGTACAATACAGTACAGCTCAATACACACAATTGTTAAGGGCATGCAGACCAGAGAAAGACTTTCGTCTTGTTTACATCAGGGTCCCCCATTTTCAATTCATCTGGACATATATGACATACATGACATACAGATAGTCAGTACTGCTACATCTATACATTTATGACATACCAGATTTGCAAATACAATACTGTTTGTGATACAGAAGGAGTCAGGAAAAGGGAGTATATACATTTGACGTAGAAACTGTACATTGGAGGAGGTTGGGTGGGGGGGGGGGTTGGGTACACTGGGATATTGACAACCATACTGGGTAATCTACATTGGAGGTGGTTGGGGGGGGGGGGGGGCACACTGTATATACAAGCAAAACTGTACATTGAGGGGGGGGGGGAGACACTGTACAAACAAACAAAATTGTACATTGGACTATTGACAAAACCATACTAGGTAAATGACTGTACATTGGAGGGGGTTGGGTTAGGATATTTACAGGGGCCAGTGTTGAATTGCAGTCTCCCGTAGGTGTCCCTTGAGAGAGGTTTTGAAAGTGGGTAGTGATCCACATTCCTTTACAGCTTTGGGTAGGGCGTTCCACATTGATGTGGCATAATTGCGAAACGTGTTTAGTCCCTTATTTGAGCCGAATCTGGGTTTAACATGATTTGTGGAGCTCCCTCTGGTGTTGTGATCGTGGTATTCACTGACCTCTGGGAAGTATTTTGACATGTACATGGGTACCTTGGTCGTGTAGTGTATCTTGTAGACCAGGCCCATTGCAAGTTGCTGTACTCTGTTGTCTACTCTAAGCCATCCTAGGTTGTCAAAGTGGGCAGGGGTGAGGTGGGTTCTAGGAGTAAGGTCAAGCAGTAGTCTGACCAGTTTGTTTTGAGATGTTTGTAATTTTGTTTTTAGCGCCTTTGAGGTGCTTTGGTACCATGAGGTGCAAGCATAGTCGTAGTACCCCTGAATGAGTGCTCCTGCCAGAGTCTTCAGGGTATTCTTGTTTACCAGAGAGGAGATCCGGTACAAGAATCGAGGTCGTTGGTTGACTTTTTTTATTACATTGGATGCCATTTTGTCACAGGAGAGATTAGCCTCTAGGATGGAACCCAGGTAGGTAATTTCATCTTTCCTTGTGACAATATTGTCACCCACTGTAACTGAGAAGCCGTCGGTCTTGCTGAGTTTGTTATTTGAACCGAAGAGAATGGACTCTGTTTTGCCCATGTGTAATGATAGTTTGTTATCAGCGAGCCATATGCAGATTCTGCCTAGTTCCGAGCTGAGGGTTTTTTCAACCTGTAACTTGTTCTTGTCAGAGACCAGCAGGGCTGAGTCGTCCGCAAACAGGAACAAGTTGCAGTCACAAGCTGACGACATGTCATTTGCATAAATTAGGATGTCAGTTTGTCAGTATGTCAGTTTGTGTTAAGGCTTACACCACAGACACTATTTCTGTTAGGTGTAATTCATGTTTTCTCTTTGATACTATATGGTTGTTATATAGTTTGATCAATGCACACTTAAAGTGAAGACACGATTTAAATGTAACTCTAAAAATGGTATTATTTTAACTGATCCCAAGAGGGTGAACCTAACCTTTGCCTTTTTTTTTTTTTTTTTTTTTTAACGAGGAACTGTATAGGTCATAGATTTGCTTTGATAAATCTGAATGTGAACTTTTTCTGAATAATATTAATATGGAGCGTCCTTCTGACAGTGAATCTTAAGAGCTAAATATACCTGTTATACTACATGACATTGAGATGGTGTGAAGATGTTTTACCTTGCTTTTTGGCCCTTGCTCTGTTCTTTGAAGCTATTTTATGATACAGTTTTCAATTAAGGAGTGTTCATTTTTGAGACTATTCACACTGCCTTAATATCTTCGCTTCTTAAAAAGAACAAAGACCCAACTAGGGCTGTCTTAAATACTTCGAAGCTTCGTTCGATGGGCATGGGATTCGAATATGAAAAAAAAAATCGATTATTAAAAAGAAAAAAATTTGATTTTTTTTGGTGCAAAATCAACTCTGCCTCTCTTTGTTAACTACAACAAGCAATGCTGTTTGTTATTTAAGATGAGGTCGGACTCGGCACTGACAGATTTGTGTTCATTGTGCTGCTTTTATAAAGCCTCAAATGACGGCTTACAATATTTCATGAAAGCAAAGTTTTGTTTGTCGAAGATTTAAAAAGGTTTAAACTTTACAGCACTGACAAAGTTGAACAAAGCGCTGTACAAGTCCCACAACATAATATATATATATAATATATTTCTTTTAAATAAAATTTTTTTATTTTAATTTTTTTATCTCGAAGCTTCGAATTAAAATCTAATCTCGGCCCCGAAGCTTCGAATTCCAAAAAGAAATTCGAAGGTCGGCCCTCACCCAACAGAGCTAGCTAATTAGCTGCCCTCCACTTCTTTACGCAGATGTAATGATTTATGCCAAAGTGCTGGCATACATTTTATTAGTGTATAGCAATCACACAGGCTTCATAAAATCCAGGCTGGCCTCTGGTGCCCAGAACCTGATTCCTCCAGCCGCAGTCCTTTCACTGGATGCAATAAAGGCCTTTGATCGCCTAGAATGGCCGTTTTGTATCGTCAGTGCTTGGGAAGATGGGCTTTGGCGCCCCTTTTATTGATATGATCAAGGTATCGTATATTAATCCAACAGCTGTGGAGCTCACAGCCAATAACTGCTCCCCTCCTTTTACCATGTCAAGAGGTTCAAGGCAGGTTTGTCCTTTAAGTCATCTATTGTTTTTGCTTTCTCTTGGGCCATTGGCTCAGACCATTCGTCAATCATCCTTAATATCGCCATCAATGGGAGCACATAATCATATTTCATTGTATGCAGATGATATAAAATAAGATAATCCTTTATTGATCCCCTAGGGGAAATTTGGGTGTCAAAGCAGCATGGGGGGGGGGGGGGGGGGGGGGGTGTACAGGGTGGGGGATGCATAGCTTCACAGTACAATAGCAATATAAAATATAATAATAAAATAACAATAATAATAATAAATAATAAAGTAACATAAAAACTAAAAAGTAAAATAAAATTAAGTAATATAAAATAGTAATATAAAAGTACAAACATAATATAGTCCAGTGGTATGAGTCTCTAGTGCAAAGAATCAAGATAGTCGTTGATAGTTCTCAGGTCCCGAGTTGAGCTCTGGCAACAGAACCGGCCGCCCGCGCCCTTTATTGTAGAGCCTGTTGTAAAACTATTGTATGTTGTACAATGTATCCCACACAAATTAATACAAATCTGTTTAGAGCCCTCCAAATGCAACAATGAACAATGAGGACCATATTAAATAGCAGTCCAACATCAACTGGCCGAGGTAAACTGGTCAACTTTTCACTTGTGGCCAAAAATGTTATCACGATATATCACGATTAAAATTTTCATATCGTTCGATATCGATAATTATCTATATTTGTATTAGTATTAAAACATTTTTTATTTAAACAACAAATGTATGTTTATTTTGCAGCAATTTTGTCGTTGTCGCCATCTTTAGTGTTACAGCCCCTCACACTCCAGTTCTCAGGCTGCAGCTGGTTTGAAAGCGAAAGTACCAAAAAAAGTGGCTGTGGCTCCAGGGGAGTTGAACAGTTCTGGCTCTGCTAGTTTATTTTCTATTTTTGGCGCTTTTTTGGTGGACATTCGATTACACATGCACCGTGACTCGCGACTGGAGACTAGCTCTGCTAGCACAGATGGCCTACTGTGTACAGACGGTTTCAAACTGTATTTTAAATTAGAAAGCAAACAATAAATGGACAAGAGAAAAATAAATCTCAATTTGGTCAGTATTGTCATTTGGACAAGCAAAGCCATTACTTTAAGTTGCAGGCAAGAAAGACAAGTCTGTCCACTGTCTCTTGTTTTAAAGCTGCCCTGTTGCAGGTCACAATACAAATACAAAAATAATTTTTTTTTTTATTATCGATATTATTTTTATTATCGATTATTAAAATATATCGTGATAATTATCGTTATCGTTTTATCGCCCAGCCCTTAAAGTGAGGAGAGGGAGAAAGAATAAGTTGCCGTGAGGTACTGAGGAGAGAGGTGTGTGTGTGTTGGGCCTGCTAGGTGTGTGTGTATCACAATATGTCACAAACTCATATTAGTCCATTAACTCATTCAGCGCCTAGAGGTCGCTGTTTACTGTCTGGTAAGAAGTCCAGCACTCTGTTCAATGGGGATAATGCCGGTGTTTGCGAGTGCTAAAACTATATTAAATATTATAGCTATGGATCTAATAAACACGTCGATTGTAAGTGAGTTTCTTCCGGTCAACATGCAAAAAACAGATAATTATTTCATACATTTCTGTTTTATACCGTGGTGAATATCAGTATAGTTTTAGAGTGATCCTGTCGAATCCCAATAAACTCCAGCAAACGGCGCTTCAATGCATTTCCTTAGTAATCGTGCCATTTGTCGCTTGATTTATGAATCATTCTGAAATAAACGCTAAATTATCGGTATTATGTTTCATCATGCACGCACGAAAGCGGGGGGAGGAAAAGTCGCCCCTCCGTGCTTTGGTCGGTGCCAACGGCACGCACAAACAGACACGTTGTGATCGTTACGAAAAAAACATCGGATTAACCCAAGATTGGTAACATAGAGTCCTTACCTCACATCTGATTTACTGCAAAAAGAATAATCCAATTCCTGATCGCCATTCCAAATATTGATCGCGGTCGTCTGTCCAACGTTCATCAACCAAAACACATGAATCCACGGTGCTCCCAGTGTCCCCAATCCGTGTGTTATAACGTTAGTCATGCCCGAGAAGGAAAACCCGGACCGGACTTCTTGGATCGATGCACATCCCAATCCAGAGGGATTCCAATGATGTGCAATACCGGCCGCAAGGCGTTAGGCGGCGGTATTAGCCTTTTGCGAGCTCAGACCCATTCCCAATGATAACATCAGGCTGGATGGATGAAAAATGAATGGATATAGCGAATAAAAGAAATAACGATTAAAACCCGACTTTTCTCGTGATTGGCGCTCAACCACCGGCGAGATAACCCGACTTTTTTCGTCATTGGCGCAGAATGAGTTAACGGTGCTCTGTGTGTGTGTGGTATTTCCCAGTTCTTTCTGCTGTTCAATGGTGTGTATCTCACCCTCCCCAGCCCCCTGCCACCACACATAACACCAACACACTGAATCATTGAGAGAATACGCTGTATTGATCGCCCTCCTCACAGAACATGGAGACTCTGAAGACCACGTGCAGCATGCTGGAGGAGCAGGTGGTGGAGCTGGAGTCTCTGAACGACGAGCTGCTGGAGAAGGAGAGGCAGTGGGAGGCCTGGCGGGGAGCCCTGGAGGACGAGAAGAACCAGGCAGAGAGACGCACCAGGGACATGCAGAGGCTGCTGGACAACGAGAAGCAGAACAGGTGAGACGCAGGACCAGATGCACACACACACACACTTAAAGCTGCAATACTTTTTTGTCCACTAGAGGGCATCAGGGAGACGTTGTTTACACATCACTCATTCTCTTTCTTGTTTTTTGTCAAAGTGATCAAAATACAGTACATCACATACAAACAATGTGGAACTTGTGGCCTCGATGGAACGATCTTGTTGTAACTAAGAAATGTTTGTGCCTGGATTACTAGATTTCAACTACAATTCATACAACTTGGAATTGTGTGGTTCTATGTGTGTAGGCTGTGTTCTCATTCTAAAACTGTGATTCTGTGTGTGTAGGCTGTGTTCTCATTCTAAGACTGTGTGGTTCTGTGTCTGTAGGCTGTGTTCTCATTCTAAGACTGTGTGGTTCTGTGTGTCTGTAGGCTGTGTTCTCATTCTAAGACTGTGTGGTTCTGTGTCTGTAGGCTGTGTTCTCATTCTAAGACTGTGTGGTTCCATGTGTGTGTAGGCTGTGTTCTCATTCTAAGACTGTGTGGTTCTGTGTGTCTGTAGGCTGTGTTCTCATTCTAAGACTGTGGTTCCATGTATGTGTAGGCTGTGTACCTGTGTTCTCATTCTAAAACTGTGTGGTTCTGTGTGTGTAGGCTGTGTTCTCATTCTAAGACTGTGGTTCCATGTGTGTGTAGGCTGTGTACCTGTGTTCTCATTCTAAAACTGTGTGGTTCTGTGTGTGTAGGCTGTGTTCTCATTCTAAGACTGTGGTTCCATGTGTGTGTAGGCTGTGTTCTCATTCTAAGACCGTGTGTGTGTAGGCTGTGTTCTCATTCTAAGACCGTGTGGTTCTGTGTGTGTAGGATGCGTGCCGACCAGCGCAGTACCGAGTCTCGCCAGGCGGTGGAGCTGGCGCTCAAAGAGCACAAGGCTGAGATCCAGGCGCTGCAGCATTCCCTGAAGGAGCAGCGTCTGAAGGCTGAGAGTCTGTCTGACACGGTAATGAACTGATACCCACTGTTACTGCTGTTGTCATGGAGATGCCAAGCTAAAACTGGGGATTGTATCAGAGTTTTTAAGAGCAGATAGGAAGACAGCCACGTGTAACAGAAAACAAAGCAACTTGATTTTTACATAAAGGATATTAGACAAACATATATTTTTGGCCATGTTAGCAGCTGCGATGGGGGTGGATGAGACGTTTCACAGAGTAGACCCACTTCTATCCGAGCTCCGGGAGGGTCATCAAAGAGAAGCCACCTATTCTCTCTCCTCGCTCCACAATGGTGGAACGAACTTCCCACCACAGTTAGGACAGCCGAAAACGACCAATATTTTGCAGTCGACTTCTTCAATCAATATCTGAAATTGAAAAGAAATTCATAAAGAAATACATTAAAAAAATAACCTTACTGTCTATCATGCACTCTTCCTACTATACTAATGTCTTTACAAACTATGCACTCGACACTGCAGCACCCAAGTTTCAGCACTGTTTGATGAACATTGTTACTCAGCTGAAATAGTTGTACCTTTCCTGTTGACTTGTTGTACAGAACCTGTAAGTCGCTTTGGATGACTAAATGTAAACGAACGTGTCTGTGTGTGATGATTGAGCAGCTCAACGACCTGGAGAAGAAGCACGCCATGCTGGAGATGAACGCCCGCAGCTTACAGCAGAAGCTGGAGACCGAGCGAGAGCTGAAGCAGAGGCTGATGGAAGAGGTAGAAGCACAGAGAACACATTCCATTTAAAAAAGCATTCGGTTTGTTTTTCTTGATGTATTCAATGTATTTGCATACATTGAACCATAAATGGAAAATAAGCCATGTTTTTCTATAGTTAAAGGGATACTTCACTTTAGTAGAACTTGTCAGGTTTCAGCAGTCTTACCTCTATCTAAAGTCATCTACAAATAAACTAGAGACCACTGCTGCCCCTGTCGTCTGCTGTCAACACCACCATTCCTCCCAGGTGTCAGGCTCCCGGTTCACTTCCATTCATTTTGAGGACAAAGTCTAAATATAATATTTCTGAAGACTGAAAACGTTTATCTTATTAAGTTATTAGATAAAACAGATCAAATTTTATTGCAGATGTTGAAAGGGTTAACCTTCTGCAGTGTGGTGGTGGTGAAAGTGTTAACCATTTGTAGTGTGGCAATGAAAGGGTTAAACATCTTGAGAAAACGTAACAAAAAATGTGCACAGAAATATTTGTTTTGGACATTTCCTGTTTACACACAGCTATGGGAGGTGTGTTATTATGACCGTCCTCTTCTATGAAATATGGTTAAAGTTTATTAAAAAAAAACGTGGTTGTAAAAAAAAAAACCTGTTTCCACGCAGCAAGGGAAGCTGCAGCAGCAGATGGACCTCCAGAAAAGCCACATCTTCCGCCTCACCCATGGCCTCCAGGACGCCCTGGACCAGACCGACCTGCTGAAGACCGAGAGGACGGACCTGGAGTACCAGCTGGAGAACATACAGGTGAGACAGATGCCACGGTTCCCCCTGCTCATGGAATTCCGGGAATATCATGGATTTTGTTTTAGAGGTATATTTACAGTGAATTTGTTTAATTCTCTGTAGGGAAGTCTTGGAGTATGAGGGAATTTTACAAATTCTAGTCTACTAGAATTAATTTGACTTGTGTCATATTTGCTGCATTAGATGGTGGTCGTCAGCCATATTTCCCATGACGCACAGAACTGCCACTGGGCTATGATATGCATGGCAAATTGTAGTCACTCACTCACTTATTCATGTTCTTTCCGTGAGGGACAATTAGTTGAACGCATGCGCAGATCATGTACACACTTGGAGTGACTTTCTCCTGCGCTGGCGCAGCAATAGCGTAGTGTAGAGAGAAGTCTGGCTATAACAGACCAAGCGACGTCTTACTCTGCATCTGCATGCCACTTTCCATTACAAGATATTAACAGCACAAAAGCTGCCCCCCCCCCCCACCCCCCCCCCCTCTGGTGCGCACGCCGGGATGTGCACGGAATCCATGCATTGCCAGAGGCAACTTCAGTTCAGCTCAGCACAATTAACCCCTTTCAACCTTTCCTTTTGTTCTTTGTGCATCAGTGATTCAGCTGAGAATCTACTTGTGTTTCTTAACAGCTTTGTGTATTTTCCCACTTTGTGTTTGTAAAATGAATTGATGACCCGAGGTGTGCTAGCTTACATTACGAGTCAACTGTCGTATAACTTATCAACCTCTGCTCTCTGAATACCGCTCTCTGTACTAAAGGGGCTTGTCTTATAACTGTGCTCTGGGGATTGGATGTGTCCCAGTAAAGACACCACTACTTTGGTAGCAGTATTTAGCCCACATCCCAGTAATCTAATGTGTCATGTTTGGTATCAATGGATTCCCAGATATCAATGTGCTACCTTAAACACTCTGTTCAAAAGACAGTGAAGGTGCTAGGTTGGGATGATATGTCGGCTGCTAGCATTAGCAAGTAAGTGTAATGTTAACCAAACAACTTTCACATTCCACAACTGGCTGTGCCAATGCATAACGGCCCTGCTTGTTATACATTGTATGGCCAACTTTTACACAGCAAGGCATGTAGTGGAGAACAGGCTATTACCCGTACTTTTCGGACTATAAGCCGCGGCTTTTCCCCCCATTTTTCGACCCTGCGGCTTATATAACGGTGCGGCTTATATGTGACTCGACGTGACCAAACCCGAAAATGTAAAAATCAAAATATTGCTTTTTTGACTGCATTGAAATGTTATTATCTGTTCCCTTATTTGCTAAACTTAATACAACTTGTAAATGAGTTGATTCTTGTTATTTGTCCGACAGTATTGTGTCCCAATGCTAATTACATATGGTAATTAAACATTAAAACACCTGCGGCTTATAGTCCAGTGCGGCTTATATATGTACACATCATTCAATTTAGCTGCTGCGGCTTATAGTCAGGTGCGGCTTATAGTGCGAAAAGTACGGTAATCCCTTCTGATAATGCATTGTAATGTCTTCCTTTAGTTGTGGAGGTGTTTCCCAGAGCCTCCAAAAAAGTGTAGTGGGAATAAGCTGGAATCCCAGAGGGACCAGTAAAAAGGTCTAAAGTTGGCATTGATGATCTCAAAGGGAGTTGTCTCGGAGTTCCTTCCTAAAACATGACTGGTTGGTTAATCTGTGGTTGTGGCTTGCTGTCTTCAGGCTGTGTACTCCCACGAGAAGGTTAATCTGTGGTTGTGGCTTGCTGTCTTCAGGCCGTGTACTCCCACGAGAAGGTTAATCTGTGGTTGTGGCTTGCTGTCTTCAGGCTGTGTACTCCCACGAAAAGGTTAATCTGTGGTTGTGGCTTGCTGTCTTCATGCCGTGTACTCCCACGAGAAGGTTAATCTGTGGTTGTGGCTTGCTGTCTTCAGGCTGTGTACTCCCACGAGAAGGTTAATCTGTGGTTGTGGCTTGCTGTCTTCAGGCTGTGTACTCCCACGAGAAGGTTAATCTGTGGTTGTGGCTTGCTGTCTTCAGGCCGTGTACTCCCACGAGAAGGTGAAGATGGAGGGGACCATCTCCCAGCAGACCAAACTCATCGACTTCCTCCAGGCCAAGATGGACCAGCCCACCAAGAAAAAGAAGGTGCGCCAGGAATAGAAGATATTTCTAAATGCACTATAAGAATGCATGGGTACTGATTCTAAGTACTACACTTTTTTATCCATTAGAGATCTAACGTGTTGCTCTACAATCCCCCTTTCTCCATTAGATATCTAACATGTTGCTCTATAATCCCCCTTTCTCTGTTAGAGATATAACGTGTTGCTTTATAATCCCCCTTTCTCCATTAGAGATGCTCTGTTTCAAAGGTGCATGAAATCAAGTCCCTTTGCTTTGATTTCAACCATGTAAATACAATTATTAACCAATCAAAAATATGTAAATGTTTGTTTATGTTTAGCCTCTCGGCAACTACATGAATTTTAAATTAATAGTGAGTTTTGAAATCCCATCATCCAAGGACTGCATATTGATGTTTAGCTGTTAGGGGTAAGAGGTTGGGGGTTGGGGGTTAGGGGTAAGAGGTTAGAGGTTAGGGGTAAGAGGTTGTGTACTTTCAGTTGTACAACATTCACTCAGGTTTGGATTGACTCAATCTCAGAAACTCGTCTCCTTTTCAAATATATGATATACTCAAATATTGTTATTGTAATATTTGAGTAGGCCTATATGGAAGGGGTTTGAAATTATGTTGGACTTTCAGAACTTCTCAAAATGGATTTTATTGTGTGCATGCTTCATGTGCTGTAAATTAATTCAGTCATCACCTCTTACTTTCTCTCTCTCTCTCTGTGATCAGGGCATATTCGGGCGTCGTCGAGAAGACGTGGGCACCACGACAAACGGGGGGAGCCACGCGGCGCCAGCCATGCCCCTGCAGTACGGCGACATGAAGCTGGCGCTGGAGAAGGAGCGCTCGCGCTGCTCGGAGCTGGAGGAGGCCCTGCAGAAGATGAAGATAGAACTACGCTCTCTGAGAGAAGAGGGTGGGTGTTTGGCAAGAACTCTTGTCTCGTCCTAGCATGATCTAGGGCTGGGCGATAAAACGATAACGATAATTATCGCGATATATTTTAATAATCGATATCGATTTTTTTTGTGTGTGACCTGCAACAGGGCAGTTTTAAAACCAAAGACAGTGGACAGACTTGTCTTTCTTGCCTGCAACTTAAAGTAATGGCTTTGCTTGTCCAAATGACGATACTGACCAAATTGAGATTTCTTTTTCTCTTGTCCATTTATTTCTAATTTAAAATACAGTTTGAAACCGTCTGTACACAGTAGGCTATGTGTGCTAGCAGAGCTAGTCTCCAGTCATGAGTCACGGTGCACATGTGCGGTGGTTTGTCCACCAAAAAAGCACCAAAAGATAGAAAAGAAACTAGCAGAGCCAGAACTATTCAACTCCCCTGGAGCCACAGCCAGCAGAGAAGCCGGTTTACTTTAGCTTTCAAACCAGCTGCAGCCTGAGAACTGGAGTGTGAGGGGCTGTAACACTAAAGATGGTGGCAACGACAAAGAATTGCTGCAAAATAAACATACAACTGTTGTTTAATTTTTTTTTAATTTTTTTATTGTTTATAGCGATAATTATAGATATAGAGTGATATATCGTTATCGATATCATGATATCATTTTTGGCCATATCGCCCAGCCCTAGCATGAGCTCTTTTAACCCTTTCACTGCCACACTACAGAAGGTTAACCCTTTACTGTCACACTACCTATCTGTGATCGTAAAGGGTTAACCTTCTGTAGTGTGGCAGTGAAAGGGTTAACCTGCTGTTGTGTGGCAGTGAAAGGGTTAACCTTCTGTGTATTGTCACAGTGAAAGGGTTAACAGGACTGTGACACTGATTTCTCTACAATTCCAGATGTTTAGCATTCGTGTACCTTAGAAAAGGAGTGCAGAATGTTCTATTAGCCTGCTATTTGAAGGTTCCATCCACTCCCAATCTCTTCTTGGAGGCATGACTTGTAGGCAGAGTTGTAGTTTTTTGAACTATTGAATGCATCTGGAATGGATCTATGGTAATTATTGAGATAATATGATAAATGATGAATGTTCTGCTGACGCAGCGGCCCACTTCAAAGCCCAGGAGCACACGGCCATGTCCACGCCGGCCCAGGCGCGCCAGCAGATCCTCATGTCGGCCATCGTCAAATCACCAGAACACCAGCCCAACCCCAGCGCCTTGCTCAACCCTTCCACCCGCTGCAAAGACACCGCCACGCCAGAGGGTGAGTCACCTGACCCCTAACCCTAACTCCTGACCACAACACCTGAACACCTAACCATAGCACCTGACCACCTAACCCTAACTTTAACCCCTGACCACAACACCTGACCACCTAACCACTACACCTGACCACCTAACCACTACACCTGACCACCTAACCACTACACCTGACCACCTAACCACTACACCTGATCACCTAACCACTACACCTGACCACCTAGCCACTACACCTGACCACCTAACCACTACACCTGACCACCTAACCACTACACCTGACCATCTAACCACTATACCTGACCACCTAACCACTACACCTGACCACCTAACCACTACACCTGACCACCTAACCACTACACCTGACCATCTAACCACTACACCTGACCACCTAACCACTACACCTGACCACCTAACCACTACACCTGACCACCTAACCACAACACCTGATCACCTAACCACTACACCTGACCACCTAACCACTACACCTGATCACCTAACCACTACACCTGACCACCTAACCATAACACCTGACCACCTAACCACTACACCTGACCACCTAACCACTACACCTGACCACCTAACCACAACACCTGACCACCTAACCACAACACCTGACCACCTAACCACTACACCTGACCACCTAACAATAGCACTTGACCACCTAACCACTACACCTGACCACCTAACAATAGCACCTGACCACCTAACCCTAACATCTGACCCCCTAACAATAGCACTTGACCACCTAACCCTAACACTTGACCACCTAACAATAGCACCTGACCACCTAACCCTAACACCTGACCCCCTAACAATAGCACCTGACCCCCTAACAATAGCACCTGACCACCTAACAATAGCACCTGACCCCCTAACAATAGCACCTGACCCCCTTAACAATAGCACCTGACCACCTAACAATAGCACCTGACCCACCTAACAATAGCACCTGACCACCTAACAATAGCACCTGACCCACCTAACAATAGCACCTGACCACCTAACCCTAACACCTGACCACCTAACAATAGCACCTGACCCCCTAACAATAGCACCTGACCCAAAACACACACACACACACACACACACAGTAATAATAAACTCTTATTTGCTCACCTTGCATACATACATTGCAAAGTGCTTCACAACAAGAATATAGACATACATGGACATGAAATGCGCATAGAATTAGCATAACATTTGCATAAATATAAGCAAATGAATAGACACAATAAAAGCAATGCATAAAGCGCAGACATAAAATTTGTATAAAATAGACGACATGCATTCATACGTTATCACCAGGGCTCCAGACTAACCTTTTACATTGGTTGCACCAGTGCGCCTAACTTTTTAATTTAGGTGCACCCAAAAGTTTTCACTGCACCTTTTGCCGCTGCAATAATGCATTTTAAGTGTTACCTTTACCATTACCTTTTTTGTCAGTTCCCAAACTTCCCATACACATTAGTAATATCTTAAGATGTTATGTAAATGATTGTAAAAAATAACATTGTATTACAGTTAGCTCGCAAAGTCCAATCCTTCACTTTTGTACATGTCTATTTTAACACATTCAGCTCAGCTCCAGTTAGAGCTGTCCCCAAGCCTGTTTTTGGGTTTCGAATATTCGCCAGGGTTTTTTGAACAGATGGTCGAACCATCGTTTTTAATCATGCAAAAATGTGCTCCTAAATAGGGAGGTGTAGTCTGACGGTAGGGCTGTTGCGGTAACCGCATCACCGCAATACCGCGGTGTGTCAAGGCACCCGCGGATGGATAACAAACAACCGCGACAACGGTGGTAAAAAATAAATCCCATATGGGGTGTCATAATTTGTAACTCTGTTCATTTAATGACGAGATTGCCTCGTGCGTCCGTTTTCCAGTAGCATGAGCTAACTTCACGTTTCCATACAGTTTACAACTCACAGATTAAATCTGTCACTTTGTTTAATCCAAACGTCCATTCGGAAACGTTGTATTATGAAACCAGTATGAGACTATGTGCTTATTATCGTTTCAATTCGGAAAGTTGATGCTATTTTGTTTAGCCCGTCATTCAGCGAATACGAAATTCAGGGTGATGATCAGAGCCAATCAGAGGCAGATCGGGGCTGGTCTTTGCAGAATGCACGTGTTATAGCCAATCAAAAGGCAGAGATTCTTTTATTTAAAAAAAAATAATAATTTAGAACGCACATGGCCACAGGGAGGGGGGAGAAGACGCTACACACACATACATACACACAGACAGACAGATCTGCTGGGAGCACCAGTGCGACAAGGGAAAACATTCAGTCGCACTGCACTGATTTTTGGTCGCAAAATGCAACGAAAACAGTCTCACGCTGGAGCCCTGGTTATCACAATTGACCTGCACTACTCATCCTACTCATCCTATCAATCGATTGATAATACACTATGAATTAACAAGTTGTTAATAGTGTATCCATTAAGCTGTATGCTCTATGAATTAACAACTTGTTAATACTGTATCATTAGCTGTATGCTCTATGAATTAACAAGTTAATACTGTATCCATTAGCTGTATGCTCTATAAATTAACAACTTGTTAACTTAATACTGTATCCATTTGATGTATGCTCTATGAATTAACAACTTGTTAATACTGTATCCATTAGCTGTATGCTCTATGAATTAACAACTTGTTAACTTAATACTGTATCTATTAGCTGTTTGCTCTATGAATTAACAAGTTGTTAATACTGTATCCATCAGCTGTATGCTCTTCGACACCAGGCGTAAATGAGAGGCACAACAATTGATTGATAATGCATTATGAATCAAAATACTGTATCCCTTGGCTGTTTTGCTCTGTTGCTTTGGCACCACATATGCTTGGATCACAGTCACCTACGCATAAAGATGGACATAAAGTGAGCATAAGATAGACAGAATAAAGCAGTGCAATAAAGCTCATTTCCAGAATAAGATAAATGCATAAGGTGCAGACAGTGGCAGAGTGCAATAGAAGGCTATGGTGGTGAAGAGGTATGTTTTTAGCTTACTTTTGAAAATATTTAATGAGCTAGACCCCCTAATGTCCATAGGCAGGGTGTTCCATAGCTTTGGTGCGTAATTAGCAATGGTTGCATGATCCCCAATTTTCTTTTGGCTGTTTTTGGGAACCTTCAACCTGATTTCCTTCACGTGAGCTTATTTGGACTGCGACAGTATTTCCAAGTATCTTGCTAATGAATGGAAGGTTGGTTATCGGCCTATAGTTGGTCAGTACATTACTGTCTAGTTTGGGTTTCTTTAGTAAGGGTTTTATGATGGCTGTTTTGAATGGGAAGATGCCTGTCAGAAGTGATATTCATATTCATAATCTCTAGGACATGGTTTGAGACACTTAAATATCCACTTAAAAATGCTTTAGGTGGGCGCCCTCGTGGCGCATACCATAGTGCCTCGCGCACCTACGCGGCCGACCCGGGTTCGATCCCAGCTCCCGTCGTTATTTGTCGCATGTCCTCCCCACCTCTCCTCCCGTTCGCCCTCTCCTCTGCCGGTCCTGCGTGGCCAATAAAAGCTGTCAGATATAATAATAATAATAATAATAATAATAATAATAATAACTTTATTTGCACTATATATAGCATGTATATGTATAGCACTTTTCATACAGAAGTTGCAGTTCAAAGTGCTTCACAACAGTAAAAAATACAGGCATAAGCGAGCATAAAAAAGATAGAGGTAGCAAGGTAAGGTAAATCAGTGTTTCACATTAGGATCTAGCATCCCAATAGGCCTCTCTGTTTACAGTTTCATTCAGTAATACAAATAATAAAAATAGAATAGACGAGAGTAAAAAAAAAAGTGCGGTTTGATTCAGTTTAAAAATAGGCTAAATAGAACGGACATAAAATAGTTCTAACCTACAACAGAGCATTGCATCAGTTTTGAATTACAACAGAGCAGCGCTCTTAAAATTACAGTGCATAGGAGGTAGTGAGATAAAAATTGGCATAGAACCGACACATGAATTTGATAGGAAGTGTATAAAAGTAGGCAGGGTAAGAAAAGTGCAGGTAAAGTACAATTTGTGTGTGTGTGTATGTGTGTGTGGGTCAAGTAGACAACATACTGTATGTATAAAACAATAGGGCTGAGCCCAAACGTTCGGACCTTCGTTCCTTTACGTTGGCATTCGAATTCTAAATCAACATTCGGGGGGACAATAACTGCCTTCTGAAACCATGCAGGGGACATGTCCCCTGTGTGTCCCCCCCATAATTACGCCCCTGGTTGGGTGGCAGAACAGTTTTTCCCCAGATCTGTTTAAGGTAAATCCATTCTTTCTGAAGAGGCTTCTGCACTCCCAGAACAGATTGAAGTCATCGATAAAGTTCACTTTGTGTAAGGGATCTGTAGAGCTATCGGTCTACTGAAACGCTTCATTCCTGGCCTAGTTGAAGGGATGGGGTTATTGATGAATGATTCAAAATCTTTGGAGCCTAGCAATTCTAGCAGTTCAGTGAAGTCCCTCTTCACAAATCATTTCACCAGGGAAGCAGTATATTTAGGTATTTCTCTTACCATCAATGTTGATATTTACCAGTCGATATCACTCTCTCGCTTCAAGTGCTCTTGTTTTGTTGGGGATGGTTTTAGTTTTTGATCTTGCTCCCGCTTATTCTAATGGTCATTTTCATTACTCTTATCTTGTTTCTCCTGTATATTTCGGCAGCTTTCCTTTGTATCTGGGGCCTGTGTTGGGCTGGTCATTTCTTCTGTAGCTTGGGCTAGTGTTAGCTTAGCATTGTCCGCTTGCTGCTGGGCGTCTAGCTTTGATAACTTCGATTGTCTCACGTTTGGGGTCCATGGTAATATCATCTCATTCTCTTCCAGATAAAATATTTTTGTTTATGTCAATCGTCTAGATGTCCACACAGCAGTCTTAGCAGGGGGACATATCCGTGGATGGGGAACATCCATGTTTTAATCTCAGGTTACTTATGGGGCTAGGCGACTAAGCTAGTGATTGCTAAGACTAATGTAAAAATAGAGTTCAAAGTAGGTGCCATAGGAACTATAGACTAGCGTAGCAGGTCTTAAGCGTTAAAGGACATTAAAGCCGCAGTTGAGCAGCATTAGTGTACAATTTATGTAAAAATAGCAGTAATATATATATCTGTAACATAGCTACTGTTGGACATCTCTCTCTTTAATGTAGCTACTGTTAGACCTCTATCTCTCTCTGTAATGTATAGCTACTGTTAGACCTCTATCTTTCTTTTTTTCCCACTGCTCCTCACAGAAAAGAGGAGGGTCACCTTTGAGAGTAAGTTTTTAGTCTTTCACGCATTTACTGTAATTCTTCCATCTTCATCTGCATGCGCAACACTTGAGCAATAGCTCACAACAGGCCATAGTATATGGTTATTATATCACAGCTAAGTGGCGTTATTGACGACTTTATAAGTATATGTTGTGTCTGTCCACTATGTTTGTTAATTTGTTATCTCCCCCCCCCCCCCCCCCCCTTATGTAAAGCGACCTTGGGTCCTTTGAAAGGCGCTATATAAAACGAAGTTATTATTATTATTATTATTATTATTATTATTATTATTATTATTATTATTATTATTATTATTATTATTATTATTATTATTATTATTATATAATAACTATTATACCACGGCCTGAAGTGAGCTTTTTTTTTTTTTTTTTTTTTTTTTTGATCTTTTTCCTCCGTTTTTCTCCCATCCCAATGTTAGTCGTTATGCCAATTCCCAATCCCCTTCCTGGTCGCTGCGCACCTACCCCCCACAGTCGGTCTGGGAGAGTGGAGTCTATCACGTGCTTCCTCCGACACACGTGTAGCCAATCAACCGCTTCTTTTCACCTGGCAGCGCGGACTCTCACTGAGAGGGTGTAACCTGTGGAAGGATCACACTACCCCCCTTAGATCCTATCCTCGCTAAGCAGGCGCCCCGACCGAACTGTAGGAGTCGCTGTTTACAATGACCAGGACCCACCCACCAGCTTTCCCACCCCTAACACTGCCAATTGTGTTAGTATGAACGACCAGCCAAGCTGATAGCAATGCAGAGAGCTGGGCTCGAACCCAGCGTCTCCTGCATTGGTGGCGAGCGCCTTGCCCACTACACCACCTAGCCGCCCTTGAGCTATTGCTTTTATAAAACCAAGTCATCAAGTATGGCAATATGAATACCTGGCAAGGTTTCATAAATTAAACACACAACAACAATCAGCAGCAATCATTTATTGATAACAACATTATTCATCAGCCAAGTGATATAGTTCTTCAGACATTTAGCAGAATGGTTGCCAAGTAACACACAGATGCAGTGGAAAGTATGCGTCTTCATCTTTTTCAGAAAGCTAATGTGTTGTTAGCAGGCATTATGGTGACTAGTGTCGCATAAGATTTGCAAACAGTGAATATGATTCACTAATTTACTTTTCTTTTTGTCGTCCGTGACAGATGCAGTGGAACGTATACTAATCATCTAGTCAAGCTGCTTAAAGGTGCTATAGATAACGTTCAGCCACTAGATGTCGCACTAGATCACCAGCATGTCATTTATCCAATCAAAATTGAATGCATTTCACGGGTAAATGGGAAGTAGGGAGGGGATACATACCTGCAACATGTAAACAACAACATTAATTTAGGACCCGGCAAAATGTTTTTTTTTAAATGATACATTCATTAATCAATAATATTTTGGGAGGGAAAAGCAATACTTTTATTCCGCACCTTTCTAAAATCATTTTACAATTTTCTTTTTTTAAATGTTTCTACATAAAGATTTGATCTACAGCACCTTTAAAGATTGGAGTGATAATTAACATTTATCTGTATATCGCCATTCATTGTGCAATTGTAGTGTTCAGTTACAGTATGTTAGCACTCTTTAAACTCTTTGGTTGTTTGATTCTGTGTGCCAGGAGCAAGGATCTTGTTTTCAGAGTGGAGTGATACTGAATTGTGCAAAGGAATTAGACGTCATAGTCATGCATTATTCCCCGGCTATGAATCAATCAGATTGCTTGATTTGACATTTCTTTAGTTTGTCCACTCTTAAATACAGACAAGGGACATACACTTTGTAGATGCAGTCAGATGGGGGACCCTGATGTAAACAAGACGACAATGTCTTTCTCTGGTCTGCATCCCCTTAACAATTGTGTATTGAGCCGTACTGTGTTGTACCCATTCTGCAATCTGTTAATAAAAATTTCAATCAATCAATCAATGTTCAGAGATCTTTCAGTGACGTATTCTGCTCAATTGACAATCGTCAAGGACGAGGCTTCCAGGATATAAAAAGCACCATTTCCACACTCTGCGACTGCCAAGGATGGCAGATACTGAACAATACCTTGCCAGTTGCTCGGCCTTCCTCCTAGAAATAGATTTTAATGGGTCCCCCTTATGCATAATTGCATGCATTTGCACAACATTATTATGGGAAAGCATTTGTATATATTTGTCTATTTATTTGTCTTATTCGATTTGTCAGAATTCCTATGGTTATTAGCAGAGTGAGGTTTTCTTTAGATGAGGGCTGCCATAATAAATCCATCTTGTTTTCCATCTGTGTTTAAAATACTGTAATCCCCCCCCCCCCCCCACCCTCTGAGGTCATGCTCTGAGGTCGTGCATGTGTGTAATGTACTATGTGGATGTGTATGTAGGAGAGAAAAAGTGGAAAGTAAAGTCTTCTTCTCTCCATTGTTCGCCTGCAGAGTTTGGTCGTCGTGTGAAGGAGAGGATGCACCACAACATCCCCCATCGCTTCACCGTCGGCCTCAACATGAGGGCTGCCAAGTGTGCCGTCTGCCTGGACACCGTGCACTTCGGGCGCCAGGCCGCCACCTGCCTAGGTCTGTCTGTGGTCTGCTCTATATCATCACCTGTCTGTTGTCTGCTCTATATCATCACATGTCTGTGGTCTGCTCTATATGATCACCTGTCTGTTGTCTGCTCTATATGATCACATGTCTGTCTGTTGTCTGCTCTATATCATCACATGTCTGTTGTCTGCTCTATATCATCACCTGTCTGTTGTCTGCTCTATATGATCACCTGTCTGTTGTCTGCTCTATATGATCACATGTCTGTTGTCTGCTCTATATGATCACATGTCTGTTGTCTGCTCTATATGATCACATGTCTGTTGTCTGCTCTATATGATCACATGTCTGTTGTCTGCTCTATATGATCACATGTCTGCTCTATATGATCACATGTCTGTTGTCTGCTCTATATGATCACATGTCTGTTGTCTGCTCTATATGATCACATGTCTGTTGTCTGCTCTATATGATCACATGTCTGTTGTCTGCTCTATATGATCACATGTCTGTTGTCTGCTCTATATGATCACATGTCTGTTGTCTGCTCTATATGATCACATGTCTGTTGTCTGCTCTATATGATCACATGTCTGTTGTCTGCTCTATATGATCACCTGCCTAGGTCTGTCTGTTGTCTGCTCTATATGATCACATGTCTGTTGTCTGCTCTATATGATCACATGTCTGTTGTCTGCTCTATATGATCACATGTCTGTTGTCTGCTCTATATGATCACCTGCCTAGGTCTGTCTGTTGTCTGCTCTATATGATCACATGTCTGTTGTCTGCTCTATATCATCACATGTCTGTCTGTTGTCTGCTCTATATGATCACATGTCTGTTGTCTGCTCTATATGATCACCTGCCTAGGTCTGTCTGTTGTCTGCTCTATATGATCACATGTCTGTTGTCTCCTCTATATGATCACCTGCCTAGGTCTGTCTGTTGTCTGCTCTATATGATCACATGTCTGTTGTCTCCTCTATATCATCACATGTCTGTTGTCTCCTCTATATCATCACATGTCTGTTGTCTGCTCTATATCATCACATGTCTGTTGTCTGCTCTATATGATCACCTGTCTGTTGTCTGCTCTATATGATCACATGTCTGTTGTCTGCTCTATATGATCACATGTCTGTTGTCTGCTCTATATGATCACCTGTCTGTTGTCTTCTCTATATCATCACCTGTCTGCTCTATATCATCACCTGTCTGTTGTCTGCTCTATATCACCACCTGTCTGCTCTATATCATCACCTGTCTGTTGTCTGCTCTATATCATCACATGTCTGTTGTCTCCTCTATATCATCACATGTCTGTTGTCTGCTCTATATGATCACATGTCTGTCTGTTGTCTGCTCTATATGATCACATGTCTGTTGTCTGCTCTATATGATCACATGTCTGTCTGTTGTCTGCTCTATATGATCACATGTCTGTTGTCTGCTCTATATGATCACATGTCTGTCTGTTGTCTCCTCTATATCATCACATGTCTGTTGTCTGCTCTATATGATCACATGTCTGTCTGTTGTCTGCTCTATATGATCACATGTCTGTTGTCTGCTCTATATGATCACATGTCTGTCTGTTGTCTGCTCTATATCATCACATGTCTGTTGTCTGCTCTATATGATCACCTGTCTGTTGTCTGCTCTATATGATCACATGTCTGTTGTCTTCTCTATATCATCACCTGTCTGCTCTATATGATCACCTGTCTGTTGTCTGCTCTATGTGATCACATGTCTGTTGTCTGCTCTATATCATCACATGTCTGTGGTCTGCTCTATATGATCACATGTCTGTTGTCTGCTCTATGTGATCACATGTCTGTTGTCTGCTCTATGTGATCACATGTCTGTTGTCTGCTCTATGTGATCACATGTCTGTTGTCTGCTCTATATCATCACATGTCTGTTGTCTCCTCTATATCATCACATGTCTGTTGTCTGCTCTATATGATCACATGTCTGTCTGTTGTCTGCTCTATATGATCACATGTCTGTGGTCTGCTCTATGTGATCACATGTCTGTTGTCTGCTCTATATCATCACATGTCTGTTGTCTCCTCTATATCATCACATGTCTGTTGTCTGCTCTATATGATCACATGTCTGTCTGTTGTCTGCTCTATATGATCACATGTCTGTTGTCTGCTCTATATGATCACATGTCTGTCTGTTGTCTGCTCTATATGATCACATGTCTGTTGTCTGCTCTATATGATCACATGTCTGTCTGTTGTCTCCTCTATATCATCACATGTCTGTTGTCTGCTCTATATGATCACATGTCTGTCTGTTGTCTGCTCTATATGATCACATGTCTGTTGTCTGCTCTATATGATCACATGTCTGTCTGTTGTCTGCTCTATATCATCACATGTCTGTTGTCTGCTCTATATGATCACATGTCTGTTGTCTGCTCTATATGATCACCTGTCTGTTGTCTGCTCTATGTGATCACATGTCTGTTGTCTGCTCTATATCATCACATGTCTGTGGTCTGCTCTATATGATCACATGTCTGTGGTCTGCTCTATATCATCACATGTCTGTTGTCTGCTCTATATGATCACATGTCTGTTGTCTGCTCTATATCATCACATGTCTGTTGTCTGCTCTATATCATCACCTGTCTGTTGTCTGCTCTATATGATCACATGTCTGTTGTCTGCTCTATATGATCACCTGTCTGTTGTCTGCTCTATATCATCACCTGTCTGTTGTCTGCTCTATATGATCACCTGTCTGTTGTCTGCTCTATATCATCACCTGTCTGTTGTCTGCTCTATATCATCACATGTCTGTTGTCTGCTCTATATGGTCACATGTCCGTTGTCTGCTCTATATGATCACATGTCTGTGGTCTGCTCTATATGATCACATGTCTGTTGTCTGCTCTATATGGTCACATGTCTGTTGTCTGCTCTATATGATCACATGTCTGTTGTCTGCTCTATATGATCACATGTCTGTTGTCTGCTCTATATCATCACCTGTCTGTTGTCTGCTCTATATGATCACATGTCTGTTGTCTGCTCTATATGATCACATGTCTGTTGTCTGCTCTATATGATCACATGTCTGTTGTCTGCTCTATATGATCACATGTCTGTTGTCTGCTCTATATCATCACATGTCTGTTGTCTGCTCTATATCATCACATGTCTGTTGTCTGCTCTATATGATCACATGTCTGTTGTCTGCTCTATATGATCACATGTCTGTTGTCTGCTCTATATGATCACATGTCTGTTGTCTGCTCTATATGATCACATGTCTGTTGTCTGCTCTATGTGATCACATGTCTGTTGTCTGCTCTAGAATAGAATAGAAATACTTTTATTATCCCGATGGAAATTTGACACTGATATATGATAATGATATAGTATATGATCACATGTCTATGGTCTGTTAAATAAACACCAGACTTGGCTCTAGTCCTAAAAGTCCATATCTTGTATCTGATTTCTCCAGCTTCAAGAAATCTGAGACTCTTTCTTTAAGTGGATACACCCTGCATAGAAAACACTCGCAGCCCTGTTGTTGTTGTTGTTGTACATGGTGTCAGTGATGTATTGCCTCTCGTCTTGCTGCAGAGTGCCACACTCTCTGCCACCCCAAGTGCTCTCCCTGCCTCCCTGCCACCTGCGGCCTGCCAAGCGAGTACGCAGCCCACTTCTCTGAGGCTCTGTGCCGCGAAAAGGCCAACTCCCCCGCCTTACAGGTCAAAGAGGCCAGCGGCCACGTTCGCCTGGAGGGATGGATGAAGCAGCCGAGGTAATCAATCACTGCTAGGTCTCTTATTGTATATTGACCACCATTTATTAAAATAGAAGTCAAGTACGTAGACAAAAGTGTTCTATATACAATATACAATGCAGAGTAGAAAAGTAACTGAGTTACAATATACAGTACAATGCAGAAATGGGATGGGGTACAATTTAGGTACAATTTACAGTAAGGTGTAATGAGGTATGCAAATTCTTTACCAATAAATATAAAGTGTGTTAAGTGGGTAAAGTGGGTGCTGCAGTGAGTTGTTTGTTTAAAGTGAGTGTGTGCGTGTGGATGTGTGTCCTGTGAGTGTATTTGATGGTTTGCTACATAATGTTATTGTCGTTGAGCATCCTGATGGCCTGAGGATAGAAGCTTCTTCTGAGTCTCTCTGTACTGGCCATGAGACTCCGGTATCACTTGCCTGACCGCAGCAGTTCAAAGAGGCAGTTGTTTGGGTGGCTCGAGTCTTTGATTATTATCTTAGCCTTACCCATGCACCGCTTGTTGTAAATGTCTTGGAGAGTGGGAAGCCCACCTCCAATTGTGCGTTCGGCTGAACGGGCCACTCTCTGTAGTCTGCTACAGTCTTGTGCGGTGCTATTCCCAAACCAGGAGGTGATATTGCCAGTCAGGATGCTCTCTATTGTGCATGAGTAGAAGTTCTTAAGGATCTTCTGACTCACTTGGAACTTCCTTAGGCGCCTAAGGAAGTAGAGGCGTTGCCGTGCCTTCTTGATAACACTGTCAATGTGTGTGGTCCATGTCAGTTCTCCTGACACCACCGCGACAGATTCTTTACCTCTACCGGGTAGGCCCTCATCGTTGGCAGAGATCAGGCCCACTACTACTGTGTCATCAGCAAATTTGATGATTGTGTTGTTGTTCCACTGTGCCACACAGTCGTGTGTGTACAGCGAGTAGAGGAGGGGACTCAGAACACAGCCCTGGGGGGCCCCTATGTTGAGCGTGATGGATGAGGAGGTGCAGTTGCCTGCTCGCACCACCTGGGGTCTACCCGTCAGGAAGTCCAAGACCCACTGGCAGAGGTCATAGTTCAAGCCCAGGTCCCTGAGCTTGGCTATGAGTTTGGAGGGGACTATGGTATTAAATGCTGAGCTGTAGTCTATGAACAGCATTCTCACATAGTTCCCCTGCCTCTTGTCCAGGTGTGATGCTGCTGTGTGCAGCACATGGGCTATGGCGTCCTCCGTGGACCTGTTGGAGCGATATGCAAATTGCAGGGGGTCCAGGTTGATGGGGAGGGAGGAACAGATGTAGCCCTTCACTAGCTTCTCAAAGCACTTCATGGCTATGGAGGTGAGAGCTACAGGGTGGTAGTCGTTGAGGCAAGCGGGCATAGATTTTTTGGGTACAGGGATAATGGTGGACTTCTTCAGACAGGTGGGGATGACAGCCTGTTCTAAGGACAGGTTAAAGATGTCAGTGAATACCGGGGCCAGTTGGTCGGCACACAGACTTTTAGGACATGGCCGGGGATGCCGTCCGGTCCTGCTGCCTTCCTGATATTCACTTTCTTAAAGGTCCTCCTCACCTCATGTTCTGTTAACCTGAACACTGAGTCTCCATCAGCAGCGCCCCCCCCCCCCCCCCCTCCATTGCAGTGGTTTGTAGGCTGGTGTTGTTATTCACAGCCTCAAACCTCGCATAGAAGGTATTGAGACCATTTGCTAAGGATATGTCACTGTTCAGCTTGTGTGTGTGTTCATCCAGGAATGACGTGCTTGCTTGTGTGTGTTCATCCAGGAATGACATGCTTGCTTGTGTGTGTTCATCCAGGAATGACATGCTTGCTTGTGTGTGTGTTCATCCAGGAATGATAAGCGCGGCCAGCAGGGCTGGGAGAGGAAGTACGTTGTGCTGGACGGGACCAAGGTTTCCATCTACGACGCTGAGCCCAGAGAAGGTCAGTACTTCACAATTACTCCACACTGCTGGTCATGTTTATTTTATTTTAATTGCTTATGTATTGTTATTACCATCCTCTCTTTGTATCTGTTAATTGTAGGGCTGTACCGAATGCTTCGAAGCTTCAAAGCTTCGATCATAATGTTGACATTCGAATTCTAAATCAACATTTGAATTTTTTATATATATATTTTTTTACTTCTTTTTTTTGTGTCTATTCAATCTGTTTAAACCAATGGGGGTTTTCTTCACAGTTGCAGTTAAAGATTAGGCTACACTAATATTATAATATTATACTATAAGACGTCACCATCACTGTCATACCAACCTTATTGGATTATTTATGTTGACGAAACTGATGAGTTATATTCATTAAAGAAAGTTGATTTAATAAAAGAAAAAGACTAATTTAATCAGATTAATCACTTTATTCAAATTGAGGATTTTGTTATTTTTTTTATAGACATTCGAAGCTTCGTTCGAATACTTCAATCGAAGCTTCGAATGTTAAAAAATGACATTCGGTACAGCCCTAGTTAATTGTGGTTATCGTTGGGGGGGGGGGGGGGCAGAATAATACTGCGTAGTGTCTGTTTTCTGTGGACCGCAGGAAGAGTAGTTGTTGATCACGTTGATTAATGAATGTATTTTTTATAAAAAAATTAATGTGCGCGTCCAAAATAAATGTTGTTTACATGGTGCAGGCATGTATCCCCTCCCTACTTCCCACATGGAAGGCACCTGATTGGATAAATGACATGCTGGTGCTCTAGTGATCTAGTGGCTGAATGTTATCTATAGCACCTTTTTAGGTTTGACTGTTTAGCACATGTTAAAATGCTATAGTAACGTGTCTCCTGTCCTGCTCTGTGGTGCAGACTGTGTGACGGATGAGGAGGAGTTTGAGCTGTGTCTTCCAGACGGGGAGGTGACTGTTCACGGGGCCGTCGGGGCCTCCGAGCTCATCAACACCGCCAAGTCAGGTACTGTACGGGTCATCAACACCGCCAAGTCAGGTACTGTACGGGTCATCAACACCGCCAAGTCAGGTACGGGTCAGTCAGGTACTCTAAGAGTCAGGTACTGTAAGAGTCAGGTACTGTGAGTCAGGTACTGTATGAGTCAGGTACTGTACGAGTCAGGTACTGTATGGGTCGGGTACTATACGAGTCAGGTACTGTATGGGTCAGGTACTATACGGGTCAGGTACTGTACGAGTCAGGTACTGTATGGGTCGGGTACTATACGAGTCAGGTACTGTATGGGTCAGGTACTATACGGGTCAGGTACTGTACGGGTCAGGTACTGTAAGAGTCAGGTACTGTGTGTCAGTCAACGCTGAGCTGGTGAACAAACAATTCATTATGGACTATAATTATAATTCATCTTCAAGAAGAGGAGGCTTTGGACCAACTATTTAAGATAAGGAGGCTTTGGACCAACTATTTAAGATAAGGAGGCTCTGGACCGTCCGTGGTGAGTGTCTGTAGACGGTTGGAACAGATGAAGTGCCTCCAGGCGGGTCGCTGCCGCTCTTTGCGTGAACCACTTCCCGACTCTGTTAACAGTCCCTGTAGCACAGAGTCCGGTTCACACGGCTAATTCCCCGCGTGTCTCTGTACTTAGCTAACGGCTCTCCCCGCTGTAAAGCAAGCCTTGCGCACGGTGGCTCAACTTCCACATTCACAACACATGACCTCCATATACACACCTCCTCCATAAACAAAGTTATGCTATATTGTGTTATGTAGTGCTGTACTATATTCACTGCTGTCAAGTCAATCAAGTTTTTTTTTTTTTTTTTTTTTATATAATTAAAAGTATATTCTATATTGTAATATACTAAATTATGTTATCTAGTAAAATTAATGGAAGAACAAATATAAATGTAAGGGGGTAGGGATCAATAAGCTTAGCTTCCCTCTACTCCTTGTTTGGACATGTCTGCTAACCAAACACGTTGCTCTTGACTGATTTGGGGAAATTAGCTTATTTAACATCTTCCCTGGAGTTAGACAAGAAGATGCATACCTTTTTTGTCTCTGTGTGCATTTTAGCTTTGGGAATAGACGCTCCGTTAGCATAGCTTAGCTTCATCACTGGAAGTGAGGCAGGACAGTAGCCTTACAGTGCCTTACAGTGTATTGCAAGGTCTGACATTGACCAAACTTGATATGCATGACCTTGGTGGGCTCTAGGTCAACTCCTGCAAAGGGGGTCAATGTCAGACTTTGCAATCAAAAGTTAGGGGGCTAATAACCCTTGCCATAATTTCAGTGCGCCCCCTAACTTTTGATTGCAAGGTCTGACATTGACCCCCTTTTCAGGAGTTGACCTAGAGCCCACCAAGGTCATGCATATCAAATTTGGTCAATGTCAGACCTTGCAATACACTGTAAGGCACTGTAAGGCTACTGTCCTGCCTCACTTCCAGTGATGAAGCTAAGCTATGCTAACGGAGCGTCTATTCCCAAAGCTAAAATGCACGCACAGAGACAAAAAAGGTATGTATCTTCTTGTCTAACTCCAGGGAAGATGTTAAATAAGCTAATTTCCCAAAATAGTGGAGTTCCCCTTTAACATGTAATCTTTTTGCATCTACTACTGGCAATACGGTAGTCTAGGTTGCCCTCTTGAGGCTGTGAAATGCATGCGCAGTTAGTCTGTGTCGACCACGAGCTGGAGTTCTACTGTTCGTTAATGGCTCTGTAATGGTGTTATACAAGTTGATTGAATAAACCAAGTAAACAGAAGATAAACGTCGTGTTTATTTATAGTAGACTAACATTGACCTTTTGTTTATAATTCCTTCTTTTTTTTTTATGTTTTTTTTAATGTTTTTTAATTTGTTGTTATGATTGTTTGGTTTGACGGAACAAGATACCGTGATTTTTTTTTGGAGGAAATGGAGAATTACATGTTCAAAAATAAACTTTTCATTCATTCATTCATACATCACCGTGATCCGAACAGCCCTGCTCCCCAGGCAGCTCTCTTCAGTCGCCGCCGATGGATCAATACGGCCTGATCCCACTGTTGTTGAAGTCGTGTTCTCCTCTGTGCATCACACAATGCAAACACAATGTTGACCACGAAGCTTAGCGCTGGAATTGGGTTGTTAGCAGGATAACCCATTGATCTGTGTGTACTGTATGTATATATATATATATATATATATCAAGTCAAGTCAGCTTTATTTATATAGCACCTTTTCAATGACTAAAAGCCACCCAAAGTGCTTTACAGGTAGAACACAATAAAAAACATGTACAGTACAGTAACAAATAAAATACACAAAATTACAGTAAATGAGTATAGTACACTAAGAAACAAGAGCAAGGTGCAATATAAAAAGAGACAAGAAGTAATAAAATGGATACAAAAAGTCCAGAGTAACGGCAAACATAGTTGACAGGTCGCAGGCTAACTAACTCTGATCAAAGGCCAGGGAGAAAAGGTGCGTTTTAAGCAGCGGTTTAAAGGGCTCTGGGCAGATCTAATGTAATACGTGTGTGTGTGTGTGTGTACACAGACATCCCCTACGTGCTGAAGCTGGAGTCTCACCCCCACACCACCTGCTGGCCCGGCCAGTCGCTGTACTTCATGGCTCCCAGCTTCCCAGACAAGCAGCGGTGGGTGGCCGTGCTGGAGTCCGTGGTGGCCTGCAGCCGAGGCTCCAAGGACAAGGTGGACGCTGACGCCGTGAGTACAGTTTATTTGCTCATGGAATCCTTGTTTTGAATTGTGAATTCCGTACAGGGAAAGTCGGGGGGGGTTTCCTTAAATTCTCGGAGGAGGTCATGGAATATCCATGGATTTTATGAACGGTCGTGCGACTTGCAGATGGAAGCGGTAGTGTGTAGGGTGTTCACCTCGTCGTAGGTCCAAGAGCCTCGCATAGATGTGAGTGGTTGCCGGATGTTTTCAGTCAAAAAGGAGGCAACCCGATTGGTCAGTTAAACAGTCCGTTAGCGGTGACGGATGTAAACAAAGTCTTTTTTCGCAACTCTGTTCACACACATTCACTGTGATTGGTCAAAGTTACCAGCCTTGTTTATATACCCGTTGGCCATTTATCCACAGCAAGGCCAACTGCACCAAGCCTACTAGATCTAGAAACTGTCATGCTAATGCTGCGACCTCTAGGCAGAAGACCCCCCCCCTCTTGGTATTTCATTTAGTTTACATTTTTGTTTTGGTCTCATGTATGGAATATATTCAGATGAAAATATAAATTAATAACGCATTCCGCATTTTTACAAAAGAGTGAAAAGGACGGAAATCTTTACATAATGTGTTTTTTTTTTTTTTTTTTTTTTATTGTAGCAAAAGTATAGACATAAATGTGACGTTCCAAAGAGTTTGATTATCTCTAGGGATGGGCATTGAATTTGGGCATTTTGAATATTCGAATAGTCGTTAAATTATAAAAAATCAACCCGAGTCAGACGTGGTTCAAACAGTGTCGTCAAGCTCCTTCCACTCAGTCGCTCAGACCGTGGTTCAAACAGTGTCGTCAAGCTCCTCCCACTCAGTCACTCAGACATGGTTCAAACAGTGTCGTCAAGCTCCTCCCACTCAGTCGCTCAGACCGTGGTTCAAACAGTGTCGTCAAGCTCCTCCCACTCAGTCGCTCAGACCGTGGTTCAAACAGTGTCGTCAAGCTCCTCCCACTCAGTCACTCAGACATGGTTCAAACAGTGTCGTCAAGCTCCTCCAACTCAGTCACTCAGACCGTGGTTCAAACAGTGTCGTCAAGCTCCTCCCACTCAGTCGCTCAGACCGTGGTTCAAACAGTGTCGTCAAGCTCCTCCCACTCAGTCGCTCAGACCGTGGTTCAAACAGTGTCGTCAAGCTCCTCCCACTCAGTCGCTCAGACCGTGGTTCAAACAGTGTCGTCAAGCTCCTCCCACTCAGCCGCTCAGACCGTGGTTCAAACGGTGCCGGCAACGCGTGCTGTTCTGTGAACGCCATGCGCTCCTGAATCTGAACCCCTGTACTGCATTGCAACTGTACCTGACCCGCGGTATAAAGACCATCACTTTGATGTGGGGAAACGGCAGCGTGCAGGAGAGCTGATGTTGCACTTCATGTAATTCTCTGCTCTGCTGTCTCCATCAAATCCTATTGACCCTGGATCATTTCACGCTGCTTTTTGCCCACATTAAAGTAATGGTCTTTATACTACGGATCAAGTACAGTCGCGATAGCCCTCTTGTATATTGGAGAACCAATCAATGCCACTTTCCAGAGCTGGCACAGCTGGCAGGTACTTGTCTGCCCCGTCCACAAGCACAGACAGTGACTCATTTATTTATTTTCAGTTATTATGCTTTTTTGGTATAATGTCTGGTGGAAAGGACCATGTTCAATAGACTAAAAATACATGTTTTTTTTCTTGACCTTGTCGTTTTGTCATTTAATTTAGTTGACAAGCATAAATCACGAGCAAAATGTATTTCATTTAATTTATGCAATGGTGCAAATTGGCAAATAAACAGTATTCGTTTCAGTATTCGGCCAAGTGTTTCCTTATTTTCAGTTTCGGCCAAGAATTTGAATTTAGGAGCATCGCTAAATGAGGGATCTGAGGTGTGGGTAGACGTTGACTGGATGTAGGGTAGGGGTTGCTATTGTTGGCCACACCTCAGGCTCTACCAAGAGAAGTCTGGAGAAATTCACAGTATAATATACTATATATTATAAATATATATATATATATTATAGCTATATAGTAACTTATTATACTGTGAATAAGTGGCCAGCAATAGCAACTCTCCCCTATACCCACGTTTAACAAAACACAATACCAAGAGTCACAAACTCCCTTCACAGTTTGACAACATTACAGATTCTATCCTAAGATAAGAGTTATTTACCAACCATCTTAGCCCTTAAGAGAGCCTCCTGAGGTGAACAACTGTTATTTCTTAAGCCGCAGGCAGTGCCAGGGGAAGTGTGTTTCTATGGTTGAATGATGGAGTTCTAAGTGTTCCAGACTAGATACACAGTAGTAGCTCTGTGGAGATATTGTTAGAGATGTTCCCCCATGGAGCCAACGCTGTCGTGCCTTCATTAAAGGTGATCACAACCGGACAATATCTGCCAACTAAATGTATCAATACATTGTTTCAATACATTGTTTATCTTACAACTTTCACGGCTCCAATTTGTAATTGATGTCCTTTCTCTTGGACATGGGCACACAAAGAAAGAACACAACTATGAATACAACATAACGGGCGGCTGGGTGGCGCAGCGGAGATTGCGCAAGAGACTCCGGTCTCGAATCCGGGTGTCAGCATTGCCTCCGGCTTGGGCCAGTCGTCATACTATCTCAATTGGCAGTGTTAGAGGGTGGAAGTCGATGGGTGGGGATTTGGACGTTGTGGACAGCGACTCCTACAGGTCGGTTGGGGGACGCCTGCACAGCAGAGACAGGAAGTAGCGGGGGTAGTGTGAGCCTCCCATGCGTTACACCTCGCCACTGAGAGTCCGCGCTGCTGGTGAAAAGATGCGACAGGCTGCCTCCTCGTGTACCGGAGGGGACACGTGATGCAAGGCTTCTATCCTCCCTACAACCGACCAGTGGGGGGCATAGTCGAGCAACGTTCAAGACAGGGGAGGGGAGAATTGGAAATACGAAATTGGGATGGGAGAAAAATAGAAAATAAGGAGAAAAAGTGGATAAAAAAAACATAACGGAAGGCTGTTATGATGGTAATTGATGGGACATAGGCTCGGTTATGCTGTTATGCCGCACTGTACCTTATAAAGATCTCATGATCAGCCTATGAAGAGTATAAATATAATGTAAAATATAATGGCAATAGAAATAGATATATTCTTAGATGTGTTGGTAAGGCCTATAGGTTGCTTGACTACAATCTATAGAGTACACATTTTTACATTATATAAGCTATATTTTTACACTAGATACATACATCAGTATCAGTATGTCCTTCTACTTACTGTCTCTAGGCGATGCTCAGATAATCTACCATCAGTCGATGAGAGTGGCTGAAAGACGATGTCACACCTAGCAACAGAGTCGACCACTCTTCACTAAAATAACGTCTTCCTTAGTCTTACTCTGAGCATCTTTTGTAAATTACTCAAGATAAAACTCCTTGCTGTCAGTTTAAGTTAGGATGGTCTGTGTGGATATAACTCTTCTGAGCTGAAACAGGACGTAAACCAAACTTCATTTCCAACCTTTGTTTAAAGGCAACTGAGGTTTCCCTCGTTTACAGTCACGTTGAGCGTACATACAGAAATAAGCAAGGAAAAGGTCATAACAATAAGACAAGTAAGGATAAGAATCAATTAAAACACGCACAACTTGATTAACAAAGTCTGAGTCCAGGGATTTAAGGATTTAGTCAGGTCAGTTATTAATTAGCCCTGGTGTGGCAGGTCTCAGGTCAGTTATTAATTAGCCCTGGTGTGGCACACTCAGGCCAGTTATTAATTAGCCCTGGTATGGCAGGTCTCAGGTCAGTTATTAATTAGCCCTGGTGTGGCAGGTCTCAGGCCAGTTATTAATTAGCCCTGGTGTGGCAAGTCTCAGGCCAGTTATTAATTAGCCCTGGTGTGGCAGGTCTCAGGCCAGTTATTAATTAGCCCTGGTATGGCAGGTCTCAGGCCAGTTATTAATTAGCCCTGGTGTGGCAGGTCTCAGGTCGGTTATTAATTAGCCCTGGTGTGGCAGGTCTCAAGCCAGTTATTCATTAGCCCTGGTGTGGCAGGTCTCAGGTCAGTTATTAATTAGCCCTGGTGTGGCAGGTCTCAGGCCAGTTATTAATTTACATTTACATTTACATTTAGTCATTTAGCTGACTCTTTTATCCAAAGCGACTTACAAGTTCTGTACGACAAGCCATCAGGAAGAGCACAACTCTATCAGCTGAGTAACAATGTTCATCAAAGTGTTGAGTGCTACAGTGTAGGTTAGTTTATTAGGACAAGTGCATGACAGTATGGTTAGATTTTTTTTTTTTTTTTTTTTTTTTTTTTTTTAATTAGCCCTGGTATGGCAGGTCTCAGGCCAGTTATTAATTAGCCCTGGTATGGCAGGTCTCAGGTCAGTTATTAATTAGCCCTGGTGTGGCAGGTCTCAAGCCAGTTATTAATTAGCCCTGGTGTGGCAAGTCTCAGGCCAGTTATTAATTAGCCCTGGTGTGGCAGGTCTCAAGCCAGTTATTAATTAGCCCTGGTGTGGCACACTCAGGCCAGTTATTCATTGAAATCCTTTCAATTCATTTGACCATTTGCCTTAGTTTGCAAGACTGACATCCCAGTTGGCTCCTTTGCGCCTGATGAGCTCAGTAATTATATCCATTTCAAATAAGCATTCATCCTATTTCGCAGTACAGTACATTACCAAGGGGCTCAAATTCCGCTTGCTCTAGTCTCAATCTCAATCTCATTGCCACATTGCAATACTTTCTCTTCATTTCCGTCGTAGTGGTTCAAATCAGTTGATGAATGTGTCACTCTTGTCCTTTACCAAACAGCCACTGCGACAGCTAAAGATGGCATTTATTATGATTAGCGTTTCCACAGTAACAGAGTAGTGAAGCAGGTGTGGGATGTATTATTGTGAGAGCATGAATACAACATACTGTATGTTTGCTATGAAAATTAAGTTAAATAAATTCCCCTTTTTAAAATGAAGAGCCAGTCGGAGCCTTCACACCTTTTCTCCCCCCCCCCTCTTCTCTCCTTCTCTCTCCCCCTCTGCATGTTGTCAACATCCACGTCTTGTATCTGTGTGTTGTCGATGTCGTATACACCTTTTGTGATCACATCGTGTGTGTGTACTCTCCCATTCGACGGGGTTGTGTGGACCATATTGTAGGCAGGTGTTGGTAAGAGACAGAAGCATCTCTCTCCTCTGGTTCAGGTACAGTAACACAGACTGGATGAGCATGACCTGGACACCTAAACATCCCAGGACCACCGCACCAACAGGCTGAATCACACCCACAACAGGCCCTGTTCAGACCTACATCTTGTGTTATTGTGTTTAGATCCAGTCGAGATGGATTTCAGTTCTGATGCCTTGCGTCAGAATGCAGCTCAACCTGCTTCTCGAGTGACCACTTGTGATCGAATGCTTCCCTGCTCAACACATAGCCCTATGCCTACATCACTACATTCACATGCAAATTACAACCATTACTATTACACGTAGCGTTTTTTTTTGGACTGCATTTATATATTCAAAGCACTTTACAACTTATGCCTCACATTCACCCATTCACACAGACATTCACACACCGATGGTGGAGGCGACCATGCAAGGTGCCAACCTGGGCCCCGTTCCCCGTACCTGGATAACTGAGTTAGCCGGATAACTTTTGGTCAAGCCTGACTTAAGCCGGACCTTTCTGTTCCCCGACGCGCGATTGTCTAAATCACCATGACAACAGATCAAAAAGTTTGAGCCTGGTCGAGAGCAGGGTTAAGTTCAAGTTAGCCGGATGAACCATGGCCACGCCCCCGCAAAGAAATCCCAGCTCCCTTCCTGAAATGATTCTCACAATCTAGTTACGTTTCTGTGCTTCGTTTTCCTAGAGGGGGCTTTTGAAATGTATAATGATAGAACTAAACTCTGATAATAAATCATATTGAGCCTATAGATTTACTTTGTCCTAAATAAAATAATGCACGTCATATACGGCGCTCGGAGTCGCGATACACGCTGCATGTGGTTATTTTAATAACGGCTCATTGCAAATGTGAATCCCGCGGGGATATTTTTAATGAATGAAACCTATCGGCCGTTTGGCTCTGATTAGTTTCATATATTAATCTCCGCTGTAGATTTGCTTAACGGAGCGCCGGATTGTGTTTCATTCAAGCATAAAATTGAAGTGTCTATGCGGGGATTGTGGTTTTTGTGTGATATTGTAACTGGGATTAAAATGTCTGATGAGATGCGCTGTTTGACGGATTTGAGAAATTGAATGAGCCGTTGACGTCACATTAATGCATTTGAGAATAAAGAGATAAAACTTCATTTTTTGGTAAGAAAAATATTCTAAACACGGGTCTCTCGTCCATTAATGCATAAACAATGAGTATATCCCATGTGGCACAGTGGCGCAGCGGCTAGTGCTGAATCTTGGCAACCGGGCGACCGGTGTTCGAAACCCCGCTTTTCCAATATAATTCTTTTGGAATATAATATTAATGATTATACGCAGAAGTAGCCTAGTTTTAAGTTAAAATATTATAAATCTACATGCATTGAGGATGTCATTCTTTATATAGCTCTCAACGTGCACCAAATTGAATTATTCCTACATTGCAAAAAGAAGGAAAAGACTAGGAGAAGTGGGATTCGAACCCGGGCCGCCTGTGTGAAAGTCAAAAGCAGACACGTTACACCACAGTGTAGATAAGTAAAAGATCCACCATACATCAATCAATGGGTAAGAGAGCCGTGTCCTTATTCCGTATAACAGTTTAACTAATTATTTTCGCTAGCAAGATCTCATTTGATTATCCATTCCATAAACCTACTGCCAGCAGGCAAGTTTAAAGAAATATAATCTGATTGATTGGGGTAATGAGGGACTTAAAATTAGCCTATAGATAACGCATTTAACTTGTCGGCGAGGCGATTGAGCCGTAATGCAATCTGTTAATAAAGTTTTAAATCAATTAATCAATCAATGCCGTTAGAAAATCAGGATCTCTGCTATCGATACGTGATGGCTTTTCAACTGAAGCGGCCGCGCGCACTTATCCTGGGTCTCAAGTCTGGTTTGAGTTAACGAGACTGAATCCACCTTCGAGGAACATGAAAATCCCGGCTTCAAACATCGGGTTAACTGAAGCTGGATAATGGGACTCTTGATCGACTTAGTTGAACCAGGTACGGGGAATAGGGCCCTGCTCATCGGGAGCAGTTAAGTGTCTTGTTCAAGGACACTTTGACACGCTGCCGGGAGGAGTCTGAATCGAACCGGGAACCTTCTGATTACCGGACGACCGTTCTACCTCCTGAGTCACTGTCGCACCCTTATCATATCACAACTTGTGATGTTACTGTGAAATCCTTTTCTTTGGAGAGAGACTACACAGCGTCTCAAATCGCACCAAATAACCCACTGGCCAGTTAGGATTTTCACTGTTCTCCTCGTATTGATTCCTGTCTCTCTCTGCTATCAACTACATTCACGTTTGAAGTTGATAAAGAGACAAGATGATCCGTGTACAAAAGTGCCATTTTCTGAGAACACTCCTTATTGCCACAGTGGATATTACACCTGAGAACACACTCCTTATTGTCACAGTGGATATTACACCTGAGAACACACTCCTTATTGCCACAGTGGATATTACACCTGAGAACACACCTTATTGCCACAGTGGATATTACACCTGAGAACACACCTTATTGCCACAGTGGATATTACACCTGAGAACACCCCTTATTGCCACAGTGGATATTACACCTGAGAACACTCCTTATTGTCACAGTGGATATTACACCTTTTATACCTGAGAACACACTCCTTATTGCCACAGTGGATATTACACCTGAGAACACACTCCTTATTGCCACGGTGGATATTACACCTGAGAACACACTCCTTATTGTCACAGTGGATATTACACCTGAGAACACACTCCTTATTGCCACAGTGGATATTACACCTGAGAACACACTCCTTATTGCCACAGTGGATATTACACCTGAGAACACACTCCTTATTGCCACAGTGGATATTACACCTGAGAACACTCCTTATTGCCACAGTGGATATTACACCTGAGAAAACACTCCTTATTGCCACAGTGGATATTACACCTCGCCTGCCTTCTGCACGAGGAAAGGTTAGCCTTCGCCTGCATCATGTGGGCAAATATGCAAAGAGACAGCTGTGGCTTTTTCCCTTTTCCAAGTCACCCAGAAAGCTGATGAAACATAGGGAACACGCAGACGTTGAATAGTATCCTGTAGCTGAAGTTAATATGGGGAAGGGAGCTCATAGTGTGATACCATATTTAATAACAATACAGTGTCCCAAAGATCAGAAATTGTATTTCCAAGTAATGGAAGGATGACCTCCGATATGTCTCCAGCGATTACAGCTGTCTCAAAGTTGATTATCTCACGAAGTCACATATGCACTTTCCTTGCATTGTATTCATTCCATACTCCAAATTGCCTCCAAATAAGTTGCCAAATTGCCACACAATATTTACTCCTTGCCAACTACAGCTTTATCACACTTTTCAATTGTGCTCATATGAATGAATTTATCTACAGAAAAAAGCCAGTTGGGGAGTCTGTGGGGACAGTGAGGAGCTTGTGGAGAACCAGTGGGGAGCTTGTGGGGAGCTTGTGGGGACAGTGGATAGCTTGTGGGGACAGTGGGGAGCTTGTGGGGACAGTGGGGAGCTTGTGGGGACAGTGGGGAGCTTGTGGGGACAGTGAGGAGCTTGTGGGGACAGTGAGGAGCTTGTGGGGACAGTGGGGAGCTTGTGGGGACAGTGAGGAGCTTGTGGGGACAGTGGGGAGCTTGTGGGGACAGTGGAGAGCTTGTGGGGACAGTGGGGACAGTGGGGAGCTTGTGGGGACAGTGGGGACAGTGGGGAGCTTGTGGGGACAGTGGGGAGCTTGTGGGGACAGTGAGGAGCTTGTGGGGACAGTGAGGAGCTTGTAGGGACAGTGAGGAGCTTGTGGGGACAGTGGAGAACCTGTGGGGACAGTGGGGAGCTTGTGGGGACAGTGGGGAGCTTGTGGGGACAGTGGGGAGCTCGTGGGGACAGTGGGGAACCTGTGGGGACAGTGGGGAGCTTGTGGGGACAGTGGGGAGCCTGTGGGGACAGTGGGGAGCTTGTGGAGAACCTGTAGGGACAGTGGGGAGCTCGAGGGGACAGTGAGGAGCTTGTGGGGACAGTGGGGAGTCTGTGGAGACAGTGGGGAACCTGTAGGGACAGTGGGGAGCTTGTGGGGACAGTGGGGAGCTTGTGGGGACAGTGAGGAACCTGTGGGGAGCTTGTGGAGAACCTGTGGGGACAGTGAGGAGCTTGTGGGGACAGTGAGGAGCTTGTGGGGACAGTGGGGAGCTTGTGGGGACAGTGGGGAGCTTGTGGGGACTGGGGAGCTTGTGGGGAGCTTGTGGAGAACCTGTGGGGACAGTGGGGAGCCTGTGGGGACAGTGGGGAGCCTGTGGGGACAGTGGGGAGCCTGTGGGGACAGTGGGGAGCTTGTGGGGACAGTGAGGAGCTTGTTGAGAACCTGTGGGGACAGTGGGGAGCTTGTGGGGACAGTGAGGAACCTGTGGGGAGCTTGTGGAGAACCTGTGGGGACAGTGAGGAGCTTGTGGGGACAGTGGGGAGCTTGTGGAGAACCTGTGGGGACAGTGAGGAGCTTGTGGGGACAGTGGGGAGCTTGTGGGGACAGTGGGGAGCTTGTGGGGACAGTGGGGAGCTTGTGGGGACTGGGGAGCTTGTGGGGAGCTTGTGGAGAACCTGTGGGGACAGTGAGGAGCTTGTGGGGACAGTGGGGAGCTTGTGGGGACAGTGGGGAGCCTGTGGGGACAGTGGGGAGCTTGTGGGGACAGTGGGGAGCTTGTGGGGACAGTGGGGAGCTTGTGGGGACTGTGGGGAGCTTGTGGAGAACCTGTGGGGACAGTGAGGAGCTTGGGACAGTGGACATCGTGGATAACGAGGATAGAGCAGCTTACGCTGTTTGAGAAGCAGCTGGAGATGAATCAAGGAGGCCTTCCCTGTCTTCATAGAATTATATTGAAATGGGTTCATTGCCAGAAGACCTCAAAGGACGTGGCACAGTTGACAAGGCAGTCCTTCAATGTGGCCAGGGACACATTTGCACACTGCACACACTGCAAAAAGCTAATCGGATCTCAGTGCATCCTCAGTGTGTTTTTGGTGCAGTCACACTTTTTGTTAGAGCTGTTCGCTTGTGATCGGATCACCCAAGATGCAGTTTAATGCTAAGTGTGAACAGGGCCACACACACACACACACACACATACACACGTACATACGTACACACATACACACATTCACACAGTGCATGCATGCGAGTACAAACTGCTGTGAATCGTTGGCCCGGTGTCATAATGCTATTGTCATGCATGTTCCTCCAAAGGCACTGCTTCAACCCCTTCTCTCAAACACACACACAGCTCTCTGAGCCTTGCCATCCCCTGCAGGCTTCTGCTCTTCATTGTGTGCGTGTGTGTGCTTTTTTGTGTTGAGCTTTTACTGCCACTGATGCAGTCCTCATCGCTTTTATGTTCTCTCCTAATTGGAGCCCATTAAGCCCTAAGACTTTTCCAAGGTGGCTCAAGGTCAAGGTCAGGAGTAGGTGCCACATACATACAAGTATACACTACTGGAAAGCTGGGACCCTAAGGTGTCGTTTGAGATGCAGCCCAACACTGTATGTCAATATTTTCTGTCTATTAATATCTACTAAACAATATGTTTTGAATCTCGCCTATTGAAATGATGACGAGTGTATAGAGGCGTGGGACATTATATCTATGCCTAATGATAGCAATCGCCATGCTCAAGCTTGGGGTTGATACCATTAGTAAGTAACACAGATTTAATGTTGAAATGTAACCATTTTGACCTATTGAGAATTGAATAACAAGGGCAAAAAAATCCTCAAATACCACATTGAAACACCAAGACCTTGAGAATCACCTGTGAAAAGATCCTGTCGTGATATGGTATTACAAACCTTTGAAAAGATCATGCTGTGATTTGGTATTACAAACCTTTGACATCTGGAGATTTAAATATAAGCATTAAAATGTTCAGCGATCTGATGACAAGCAGATCCTTATCATTATTCATTATCCTGAAAATGACTGGGATGAGCTCACTTATTTTCAACGTACCCAGGCATGTCATGCATCCTCTGGGCGGTTCTGTGTAACGTTTGTAACATGAGGCTGATCTCACTTCATTGGAGTCGCTGCCATAACATCATCAAACATGGATACAGTTGGGCTCATTGGATCCACAAGAGGCTCAGCCCAAGTTATGCAATTCCAAGACCACACTATGTTTAGGGGTCACACTATGCAGAAATACGCAAATACATCATTTTTAAAATAGGCAATCATAACACATTTGCACTACTTGTGAGCAGTTTGACCGTTTTAGAACCAGAACCAGGTTTATTACCAAGTATGTTTGCAGAAATTGTATGTTTGTACAAGGAATTTGTTATGGTAGGTTGGTGCAATAAACAAAGAAAGTAGAATTAAAGTCCTGCAACTGGTGCTGATGGTCTGTTGGTTTACATGGAGAGGAGCAGGGGGGAAAGAGCACAGCCTTGGGGGGAACTGATGGTCTGTTGGTTTACATGGAGAGGAGCAGGGGGGAAAGAGCACAGCCTTGGGGGGAACTGATGGTCTGTTGGTTTACATGGAGAGGAGCAGGGGGGAAAGAGCACAGCCTTGGGGGGAACTGGTGGTCTGTTGGTTTACATGGAGAGGAGCAGGGGGGAAAGAGCACAGCCTTGGGGGGAACTGATGGTCTGTTGGTTTACATGGAGAGGAGCAGGGGGGAAAGAGCACAGCCTTGGGGGGAACTGGTGCGGATGGTCTGCAAAATTGCTAAATCCTGGAGGGCCTGTTTTTGGCCTCAGTGTTCCTTTATAAAGCAGGAAACTGAAGCATGTGCAGCATTTCAGGGGTATATCTCTGACCTGATGATACATAGTATACAGAGCTGGCTGTGGGCTCATTTCTCTCTGTAGTAAAGCAACATTTCTGGAGAAACTCAGATTGGAATCCCTTTTTTAAAGGGTTTAAAAGATAATTCCATCGTAATGTCTACAGTACAGTATACAGTGCTCAGTGAAAGTTATTTTTAGTTTTGCTCTGTACCCCAGCACATTCGATTTGACATGAAACAATGACTAGGAGCTTAAAGTGCAGACATTCAATTTGACATGGAACAATGACTAGGAGGTTAAAGTGCAGACATTTGATTTGAGGATGTTTACATCCTGCATAGTTATGTTACTAGAGCAGTCTAGGGATACTTCAATCCAAACTCTAGCCCTAACACGAAGTATAGTATCTGAAAACAGAATAAATGGTTTTCAAAGAAAACAGAGAAATAACAGCAGGGCTTATCATACCAAAGAGCACAGGGCAAGCACTGTCTGGATTAGATTAGATGCAAATGTAGTGTCATTAAATAAACGAAAATAAGTTGGCATCCAACCAGAGTGCAAATGTAGCAGTAAAGTGCAATAACGATACACAATGCCCAAGTGATTAAACTGGATTACATATAAATGAGTACTACTGAATAATAGTGATACTCAGATGTATGTACAGTGTTATAGTATTGTGTACAGTGAGACAGGTAGTAAGTCATACTGGCCAGTGGTATAACTAGTAAGAATAGGTATGGGATATATACAGATATAGGGAGACAGTAGGCAGGTCTTGCCTTCCTGAGCAGCGTGACAGTCGATCCGATAGTGAGTTCAAGTTTTTGTAGGTTTTAGGTAGTTGGTCTGGTGACAAAACAAATACTGGTTTTCTAACAAAACAAAGAATCCATGTGCTGTTCACAATGTCCACTGTGTCACAAGCTTCTTCCTCCCCTAGAAACACCAGCTGAACTTTATTGGTGATTAGTTCCAGCTCACAAGCGCACTCATTACCACATTTTGTCAACAGCTTAACCCATAGCATTTATCTATGAACTTAATGAAAACCAGCCCATACAAAAGGTGAAACAAAGGAAGAAAACTAAGAAAACTATTACTATTCCTCTCACCTAACTTTGTGTAGTACTTGAAGCCCTATAGACGGGTTTCTCATCCACGTCAGGCAAAAAGGAACGTAATCCTGGTCAGAACAACGGGGCAGAATACAATATATTGGCATTCTTTAGCCATGCTAGCGATCAAATCAATAATAAATTCATGCCAAAGCTAGATATGTAAAAGGTGAAAGACTCACACTCAGCCATGATGATCTGGCAAAATTACATCCAGCCGTTTTCGTTTGAAACTACTTTTAGAGCTCCATTATACTTTTAGTCAGGGAAGTGCCATGGTTTCTCCATAGAGCTCCATTATACTTTTAGTCAGGGGAGTGTCATGGTTTCTCCATAGAGCTCCATTATACTTTTAGTCAGGGGAGTGTCATGGTTTCTCCATAGAGCTCCATTATACGTTTATTCAGGGGAGTGTCATGGTTTCTCCATAGAGCTCCATTATACGTTTAGTCAGGGGAGTGTCATGGTTTCTCCATAGAGCCCCATACTTGTAATTGGATACATTTACATAAACTTAAATAAAGTTGTCACGTTTAATATTTGTTTGCAGATCATTTGCAATCAATGACTGCCTGAAGTCTGTGACCTTTTAGTGATCATTCATGAAATTATTTTCTCTTTCCTGAGAAAGATCAACACCCCGATACAGTTGAATGGGACCTAATGGGATTGCAGGTGTACAGTGGACTCTTCTTCACAATACTTGGGTTACGTAGTTGTGTTCTGAGCGTTGTTTTGTCCAAACGCTCACCCTCCTGTCACTATAAGTGAAAGTACAGATAGGTCAGTGACTTTTTCCTGACTGATTTCTCCATTGACGTGCATAGTAGTAATATTGGACTATTATTCCGGGAAATGTGCAAAATCACCATTTTCTCACATTTACCATAACACACATATCATACTACTCATATAAATTAGTCTTTTTATTTTAAAACTTTGACCAGTCACCTGGTTCTTTTAGCGTTTATCGCTTTTTCTTCGCATTCATACTTGGTCAAGTTCGACCGACAGAAGCAGGCTGAAAGGGTTCAGATGGGGGGGAAAGACACTCTGGGAAAGGCACGGCTGCCGTCCGGGATTCGAACGCGCTCAGCCCCAGATACGCGCGAGTGCGGTTGTCCACGGCGCTGAAATAGCACTCGCGGTACGTGGTGAGCTACTGGAGCTCCCCCATATAAATGAGTCTTAATCATGTTCCAATATTAAATAAAGAACCCACACCCATATGAGGTCACCTTATAAATAAAGATTGGGTGATTATTAGGTGATTTCTGTTCTACGCTGTAGGTCTTAAAAGTTGCAGTTTGTTGAGTCTTTGGGAAACATACACCATTTAGCTGCTGCAACTATCTTTATTTGAAAAGAATGAAGCATTAGTGTCGACTTAGACATAACTTCAAAGCATTACAGTGTCTACTTAGAAAGAACTTCAAAGCATTACAGTGTCTACTTAGAAAGAACTTCAAAGCATTACAGTGTCTACTTAGAAAGAACTTCAAAGCATTACAGTGTCGACAGACAGAACTTCAAAGCATTACAGTGTCGACTTAGACAGAACTTCAAAGCATTAAGGCCCTCCCATAGTCGAGCAGACTGTACGCGGACTGGACTCAGCGGAGGTCCACTGGACTCTTTGAGCTTTCATAGTCGAGCGGACCTCCGCGGACCAATTTCCTACATGTCACGCGCCAGTTTACACAATTGTCCCCACGCTGTTCAACTTCTGTCATGTCGTCGTCATCCGATGTCAAAATAAAGAGTATGTTATCTCCGTTTCCAATATTTCGATAATAAAACGGGCAGTTTTACGCACTTGAATAACAGGTATATAGGCTTGAGGTGGACAGCGCGTGGTGCTGAAATGACAATGCATGAAATAAAAGCACCAGTTTTATTTCAAAATATTGGAAACGGAGATAACATTCTATGTTATCTCCGTTTCCAATATTTCGAAATAAAACTGGCAATTTTACACACTTCATTTAGAAAAGCCATTCAAACATCTCTCTTGGCACGGAGCGAGTGGTCAGAGTAAAATGCAGATCGGCGTCACATTAAATGCAGTTCGATGTCAACCAAAACGCCGAGCAGCGTTTTGTGTGACACCAAGTCAGCGGCGCGGACGTCCGCGCGTCAGAAAATAGGAGCTTTGCACTTGGACTCTGCTGTGGGTCTGCTGTCCGCTGAGATCAAAGCTCAAAGAGTCCGCGTGGACCTCCGCGGAGTCTGCTCTGTGTACAGTCTGCTCGACTATGGGAGGGCCTTTACAGTGTAGACTTAGACAGAACTTCAAAGCATTACAGTGTCGACTTAGACAGAACTTCAAAAGAGACTCATAATTTTCCTGATTTTGTAGAAGCTCTCTGACCATCATCCATATTGGGTGAGTCTTGGTCTAAAGCAAGAATGTCTTCTAGTTGAAGGTACTGTAGCTAACCTTCTCTTTCTCTCTCCCTCTCTGTCTCTCCCTCCCTCCCTCTCTCTCTCTCTCTCTCACTCTCATTCTCACTCTCACTCTCACTCTCACTCTCTCTCTCTCTCTCTCTCTCTCTCTCTCTCTCTCTCTCTCTCTCTCTCTCTCTCTCTCTCTCTCTCTCTCACTCTCTCTCTCTCAGAAGCTGTTGGGTAACTCTCTGCTGAAGTTGGAGGGAGACGACCGTCTGGACATCAACTGCACTCTGCCTCTGACTGACCAGGTACCACAGTCTTGATTGACCTATTTATCTATCTACTACTTTAGTTTTTGGATATTCTGAGCAGCTTGATCCATATCACTGTCTGAACAGCTTGATCCATTGACATACCGGTACTTTACATAATTTACCTGAATACATCAAACTGAGTAAACATGTGGCACAATTTAAAAAGCAGCTAAAAAGATACACATTAGAGAAATACAGAAATGAGTAATGGGGATAAACAAAGTTATGCTATATTGTGTTATGTAGTGCTGTACTATATTCACTGCTGTCAAGTGAATCAAGTTAAAAAAAAAAGTAATATAAGTAAAAGTATATTCTATATTGTAATATACTAAATTATGTTATATCTAGTCAAATTAATGGAAGAACAAATATAAATGTAAGGGGGTAGGGATCAATAAGCTTAGCTTCCCTCTACTCCTTTTTTGGACATGTCTGCTAACCAAACACATTGCTCTTGACCTTTTTGTTTATAATTCCTTTTTTTTTATTTTTTTTTATGTTTTGTTTTATGTTTTTTAATTTGTTGTTATGATTGTTTGGTTTGACGGAACAAGATACCGTGATTTGTTTGGAGGAAATGGAGAATTACATGTTCAAAAATAAACTTTTCATTCATTCATACTCTCTATCACTCTCCATATACATTTACATACATATCACTGTCCATATATACATTTACATACATATCACTGTCCATATCATATATCCAGTAGCTTATCTTTGATGTTAAACTGAAAGGTTTGGATTCTCTCTCTGTGTTTCCTAGGTGGTGCTGGTTGGTTCTGAGGAGGGCCTGTATGCTCTGAACGTCATCAAGAACTCTCTGACCCACATCCCAGGCCTGGCCTCTGTCTTCCAGATCCAGATTCTCAAGGAGCATGAGAAGCTCCTGATGATTACTGGTCAGTACCGAACACGCAATAACTCACTCAGACTTTATACCCCCAAAGGGATATTTCACTTTAGTAGATCTTACCTGCATCTTACAAGTTGTCAACACCACCATTCCTCCCATGTGTCTCGCTCCTCATTCACTTCCATTCATTTTGGAGACCTAGGGCTAGATCCACAAAGAATGGATTGCACGGTGCTAATTGCACCCTTACTTACAATTCATTATTAATTGAAAATGGGGGACCCTGATGTAAACGAGACGAAAGTCTTTCTCTGGTCTGCATCCCCTTAACAATTGTGTGTATTGAGCCGTACTGTATTGTACCCATTCTGCAATCTGTTAATACAATTTTCATTCAATCAATCACAGCGCAGATCTAGCCCCTAGTCTAAAAAACCATGCTTCTGAAGTATAAACAAACTACTGCAGAGCAGATTTCGATAAAACCGATCATTCTGAATCAAAGGTATGTGTTTGTTTTGGCATTTGATGTGTCTTCACAGATTCATTACCTTTGAACAATGGAATGGAATGTTTGGGGTTTTGTTACACATGGTTACCGGTATGTGATGCCTTGTTGGGAGAAAGATTCCAGGTGCCTGGGGAAGATCCATGTGCTCAAAAAACATCACAACAACACATATAAGTCCTTTAAATGGGAGATAGTTAGTATGCAGATCTTTCTGTTCAACTTTGTTCAGAAAGATTCTAATATTGGTCAAACTACACCCCAAGTGACAAATAGTTCCTTTACTGAGGATTTGAAAATGACATTAGGTTATAAAAACAAGTATCTTTGATACAGATAAATATATTACCGTACATAGAATGATATCGCTGTATAGTTTGTTTATACTTCAGAAGGATGATATCTAGACTAGGTCTTCATATTATTGTCCCACTGCGACTTGTTTACAAGATCCAGTCGTTTGACACCAAATGATTTGATTTTAGTTTATATATTTCTCATATACCGGTACGGTATCAACGCATAGCAACTGTTCTTTCGCACATAGCAACATGGAAGAAAGATTGTGATTGTAAACATTCTGTGAAAGTGTTCCTGACATGTTTCAATGATGTGCTTTTCCAGGAGAGGAGCGGGCGCTGTGTCTGGTGGAAATCAAGAAGGTGAAACAGTCTCTGTCTCAGTCTCATCTTCCAGCTCAGCCTGAACTCAACCCCTACATCCTGGAGACGGTCAAAGGATGCCACCTCTTCTCCTCCGGCAAGGTGTGCTAGAATTCTCTAACCCTAAAGGATGCCCCCTGTTCTCCGCAATGAAGATACCTCTTATCTGATCAGCGGTTCCCTCTGCTCATAACTCCTGTCCGTTCTCTTCCTTATACACCATCTTTGTTGCTAATAATTACATGGAATAGCATAGTGTCTTGTGCTGTCTGAAATGTTTGATGTTTATGAGTTTTGTCTTCTTCCAGATTGATAATGGGACATGTATCTGTGCTGCCATGCCCAACAAGATCACCATCCTCCGCTACAACGAGAGCCTCAACAAGTTCTGCATCAGAAAGGTGAGCGGGAAGAATGACCAGCGCTTGTATTCATTAAACGTCTCAGTAGGACATTGGGTCCAACTGTATTCATTAAACGTCTCAGTAGGACATTGGGTCCAACTGTATTCATTAAACGTCTCAGAGTAGGACATTGGGTCCAACTGTATTCATTAAACGTCTCAGTAGGACATTGGGTCCAACTGTATTCATTAAATGTCTCAGTAGGACATTGGGACCCTGTTTGGTCCGTTTTAAGTGAACCATGGTCCCTTTAAATCAATAGTCCGTTTCATTCGGAGAGGTGTGAACACAAACCAAACTATTGTGAGGACCAAACAACCGAACCATGGTCCTCTTGAAAAGTTGGGACTCGTCCGTTTCAAAGTGGAGCATGGTGCGTTTTGCTGTTGGTGTGAACGCAATAGAACTATAGTACCTCAGTAAATCATGGTCTACTGCTTAATACACTGAAAGCTCTGGGACTGAATGATACAGCTGTAAAGTGGATTGCCTCATATCTGACAGACAGGGACCAGAGGGTAGAGGTCAATGGATTTTTGTCGAATGCCAAACCAATAGTTTGTGGGGTGCCGCAAGGAAGTGTTTTAGGACCATTGCTATTTTTTTTGTACATAAATGATATGAGAGATGCATATTCTTGTAATTTATTCTTATTTGCAGATGATTCAGCTTTGCTCATCTCACATAAGGATCTGAGTACACTCCAAAGAATGCTAGGAGAGGAACTCTCTAAGGTTAGGAAATGGCTGTCTGACAATAGGCTCTCACGTCACTTAGGCAAAACAGAGTATTTTGTTCGGATCTAAGCCCAGATTAAAAAAGGCTCCTGAACTCAAGGTAGAATTAGGGTCTGAGGTTATAGCAGCAAGAACAGCAGTGAAGTACCTGGGCTCTATGCTGGATGACAGTCTGGGGGGGGGGGGGGGGGTGGCCTTACACGTGCTGGGTAAGGTAATTGCCCCCACCAGGTTTTTGGCTAGAAAGGCCAATCTACTTGACAGGGAAAGCCCTAGACTACTGGCCAACAGCCTGGTGCGGTGTAATTTTGATTATGCTAGTGTAGCCTGGTTTGAGGGACTGTCAGCTTCATTAAAGAAGAAACTACAGGTGTCACAGAATAAGCTGATTGATCAGGGTTGTGATGGGCCTAGACCCTCGTGATCATGTTGGGAGGAGACATTTTCAGGAGCTCAACTGGCTACCAGTTGAGGCCAGAGTAGCCCAGCTTAGGCTCAACCTGGTACACAAAATAATAAATAACAGGGCCCCCAAATATTTTGGCAACTATTTTCCTAGTGTTAGTGAATCACACAGCCACAGAACGAGATCTAGCATAGCAAACCTGCATCCTCCAAGGTGTAGAACAAAGATGGAACAGTGCTCATTTGCTCACAAAGGAGCACAGGAGTGGAATGAGTTGCCTTTGACCACCAAACAGATCTTGAACCTGTATAGTTTCAAGGTGAACGTTAGGAAATGGTTCCTAGAAAATGTCCAAGAGTAACCAAGGAAGGTTCCAGTTTTAATGTAGTGTAGTTTTAGTGTGTCTGTACATTTTGTACATATTTTATTAATAATGTATTTAATATTTTTAGCAATATACTGTAGGCTGATGATAATATGTGTAATACATATTTATGTAAATACCATGTGCTGCTGAGACCAAGGACCACAATGGAAATAAGTCTGTGACTTTTTTTTAGCTATCCTTGATAATTATAGGATGCATGACTTGTTGTAACATGTAATGTATTTTAATAATTGTCAACTAAACTAAACCTAATCTAGGAAGCAAAGTAGCCTACAGTGCATTGCAGTGTGCGCTCCGTAGTCAGACTCACGCCGCGCGCATAATGACAGTCTCTCCTCTTTAGACTCGCGCCGCACACGTAATGACAGTCTCTCCTCTCTAGACTCACACTGCAGGCGTAATGACAGTATCGCTCTCAACTCAACTACATATTAGGTTAGCTCAAAAAAGGGCAGTGTGAATGCAAACCAAAATCAAACAATGTATCATGGGCGGTCAGGTGGCGTAGCGGAGATTGTGCTCGTCACCAATGCAAGAGGCTGCGGTCTCGACTCCCGGAGAGTCAGCATTGCCTTGGCTCGGGCTGATTGCTATACTAACTCGTTTGGCTGAGTTAGGGGGAGGGAAGCCGTGGGTGGGTCCTGGGCGTTGTGGACAACGACCCCTACAGTTCGGTCGGGGCGCCTGCACAGCGAGGGTAGGATCTGGAGAGAGGTAGTGTGACCTTCCACACGTTACACACTCACTCTCCCGGTGAGAATTTGCGCTGCCCGGCTGGCTGCACATGTGTCGGAGGAAAGCATGTGACAGTCTCCGGCGTCCCGGACCAACAGTAGGGGGGGGGGGGGGGGGGGGGGGGTGGTGCGCAACAACCCGGAAGGGGGTTGGGAATTGGCATAACGACTAACAGTGGGATGGGTGAAAAATCGGAAAAAAGGAGGGGGAAAAAGATAATAAAAAAAAAACAATGTATCATTCTCACATTTGGTCCACCAGAAAATCCGGACTATCTGTGGACTTTCTGATGTGAACACGGCCTAAATGTCTCAGTAGGACATTGGTTCCAACTGTATTCATTAAACGTCTCAGTAGGACATTGGTTCCAACTGCCCCAAAGATCTTTACTCTCACTGTACTGCTCCAAATGATTGTTTTGCCTATGGCCCCCAAAAGTCTAGGGACAGCTCTGGACGGGGGTTATGGGGGGGCGACAGTGACTCGGGAGGTAGAGCAGTCGTCTGGCAATCCGGAGGTTCCCGGTTCGATTCCCGCTCCTCCCGGGCAGCGTGTCGATGTGTCCTTGAGCAAGACACTTAACCCCTAATTGCTCCCGATGAGCAGGTTGGCACCTTGCATGGTTGCCTCCGCCGTCGGTGTGTGAATGTGTGAGTGAATGTGTGAGTGAATGGGTAAAATGTGAGGAACAAATTGTAAAGCGCTTTGGATAAAAGCGCTATATAAAAAAGCAGCCATTTACCATTTACCATATATCATATGATATGATATTTTCATTTTTAATGCGCCCCCCAGCCAATTTTTACATCGGTCTGGGGCGCAGCCCGGGGGGGGGGAAATTATAAATGGACAGAACAATGGAGACAGGGAACCAGGCAGACGGACAGACAGAGAACATAAGAACACCTCAGACACACAACACAACAGCAAAGTAACTCAATGATCCTCTAGAGCGAAAAGGTAGGTTTTAAGCAAGGCCTTGAAGATCTGTAAGGTATTGGCAGACTTAATGTTAAAAGGGAGCTTATTCCACAGTGTCGGTGCCATCACTGCAAAGGCCCGGAAACCCTTTGTCACCAGTTTGGCCCGCGGCTCAGACACAGTTGGTCATTCGATCTGAGGGACCTAGAGCTGACTGGTTGGACCAAGAGTTCCTCAATGTAGGCTGGAGCGAGACCATTGAGGGCTTTGTAAACGAACATCATGGATTTAAATGTTATTCTCTTCCTCTCTGGGAGCCAATGGAGAGAGACCAGGACTGGGGAGATGTGGTCCCTCATTCTGGTGCCTGAGACCAGCCTGGCAGCAGCATTTTGGACGCGCTGGAGGGGGAAGATGGTTTTAGAGGGAATTGCAGTAGTCCAGTCGTGAAAAAATGTGCATGATGATGACTTTCCGAAGGTCGCTGCGGGACATGTAATGGGAAGCTGTGGAGCTCAACATACTGTTGTTTCTCTCCAGGAGATCGAGACGTCGGAACCCTGCAGCTGCATCCACTTCACCCCCTACAGCGTCATCATCGGCACCAACAAGTTCTACGAGATCGAGATGAAGCAATATGTGATGGAGGGTTGGTCATTCATTACTGAAGCAACATGTGATGGAGTGTTATTTATTACTGAAGCAACATGTCATGGAGAGTTGGTCATTCATTACTGAAGCAACATGTGATGGAGGGTTGGTCATTCATTACTGAAGCAACATGTGATGGACGGTTGGTCATTCATTACTGAAGCAACATGTGATGGAGGGTTGGTCATTCATTACTGAAGCAACATGTGATGGAGGGTTGGTCATTCATTACTGAAGCAACATGTGATGGAGGGTTGGTCATTCATTACTGAAGCAACATGTGATGGAGGGTTATTTATTACTAAAGCAACATGTGATGGAGTGTTATTTAATACTGAAGCAACATGTGATGGAGGGTTATTTATTACTGAAGCAACATGTCATGGAGGGTCATTCATCACTGACATTGATTGATTAGTTGTAGTCAGTGTGGAGGAAGTGTGGGTTTATATAGGTCTACATTTTTCAAATAGAATCTAGAGTTTTGATATACCGAGAGGCAGTGTGTGGGTTTAATTACAGGTTCTAATATCTCAGATGATACTCAGCTGCTCCTCCCTCTCCTTCCACAGAGTTCCTGGATAAGAACGACGTGACGCTCGCCTCTGCCGTGTTCGCTGCCTCGTCCCACAGCTTCCCCATCTCCATCATCCAGGTCACCACGGCGCCCCAGAACGACGAGTACCTGCTCTGTTTCCACGGTTAGACATTCTGGCTGTGTGTTTGCATGTCTGGCTGTGTCTATCTTTGGTATGACTGGGCAATAGTTCAATGCTATTGAATTGAAGTGGTTTAATAGCATTTATGACCAGCTGTGTAAACAAGCTGTGATGTTTGATTCAGTGGTTTAATAGCATTTATGACCAGCTGTGTAACAGGCTGTGATGTTTGATTCAGTGGTTTAATAGCATTTATGACCAGCTGTGTAACAGGCTGTGATGTTTGATTCAGTGGTTTAATAGCATTTATGACCAGCTGTGTAAACAAGCTGTGATATTTGATTCAGTGGTTTAATAGCATTTATGACCAGCTGTGTAAACAAGCTGTGATGTTTGATTCAGTGGTTTAATAGCATTTATGACCAGCTGTGTAACAGGCTGTGATGTTTGATTCAGTGGTTTAATAGCATTTATGACCAGCTGTGTAACAGGCTGTGATGTTCGATTCAGTGGTTTCAGATTTAGTAAAATGACCAAATATCCTGGAAGAAAATCTATATTGTCCTGGAAACATGTTATTGTATTTAACCCCTCACTCAGATGGCCTATGTAAACGTAGGTGTGTATTTAGTTTGAAACTCGACTGTTGGTAGGATTATAGCAGCGCCCCATGGCATTAGACAAGCTCATGCTTATTCTCCTCTTATTTTTAAAGTGCTGTAAAATCCTAACCGTAATAACTACGAAACGTACATTTTGTGACGGGCGCAGTCACCTGGAATGAGCCTGAGACACTTCATCATGAACCCTGCGTCATTAAAAAAGTTTGACTTAAAAAGACTAAAACTGTGGTTGAATGTGTCGATGCTAGGCCTACCGGTAAATTATGTGACCGTTTGTGAGCAAGTGCTGTCCTGGATTGTCGAGGGAAAACTTTGCCTCACCTCGTTGTACGTGAACGTGGTTGTCTTCTTCGTTCATTCATTCATTCATTTTATTTAGTTTCGTACAGTTCATCTTTGCACAATATCACCAACATCTTTTTTTTTTTAACATGATACACCCATGGCCGAAAAGGAGCAGGATGAAGAAAACGTATGTTTCCTGCCCCCTTCCAAACTTCATTTTTTTTTTTTTTTTTTTTTCATCCCACCCTTCCTGGTTGTTGCATACTTTCCCCTACTGTTGGTCCTGGCCGCGCAGGTTCTCACCGGGGAGAGTGTAGCGTGTGGGAGGCCACACTATCTCTCCTCAGTTCCAACCCTCGCTGAGCAGGCGCCCCGACCGAACTGTAGGGGTCGCTGTCCACAACGCCCAGGACCCACCCTTCAGCTTTCCCACCCCCTGATACAGCCAATTGTATCAGTGTGAGAGGCCAGCCAAGCTGATAGCAACGCCGGGAGCTGGATTCGAACAGGCGAATCCTAGTGTCTCCCGGTGTTGGTAACGAACGTAATCTCCGTGCGCCACCTGCCCCCCCCCTTCATATTTATTTTAACATAATGGTCAGCTCAAGTGCACCTTACAACAATCATAATAATAATGATAATATGACCATGAATAATAATAACGGTAATAATAATAACAATAATAATATGCTAGATACCAATAAACAAACAAAACAAAAAAAAACTGTCACGAGCCTCCGATGCATGGAAAAGAGAAAAAAAACTAAAAATAAATAAAATCAGATACAGATAAATGTATACCTGCTGTTCATCTGTTCTCATTGTTCCGTCTTTAAACGTCTTTTTTTAGTTTCTTTTAAACGTTTTTTTTTCTGTCTGCAGAGTTCGGTGTGTTCGTGGACGCCTACGGCCGCAGGACCAGGGTCGACGACATCAAATGGAGTCGTCTGCCTCTCTCGTTTGGTCAGTGGAAACAAACAAACTGTCTCCGCCTCAGCATGCATGATCTTTATTTTATTTTATTTTATTACTGTTTGTTATTTGTGTCGATTGCTATTGTGTACCCTAATACTATGCTACTATTCTTATACTACTACCTATCTTGCTAATATGTCTATACTACTATGCACTCAGTGTAACACTCAAGCTCTATTATTTGACGAACAATGCCGCAGACCCTTAGCTGCCAGAGATGTACCCCTCCTGGTGACATGTTGTTCACAATCTGTAAGTCGCTTTGGATGAAAGCGTCAGTTAAATGACTAAATTGTGAATTGTAATGTCCATAATTATGCTAATAGTGTTGTGTTTCCACTTCTCCCTCTCAGCCTACAGAGAGCCTTACCTGTTCGTGACCTACTTCAACTCCCTGGATGTGATCGAGGTGCAGGGCCACGCTGCTCTTGGGTAAGAGGCTCTGAACCAGCGGGAGGCCATTCATGTGCTCATGGGGAGATCGTATATTATGCTCTGAGAATATATAGTTAGGAGAAAGATTAAGGCTATTTGAGCATTCAGGATCCATATTCAAGGAATAGTGTTAATAGTGTACACTTTAAAGCTTAAAGATACTAAATACTAGGGGTGGGGGGGGGAGAAATCGATACGTAGTAGTATCGCGATACGTTGCGTGGCGATACTGTATCGATACAGGGACGCCAAGTATCGATATTTTATTATTCATAAAAAAATTAAATAAATATATATATATATTTTTTGTATAAGGAAGTTGCATTGTTCATTTCAATACCTGTAATAGTACAGTAGTCCACACACACATGTGCATTCAGATAAGTTGGAATATGACTGTAATACAAACAGTTCAGTTTGTCAGGTACATGCAACACAGATTACAGTGTTTGCATCTGTCTGCTTCAGAAAATACCATGTTCTGCAATAAAAATTATTGAAGTGAGATGAACAGACTGAACTTTATTTTATTAGATAAAACATGTTGACAGTTTTACTTTGCAGTTAAAAAAAAGAGAAAAAATTTCGCAATATTCGCGATATATCGAGTATCGCGATACTATCGTATCGCGGCTCAAGTATCGCAATAGTATATCGCAAGGTCTCTGGCGATTCCCACCACTACTACCGTACTTTTCGGACTATAAGCCGCGGCTTTTCCCCCCATTTTTCGACCCTGCGGCTTATATAATGGTGCGGCTTATATGTGACTCGACGTGACCAAACCCGAAAATGTAAAAATCTAAATATTGCTTTTTTGACTGCATTGAAATGTTATTTATCTGTTCCCTTATTTGCTAAACTTAATACAACTTGTAAATGAGTTAATTCTTGTTATTTGTCCGACAGTATTGTGTCCCAATGCTAATTACATATGGTAATTAAACATTAAAACACCTGCGGCTTATAGTCCAGTGCGGCTTATATATGTACACATCATTCAATTTAGCTGCTGCGGCTTATAGTGCGAAAAGTACGGTAAATACATTGGATAGTGTTGATCGTGTACATTTTAAAGCTTAAAGATACTAAAAACATTGGACAAGGTTAATAGTGTACATTTTAAAGGGTATGTTCAGAATATTTTGCCACTAGTCCTATTTCCTACTTACCAATGATGTTGTTGATCACTAGATTCCTCTCTCAGTACAGTTCATGCTGTATACCGTATGGGTGAATCCCAAACAGCCATTGGCTCCTGAACACAAGTCTACTTACCAACAAGCCAATAATATACCATGACTGGCTCAGAATACGTTCCATACTAGGGATGGGCTCAAGTAATGTTTTCCTCACATGAATTACTCTCCTGGATACCCAGATACAGAGAAGAATCATAATAATAATCCTCACAGATACAATAGGGATCCAGCAGCTTTGCATATGTAGCGCATTTCATGAAAAGACAAATAGACGGACTAGAGGCCATAGGCCTTTGTGAACAGGTGGGTTTTTATGGCTTTCAAAAGAGTCTGTGGAGAGCAGATCTCACTCTAAAGGCTCTGTCTTCAAAGGGTTAGGGGGGATGGAGAGCAGATCTCTAAAGGCTCTGTCCTCAAAGGGTTAGGGGGGATGGAGAGCAGATCTCACTGTCCTCAAAGGTTTGTAGGGGGGGGGGGGATGGAGAGCAGATCTCTAAAGGCTCTGTCTTCAAAGGTTTGTAGGGGGGGGATGGAGAGCAGATCTTTAAAGGCTCCGTCTTCAAAGGTTTGTAGGGGGGGGATAGAGAGCAGATCTCTAAAGGCTCTGTCTTCAAAGGTTTGTAGGGCGGGGGGGGGGGGTGGAGAGCAGATCTCTAAAGGCTCCGTCTTCAAAGGTTTGTAGGGGGGGGGGGGGTGGAGAGCAGATCTCTAAAGGCTCTGTCTTCAAAGGTTTGTAGGGGGGGGTGGAGAGCAGATCTCACTCGAAAGGTTCTGTCTTCAAAGGTTTGTAGGGGGGGGGGGTGGAGAGCAGATCTCTAAAGGCTCTGTCTTCAAAGGTTTGTAGGGGGAATGGAGAGCAGATCTCACTCTAGTCTAAAGGCTCTGTCCTCAAAGGTTTGTAGGGGGAATGGAGAGCAGATCTCACTCGAAAGGTTCTGTCTTCAAAGGTTTGTAGGGGGGGGGGTGGAGAGCAGATCTCTAAAGGCTCTGTCTTCAAAGGTTTGTAGGGGGGATAGAGAGCAGACCTTTAAAGGCTCTGTCTTCAAATGTTTGTAGGGGGGATAGAGAGCAGACCTTTAAAGGCTCTGTCTTCAAATGTTTGTAGGGGGGATAGAGAGCAGATCTTTAAAGGCTCTGTCCTCAAATGTTTGTAGGGGGGATAGAGAGCAGATCTTTAAAGGCTCTGTCCTCAAAGGTTTGTAGGGGGGAATGGAGAGCAGATCCGTGTCTGAAGATCACAGCTCAGGTTGGGGGGGGGGGGGGGGGGGGTGATGTGCTGTTGGTGCTTAGAGCTGATGAGAACGCTGGCAGCTGAGCTCTGCACATACTGGAGCCTGTCCAGGGCATTGCTGGGTACAACCAGACAGGACTCCATTACAGTAGTCAAGGCAGGAGGTGATGACGTATGAGGCAGTGAGTGAAGGCCAGAGTCTGGAGATGTTATATGTGAAGTATCTATAGTTATGACTCTTTTTTGGTTTTGGAGAGAGAGCAAGGAGTGGCTTAGCTGTGGGTTTACAAATCTCCCCGCTGCTCTTTTGCAGTCACAAAACAATGATTGCAGCTTTAAGTATATCAATTCATCACCAGTCACTCTGTAAAAGCAGTCCATTTCACTCCTGTGGTTTCATTCATCATGGTGTAGTAGTAGTAGTAGCCGTCATTACCTGCATATAATCCTTTTACATAGATCTATATCTGTACATAACTTGCTAGTTACGCTGCTGGCCAGTATGACTACTACCATAATGTCTTTAGTCTTTATAATTGTATCACTGTACATATTATACTGCAACTCTGTATATACATCTGGTTAGCACTACACTCTGTAGTAGTACTAACTTGTATATTATGTACCCAGTTTAATCACCTGCACATTGTATATTACTGTTGCACTTTACTGTTACATTTACACTCTGGTTACATTAAATTTTTTACATTTAATCATTTAGCTGACGCTTTCATCCAAAGCGACTTACAAGTTCTGTACGACAAGTCATCAAGAAGGGCACAACTCTTATCAGCTGAGTAACAATGTTCATCAAAGTGTTGAGTGCTACAATGTAGGTTAGTTTATTATGCATGACAGTAAGGTTAGTTAGGGTTAGATTTTCATTGTACTGTACTTGTGCTGTATGATGACAATACATTTGAATCTAACCAATACTATCTAATCTAACCTCACAGGGGAGTTGGGGGTTCTATTTCTGCTCTGGAGCCTTGACTCAAACTGCTTTTTGACTCCATTGTTTTAACCACAACCTGCTCCTTGTTTTCTGCCTTCATCCAAACTGATGAAAACAACTCTCTCTTGTTTGGGTACCTGGTACCTGGTACTGGTACTAGTGGTACTGGTAATGGTACTGGTAGGTTAGTGAAGTGCGCTTGTGACCAAAGGTTCAATTCCCTGAGTGGCAGGAAAGTCTGGGCGGGGAAAGTGTCTGGAAAAACACTCTCTCCTACCTCAACAGCCAGCACCGACGTGCCCTAGAGCAAGGAGCTTAACCATAGTCATAATAATAGATTAAAATACAATGTAGTCTCAAGATGCTTTAACATGGCATACTAGATACAAATATCTGTCATAATAAAAGTTTAAAACATTAAAAAGAAGATAAATGAATACAATAGAATGGCCAAGGAGAGCACACAAATAAAACAGCACAGGACCCTAGAGAAAAGCACCATGGAAGAGATGTCTTCTTTTTATTTAAAAACAGTAATTGAGTCTGAGGCCCTAATTTCTTCTGGGACCCAGTGGTGAAAAGGCATGTTCCCCCACAGTGTTCATCTTTGTCTGGGGCGTGGTGAGGAGCTTTGAGCAGCTGGACCTGAGTATCCACCATGAGATTTGTGGGTTGCTCATTGGCCAATAGTATAATTCTGTGGTTGGACTAGTTTTACTGGGCAGCTCCCAGGTGGTATGTGTGTAAAACACACAGCAAATCCTCCCTGGTTAATAATGATGATAATAAAGTATAGACTAGTATAATAAAAGGATGGGTCAGTGTCATCTGGGGCTTGTGGATTACATATAATAACTTACTCAGTCAATGGAGATCCGGTTAATACAATTGATTGAAAGTGTCAAATACAAAGTTAGAGAATATGGCTTGATGGCTCTCACCAAGGTGACTAGCTAGAGCAGGGGTGGGCAACTTTGTATATGGTGAGGGCCACAATCAATGTCAATGTCCACAATCAATCTGGGGGGCCGCATTGTTTATCGGCAGTCCCGCCAGTAGTACCCCATCACTCAAATAGCCCTAATAGTCACAAGGTATATAAACAATTATAATTTGTTGTAACTTTGTTTTTATTCCATTTCAAATGCATTTAGTAATGCAATTTCAACTTTATGAATTTATAAACAGCTGAATTAAAAAGTATTGCTGTGTAACCCCAAATATATACAAAAATTATCAATTATAATTAAGGCTTCTAATAAAATAAATGTATGAACTTAAAGCCCACTGCTCAACAAACACAAAGCAGCATTCCTGCTGCATTTCACTACAACAGTAAATCAAAAGTACAATAATAAATGATTTTGTTAAATGTATAAACTTTTATCCTGCTACTAAACAAAACATTATAACACTGAAATGCATGTTATGGATATGAAGCACTCAGGAATGTTTTGTTTAGTAGCAGGATAAAAGTGTATACATTTAACAATCATTTATTATTGCACTTTTGATTTACTGTTGTAGTGAAATGCAGCAGGAATGCTGCTTTGTGTTTGTGTTATTAGTGTTATCTGAACACTACAAAAGTAAACAAGTAAAGTGCAAGTAAAGTAAAGTGCAATACTACATGCCTCCCATTGACCCTTTATCAAACTGGCATGACATTCACCCTCGCCCCACAGTGGGTCAATAATGGTTATAATAATAATAATAATAATAATAATAATAATAATAATAATAATAATAATAATGGTCCCCTCTCTACACCTCTCCATCATCTCCCCCCCCCTCTCTACACCTCTTCATCATCTCTTCCCCCCTCTCTACACCTCTTCATCATCTCCTTACCCCCCCCTCTACACCTCTTCACCATCTCCTCCCCCCCTGTCTTTAATGAGACACTTGTGGTCTCTCTTGTTGGCGCACAATAGCAGGAATGTCAACTTCAATGTTTGTGCATGCAATCTGCATCAGATGAAATAATGTTTCATCCGACAGCCTGTTTCTCTCCTTTGACTTGATGTGCTTCATGTTTGAGAAATTGCTCTCGCATAATGTATGTGCTCCCAAACATACTGGCCATAGAGAGGGCAAAGTCCCTGAGGAGTGGGAAGCGGGGCTCAGGTAGCAGTTTCCAAAACGAAATTCCCCTCTCATTTATCTTTGCTTGAAAAAAAGGATCTGACTGTAGCTCGCACAGTTCAAGCTGCAACGGTGGGGGCTGCTCTGACACCGTAGCGGTGAGGGGGCTGGCAAACAGCGCTATCCGTGACTGCATGCCGTTGAAATCTTCAAACCGATCATTGAATTGCATTTGCAGTGTTTCAATGTCGCTCCTGTACTTTCCGACGGCTCATCCATCGAATTTCTGTGTGTAGCTGCAAGTCGCCATAATCAGTGTCCATCTCTTCCAAAAAGGAGACAAACTTTCTATGGTTTAGTGACCTGTTGCCTCCACGAATTAGATTGGTAACCTTGGTTAATTTGACTACACTCGACTCGCATTGGTCATTATTAGTGACCCACAATAGATGGAAATTATGTTAGCGAACTTACCTGATGTATAATGCAGTGCAGCATTGGACACTCAACGCCACTCTGCCTTAGAAGCCCGGCGAATCCTGTGCGTTTTCCTTTCATTTCCGGTGCTCCATCGGTAACAACAGCCGACAGTTTATCAAAACCCCCATATTGCTGCACGGCACTTTCAACAGCGTTTCATATGTCCACACTAGGGCTGACCCCTTTTAGTCAAATAGTCGACTAATCGATCGAAAGGAGCCATAGTCGACTGCCAACTCTTCTTAGTCGAATACAATACAAAAAAATTAAAAAATATATAATCTTTTTTTTTTTTTTTTATATTGGCCTGGGGCCGCATGGAACGTCGGTGAGGGCCGCATGCGGCCCGCGGGCCGCCAGTTGCCCCTCCCTGAGCTAGAGAGAAGAGACCGACTTGCAGGAAGGGGCCTTGTTTATAACAGGAGAGGGAACACAATAAACTGGGGGTTTGGGGAGAGGGGAGGAGATGACAAATCCTGTTATCATCCACAGGCTGAACTTAATGCTACCAAGCTTCAATCACTACCATGGTGATCCATGTCAAAGTCACTACCATGGTGATCCATGTCACTGTCACTACCATGGTGATCCATGTCAAAGTCACTGTCATGGTGATCCATGTCAAAGTCACTACCATGGTGATCCATGTCACTGTCACTACCATGGTGATCCATGTCAAAGTCACTACCATGGTGATCCATGTCAAAGTCACTACCATGGTGATCCATGTCAAAGTCACTACCATGGTGATCCATGTCAAAGTCACTACCATGGTGATCCATGTCAAAGTCACTACCATGGTGATCCATGTCACTGTCACTACCATGGTGATCCATGTCAAAGTCACTGTCATGGTGATCCATGTCAAAGTCACTACCATGGTGATCCATGTCACTGTCACTACCATGGTGATCCATGTCAAAGTCACTACCATGGTGATCCATGTCAAAGTCACTACCATGGTGATCCATGTCAAAGTCACTACCATGGTGATCCATGTCAAAGTCACTACCATGGTGATCCATGTCAAAGTCACTACCATGGTGATTGTAACTGAGGGGTACAATTCCCTGACTGTATTGTTAGATATGATACTTACTACCACTACCTTTGTACTTTATATTCGGCCACCCAGTACTCGGCATAAATATATTATGATAAACACTCTCACGTAGATGAAACGGATCCAACACAAATGTACGAAGTCGAAGTATGTATTTATTCCTACACAGCAATGGTGTGTAGAGCAAGCACTTAATCACTTAATTACATTTATGAATTGAAATAGTATGCACTTTTATGGCAAAGAGTATTCGTCGGTATATCAATAGAGAATGTCCAATCTCTGATGGCGCAGGTGGTAAATATACGACCTGGAATAGTTAAGGAATAACAGCAATGATACTTTAATGATTATAAGACTGGATACACTAGGGGGGTATTCCGGTCGCTTGTAAGACAACTGGAGAAGGGGGGGGGGGGGTAGAGTCTGGCTGTATCCGTCTGGCCGAGGGTATCCTGGGAGAACCCACGGTTGTGCGGCTCGGTGCCTCAGCGATCCTCGATCCACAGATGAAAGCAGTTGGACTCTCTGTGGGCCGGCTTCCTCCGGTCCACGATGGAGAGACGTGAAGCGACCTCGTCGTGTAGAGCGTCTCCTCACCTGTCGTCCTCTCCGGGGGGGGGGGGTTTCCAACACACGGCAGTGTTGGTCTTTATCCATAGAATAATCACTGTATACAAAGCATAATCCGTGCCTGGGAAGGCGGGCTGTCGTCGGTAGAATAATCCGGTATGCAGGTCCACTCGCTCGTCGGCTCTGGGGCTCCTCGGGTGCAGCCTCACATGGGGTCGGCCACCCTGGATAAGCAGCCAGTTCTCTGCCCGAAACGATGGGGTACTGACTACGATAGTATTCTCACCGCACGAAGCACTACATATGAATAGACTATTATTAGCTTAATAGACTACGTCCAACTCGACGATATAGTGCCAAATATGACTATTCAAATATTAATATACACGATGTCTCAATACCGATGGTAGGCCGAACTTGGCCTTACTCCCACACGTGGCGTCGCGGGGAGGCTTTACGTCTGTCACTCTATTGGAGGGTAAGAAACTGGACTAAAAAAGGAGTCCTACTTTAGTAGCGCAGTATATATACGCACTATGAACAAATAGTACCGTTAGTGGTGCGGTAGCCAGATTCCTACGCGGAACTAGGACTTGTTCGTACATGTTGAGCGGTACGTTTGAACTGGGTCTGGGGGGTATGGCAGCCTGGCACAAAGGTCTCGACCAATAGTAGAATGGAGACTATTATGGGATGTTCAGTAGGCTAGAATGGATATTCAATGCATATTGTACAAGGAATATACAAGGGATATCAGGGAATATTAGAGAATATACAAATACAATTAAATATATATATACAAATAAATATATATATTCGGTTTAATCTGGCCCTTCACAACAGCCACCCCCTGATTGGTCCCAGACCTAATCAGTTAAGCAGAGACAGATTAATCGCGTTGTCTATTTACACATAAGGGTTTGCTGTAGGGGTCAGTCAACTTCACAAAGTCATAGGGTTATGGGGTCATGGTCATCATCGATTGTGTCTGGGAGTCGGGGCAGTTCTATGAGCCTCGCCACGGGACGGGTGTAAGTGCGACCCTGGACAAGCACTTCAGCTGCTCGGACCTTGCCGTCGGCACCGGTGATCACTTTGCTTACGCGGCCGGCCGGCCACATAGCTCTGGGCAGTGATTGATCAATAATCATGACGACTGTTCCTTCTGTCAAATTGTCTCTCTCCTTTACCCACTTCTGGCGGGTCTGTAGAGACGGTAGGTAGTGTAGTAGGAAACTGCTCCAAAACTTGTCGGCTAATACTTGGCTGTACCTCCACATTCGTCGGCCGTTCGCTTCTTCAGGCCGGTACATTGTCTGGGGTAACGCGGGATCTAGCCACCCCATCAGGAGTGTGTTGGGGTAACTGGGTCGATATCCGCCACATCGCTGGAGACGTAGCCGAGGGGCTTAGAGTTCAATACTCCCTCAATCTCCGTGAGGACTGTCATTTGTTGTGCACTCTCTATGGTAGTGCAATCATCTATGTTGGGGTCTGCGGAGATAACAGTGCTCAATCCACAGAACACAGGCTTCTTATTCTCAGCCTCCTCCTGACTGGCTTCCCTCGGGATAGGCGTGGGCCACTCTCCTTCCGGGAGCTTTAGGAATGCTGGGCCGTCACTGTAGACATTGCGACGGGTGAGGTCATCTAGGGGCATTCCCCGGGTGATGACGTCAGCTGGGTTCTGTTTTGTATCAACGTAGCGCCACTCTGTTTCTCCGGTTAACTCTTCGGTTAAGTCTTGAATCTCGGTGACTCTGACTCCCACGAAGACTTTGTACTTGCATGAGTCCGATTTGATCCAGGCGAGTACTGTCGTGGAATCTGACCACAGGATTGTTCTAGACACCGGTATGGTGAGCTCACGTTGGATGAGCGTGGCTAGGTGCGCTCCGGCTAGGGCTGCGCAGAGCTCTAGGCGTGGGATAGATTGTTGCTTGCGTGGGGCTATTCTCGAGCGGGCGAGGACAAATGCTGTGTAGATCTCTCCCCCCTCTTCTTGGGCCCGCAAGTAGGCTACTGATCCGTATGCGACATCTGAGGCGTCACTGAAGACGTGTAAGTCCATTTTACATGTCTCTGGCCTCACCGTGGGTGGGAAGTAGCTTCGGCGCATATTAACGCCTGGGAGTGAGTGGAGCTCCATCTCCCACTCTCTCCAGGTGGATGCAAGGTGTGCGGGAATGGGGTCGTCCCAGCCCTGGTCCTTGTCCCACAATGCTCGTACAATCATTTTTGCCCTGGTGGTGTACAGTAGAATACATCCTAGCGGGTCATATTGTCGGGCGAGTGTTGTGTACACACTCCGTCTGGTGGTCGGCGCCGCCGCCGGCCTTCCCTGCTCCGTAGTCAGGGGCTTGTGTCTGTAGTGAAGCGAATCTGTTTTGAATCGCCACACCAATCCCAGGGTCATCTCCTGGGCTTCTCCCGGGATTGTAGCCATCCAGGTCTCGCTGCTGGCTGCCTTGTCCTCGGAGGAGAGGCTGCGCAGTACTTGCGGATCGCTGCTGGCCCACTGCCTGAGATCAAAGCCGCCTTTGATCAATGAGGCGCGGAGTTTAATCAGGAGAGCCTCGGCTTCTTCCTGGGTTGAAAGGCTTTGTAGACAGTTGTCTACGTAGAAGCTGTTCTTTACGCTGTGTCGGACCTCTTCGTCCGCTGCTGGGTCCTCTGCTACATGTTTCTGTAGTGCAAATGTAGCACAGCAGGGGCTGCACGTCGTTCCGAAGGGGAAGACTTCCCATTGGTAGATGGCTGGGTGCTCATCTCCTGGCTTCTCTCTCCATAGGAACCGTAACAGGGGCTTGTCCTCCTCTACTAATCTCACTTGCAGGAACATTCCTTTAATGTCCCCGCTGATGGCCACCTTTTCCTGGCGGAAGCGGAGTAGAACGCCGAGTAGGGAGGGGCCGAGTGTGGGACCGGGCAGTAACTCTTTATTCAGATTTTGGGATCCGATCTGGTAGCTGCAGTTAAATACTATGCGGTCTTTACCGTTGTGATGGACCTTGTGGTGAGGCACGTACCACGATTCAGTGGTCTGGTCAGCCTCTTTAATGTCCATCTTTGTGACGTGTCCCGCTGTGATGAGCTTCTCAATCTCGGCGCGGTATACACTCTCTTGGGCGGGGTTCTTGGCTAAGCGCCGCTCCGTGTTCAGCAGGTACCGTTCTGTGGCGTCTGTCTTGGCGTGGAAAGTAGGCATTCCTTCTCGCCGCAGGAGTGGCGTGGCGTATCTCAACACGCCGTTGACCGGGACTCTCTTGGTCCCTGTCTCGAGGAGGTGAATGGCGTAAATGTCATTTTTAGAGCGAATGTCTTTCTTTCCGTTCTTAAAGGGCATTTGTTCCAAGGTCCATAACCGCTCTACGTGTTGCAGGAGTGCGGTTTCTCCCTCTGTGACTCGGGAGTGGAGACATCTAGTGGCTGTACTTCGGTTGAGAGATTTGGCGAGCGGGCCTTGGAGAGTCCATCCCAAACGGGTCTCGACTGCTGCAGGACAGCCTCGGGGTCCGGTATGAACCCGGTCTATCGGGACAATGAGGTCTGCATGGTCGGAGCCTATCAACAGGGTCGGCATAGCATTGTCTATGAGCGGGATCGGTAACTTGCGCAGATGTGCATATTTCTCCATCAGCTTGGCGACGGGGTATGTGTACCGCGACAGTCCTATTTCTTGGCTGGTGAAAGCGTCTGTAATCTGGTACCGTCGCTCAGGCTGGCCGCTTGCTGCGATAGAGAATGAGACATTCTCGCCCTTTATCGTCTTCAAATCTCGTCTTATTGTCCGAATTGTCATTTGGGTTTCGCTTCCCCGCAGCCCTAGCTGGGCCGCAGCGGAGGCGAGCAGAAGGGTCTTCTCTGACCCGTCATCGAGGACGGCGTAAGTGTCCAGGACTTTATTCTGGTAGCTTAGTGTCACACGCACTACTTTTAGGAGTACTCGGGCTCCACTGCTGCTGGCGGGATCGATGTACATGACGCTCGCTTTGCTGCTGGATGGTGCGGGTGAAGGGCGCCGTCTGTTACTGTCGTGAAGTATGTCCAGATGGGCTCCATCGCACTTGGTGCACCTTTTCTTTAAGCGGCATTCGGCTGCCATGTGTGAGCGTGCACAGCGAAAACAGCGCTTGTTGGACTTTATCCATTGACTTGCTTCCTCCGCGTTCAGCTTGGGGAAGGAGTCACATTGCGCTAGCCAGTGTTCTTTCTCACAGTAGGGGCACACTATCTTCCACTTCTCCGTTCTGGAGGGGGTACTGTGGCTCCTGCTGCTCGGTACTGACTCCGATTGGTGCATCACAGTCACCGATCTTCTTCCATCATTTAGTCGTCTGGTTCCTTCTCTGGAGCCAGGGGTGCTCCGTCCGAATGTATCTAGCCGTAGGCTGCTGACTTCTCTCGCCAGGAAGTCTGCTAGATCGAGGAGGTTCGGTTCGGGGCCATTCGGGTCTCGGTGGTCTCTCTGCCGCCTAAAACGCTCCTGTCGAGCGGGCGGCAGCTTCTCCAAGATCCTTTCCACATTTGAGTTGGCGTAAAGTTCATGCCTCCCCTTCTCTCTCTGCGCTCCCAACATCCCTACCAGGGACTGCACTCTGATGGACAGGTCGTCCAGTGCTCGATTGTCTATTGCTGGGGGTAAGCGGTCGATGTGTCGGATCTCCTGGATCACGTAATCCCATATGCGCCCATACCTCTGGTCCAATGCTACCAGCGCTGCTGTGTATGGGGTGGTGGAAGTCGCGTAGGCGAGCGCTATATTATGTGCGCGGGGTACCTTTAAGTGCTTCAGTAGGATGGCGTATTTATGGCGTTCATCCAATACATCCACCAACATGGTCTCCAGACACATGCGGAGTTCTGTATACTGGGCCCGGTTCTCTTGGGTGAAGTCGGGTACCATAGGCGTGCCAATGTATGACGCTGACTGTGGATACATCGGCGAGCGTTGGGGGAGAGGCCTCCTAGGCGAGTCTCCTCCCGCTCCTTGGTATGGGCTGGTACCGGCAGTGTACCATGGCCCGCTTGTCCAGGTGCTGTTCCTCGGTGCGGGTCGTGCGTCGTGCTCACCCGTGTATAGAGTCGGGGGTCTGTAGCGCAGCTCCGCGGGAGTATAGCCTGGGCTGTACCGGACCTCCTGGTCCGGTAGAGTACTGTGCTGTCGTCGGGCGTGGTTCTCCTCCTCTTCCTCTTCGTCTTCAGTTAGGTCATCCAGTGCTTGTAGTCTCTGGCTTAGCCTCTCCACAGGATATGCTGCTCCTTCCCGGTTGCTAGGTCTCGCTTGGACCGGTGGGGGGAGGTGGTCTGTGGGGGGTATAGACCTCGTCTGTTGGTCAAGTTCAGGGTTGTTTACTCGGCTAGGGGATGCCGCCCTGGAGGTGTGTCTAGACGAGTTCCTGGAGCCTCTGGCGGAGGGAGAGGGTGTTGTCCGTCTGATCAGCTGTTCTATTAGTTGCGCTTGCTGTCTGTCGCGCTCTGCGTCCCGTAGAGCACCAGCAGCTGCTCGCTGGCTGTCTGCTCGGTCTCGGGCCACATTCTCTTCCCTCTGAATGCGTCTTATTTCTAGACGTATATGCTCTTCTTCGCTCCGCTGCTGGATCTGCAGTCGGTCGCGTTCAGCAGCGGCGTTCAGGCTGATGATGAAGGCCTGCTGTAGGGTCCTCTCTGCCTCGCTGGGGGAAGGCGGTTGTATAGGGGAGCCTTCCCTCGGGGTACTCCTTGCGGAGCCTTGGAGCTCTATCTCCACGGTGCTCTCCCCGTCTTCTTCCGTGCCGAGTTCTCTCTCGGTAGCGTTGTATTCCTCCCGGGACTCATCGGGGACTACTTCTTCAGTACTGGCGGGGTGTGAAGTCATGTCTGGTTCCCACTGGTCCCCACCGTGAACTTGGTCAGTTACATTAGAACCCGTAGGGGCCTCTATGGTCGGGGTAGTCTGGGCGTTGGGGTTAGACATACTTTTACTTTCTAGTTTTACCGCGTTTACTGTTAGTAGAAGACTCGGTTGTTGACTGACAGCGTAAGCCTCTAAGTACTGAGGGAGCCGTCGTTCGCGCTGCGGGCGTTGGTTAGGAGGATCGTTTCGTGGAGTGTTCATCATAGGCCATTTCAATATTAATAACACTATATTAATATTACACTAATTACCCTCCGGCTCGAAGGACCAATTGTAACTGAGGGGTACAATTCCCTGACTGTATTGTTAGATATGATACTTACTACCACTACCTTTGTACTTTATATTCGGCCACCCAGTACTCGGCATAAATATATTATGATAAACACTCTCACGTAGATGAAACGGATCCAACACAAATGTACGAAGTCGAAGTATGTATTTATTCCTACACAGCAATGGTGTGTAGAGCAAGCACTTAATCACTTAATTACATTTATGAATTGAAATAGTATGCACTTTTATGGCAAAGAGTATTCGTCGGTATATCAATAGAGAATGTCCAATCTCTGATGGCGCAGGTGGTAAATATACGACCTGGAATAGTTAAGGAATAACAGCAATGATACTTTAATGATTATAAGACTGGATACACTAGGGGGGTATTCCGGTCGCTTGTAAGACAACTGGAGAAGGGGGGGGGGGGGTAGAGTCTGGCTGTATCCGTCTGGCCGAGGGTATCCTGGGAGAACCCACGGTTGTGCGGCTCGGTGCCTCAGCGATCCTCGATCCACAGATGAAAGCAGTTGGACTCTCTGTGGGCCGGCTTCCTCCGGTCCACGATGGAGAGACGTGAAGCGACCTCGTCGTGTAGAGCGTCTCCTCACCTGTCGTCCTCTCCGGGGGGGGGTTTCCAACACACGGCAGTGTTGGTCTTTATCCATAGAATAATCACTGTATACAAAGCATAATCCGTGCCTGGGAAGGCGGGCTGTCGTCGGTAGAATAATCCGGTATGCAGGTCCACTCGCTCGTCGGCTCTGGGGCTCCTCGGGTGCAGCCTCACATGGGGTCGGCCACCCTGGATAAGCAGCCAGTTCTCTGCCCGAAACGATGGGGTACTGACTACGATAGTATTCTCACCGCACGAAGCACTACATATGAATAGACTATTATTAGCTTAATAGACTACGTCCAACTCGATGATATAGTGCCAAATATGACTATTCAAATATTAATATACACGATGTCTCAATACCAATGGTAGGCCGAACTTGGCCTTACTCCCACACGTGGCGTCGCGGGGAGGCTTTACGTCTGTCACTCTATTGGAGGGTAAGAAACTGGACTAAAAAAGGAGTCCTACTTTAGTAGCGCAGTATATATACGCACTATGAACAAATAGTACCGTTAGTGGTGCGGTAGCCAGATTCCTACGCGGAACTAGGACTTGTTCGTACATGTTGAGCGGTACGTTTGAACTGGGTCTGGGGGGTATGGCAGCCTGGCACCAAGGTCTCGACTAATAGTAGAATGGAGACTATTATGGGATGTTCAGTAGGCTAGAATGGATATTCAATGCATATTGTACAAGGAATATACAAGGGATATCAGGGAATATTAGAGAATATACAAATACAATTAAATATATATATACAAATAAATATATATATTCGGTTTAATCTGGCCCTTCACAACAGTGATCCATGTTAAAGTCACTACCATGGTGATCCATGTCAAAGTCACTACCATGGTGATCCATGTCAAAGTCACTACCATGGTGATCCATGTCAAAGTCACTGTCATGGTGATCCATGTCAAAGTCACTACCATGGTGATCCATGTCAAAGTCACTGTCATGGTGAATCCATGTCAAAGTCACTACCATGGTGATCCATGTCAAAGTCACTGTCATGGTGATCCATGTCAAAGTCACTACCATGGTGATCCATGTCAAAGTCACTGTCATGGTGATCCATGTCAAAGTCACTGTCATGGTGATCCATGTCAAAGTCACTACCATGGTGATCCATGTCAAAGTCACTACCATGGTGATCCATGTCAAAGTCACTGTCATGGTGATCCATGTCAAAGTCACTGTCATGGTGATCCATGTCAAAGTCACTGTCATGGTGATCCATGTCAAAGTCACTGTCATGGTGATCCATGTCAAAGTCACTACCATGGTGATCCATGTCAAAGTCACTGTCATGGTGATCCATGTCAAAGTCACTGTCATGTTGATCCATGTCAAAGTCACTACCATGGTGATCCATGGCAAAGTCACTGTCATGGTGATCCATGTCAAAGTCACTGTCATGGTGATCCATGTCAAAGTCACTGTCATGGTGATCCATGTCAAAGTCACTGCCATGGTGATCCATGTCAAAGTCACATTGCGACAATTGACCCGTCCTCTTCTTCTGGCTTTCAGTGGGATTGCGTTAGTAAGGGAATAGCTGGGACCCAAGTTTATTTCTTGTTGTAGTATGTAGGGCTGCCGCGGTATTGATTTCTTCCTTACCGCACAAATTTGTGAAGCCATTCAAACCGCTGCGGTAACTGCAATAATTTTATTTTTTAATGTAATGTTAAAATAATTGGTTCCTAAATAAACTTTTCGATTGCATTTATTTCTGTAGTAGTCTATTCTTTATAGCCTCTAGTCTAACGTTACATGTCTATCTTTATTCCAGTGTTAGTCCAGGACGATTTTGCAGCAGGAATATTGGTTGAAAACAGCTGGCTGTTCTTGAAACTGCTGGTCGTGACTCGCGGTAGCTAACGTTAACCAAACACTTTCAATAACCAACTAGGAATTAATTGACTGTCCTATCTATCTGCATAACAGATAATAACGTCATGGAATCGTTTGTTCAACCCAGTGGCCAGCGAATTAACACCAGCTAAAGCTAGTGATGGATCCGGTTATTACATGGGGCTTACTCAAGAGTTAAACTGCTCACTCAGCCCTATCGTTACATTAGATAGCCAACAGTTTAATCCCTAACGTTATGTGTAGCTGGCTATCTTTCGACACATACCATACATTTTAGCTTATTTTACCAGGTGCCGCTTTCTACCAACCTGTTACACAGCACGGAGCCAACTTGCTAACGTTAACTTGGGCAACTGCGCCCAGCACACACAAACACATGCACACAGTATGGCATTTCTAACGTTACTGCTCCAGAACAGAACCAGAACTTACCTGTCCTCGCTAACCGTGACCACTCCGTCTTTCGGGATCAAAGCGGCAGCATTTACGGCATCCGAATGCCCTTCGACTGGGTTTCGCTACAAGATTCATGTTTTTAGCAGATTCAAACGAAAACTTTACGTAGCAGCAAAACAAGTTCTGGGGTTCGATCAGAATGTTAACTGCGCAACTGCGAGTGGAAACTTTGGAACACATGGCGTGAAGAAAATAGGCTATACACCACTATAATAATAATTATTATTATAAAAAATAAAACAGCCGGTGATGTGGTAGCTTGACTCTGCGGTGGACGTGATGGTGATACCGCGATAATGCTGTAACCGCGGCAGCCCTAGTAGTATGTGCTCATATGAATAACCGACAGGAAATCTACCTAATACAATAGCTCGACAGAAAACTTGGACCAAAGCTGTTCCCTAGCAATGCAATTCCACGGAACAGGTCTATAGGACCATTTTAGTGGAATGTTTGACGTGTTTCTGGAAACGGCTGAGACTACAGTTGATTTAATGTTGCCGTGTTGGCTAACATCAAACTGACAGGACATCAGATGCAGTCTGTTATAGGACAGTGGTTGTAACTAGGGATGTCCGATATTATCGGCCTACCGATATTATCGGCCGAAATTGGCATTAAAATGTGATATCGGAAAATATCGGTATCGGTTTTCAATTTATTTTTAATTTTTTTTACATTTCTATAACCTTTATTTACCCAGGCAAGCAAGTAAGAACAAATTCTGATTTTATTTATTGTCAAAAGTATGCATAATGTTGTGTTAATTCCACAACAAGAGATATGTAATGTTAATTACCTGAAATTATTCAGTTTTTTGGGGGGGGAAACCCTGCATATATCGGTATCGGTTGATATCGGTATCGGAAATTAAGAGTTGGACAATATCGGTATATCGGTATCGGTAAAAAAGCCAATATCGAGCATCCCTAGTTGTAACCGATCTCGTATTACCACTGAGCTACATATAAAGTGGCCTTTTTTCCCAGGCCTCTCCAACACAAAGACACAGGATGACAGGGAAGCCATGTCGTGGTAGTAAAGTCAACTTTACTGCTGGAAAATCTCTGGTACTAAAATCTTGACTGGGTGTATTACTGGTGACAGCATTCAAACCATCCTACCTCCTGGATGTCGATGAGCAGGCTGCTTTTAAATGGACCTATTGTGAAAATAGCATTTTCCTGTGTTCCTGGAGGCCTTTAAATCCCAGCCAAAGACTCCTCTCTAATCCCTGGCCTTTGATCAGAGCTGTGAGCAGTCCCTTTATGTGTTATTTTGTAATCTGCTGCCACAATCACCGTAGTTAATAACATGTGTGGATGTGCGTGTGAAGATATTGGGACACACTGTTCACGTGACTGAATACCATAAATTCAAGGTCCACAACCAAAATAAATCAAATGCTTTATTGCCGTTTGTGGGAAGGAAGCGGTTAATCCAGTGGAATGGTTGTGGTCCAGTAGTGGGGTTCGGTACACGAAGACAGGTTCTCAGACAGGCAGGGGTAATAATAACACACAGCAGGGTCCTCCTTCCAAAACAGATCACACACAGCAGGGTCCTCCTTCCAAAACAGATCACACACAGCAGGGTCCTCCTTCCAAAACAGATCATACACAGCAGGGTCCTCCTTCCAAAACAGATCACACACAGCAGGGTCCTCCTTCCAAAACAGATCACACACAGCAGGGTCCTCCTTCCAAAACAGATCACACACAGCAGGGTCCTCCTTAAGATAAGATAAGATATTCCTTTATTGATCCCCTTGGGGAAATTCAGGCATCATAGCAGCATGGGGGAAGGGGGGGGGGGGTACAGGTAGTAAAAACAACACAAGCAGTGTAAACAAATAGGTCAATATAATTTACTATCTAACTAACTGAAAATATATTCAGTGTCACATAAGGTGCAGTATGCATAAGGTAGTGTTATAATTTACCATCTACTGAAATATACATTATTCACAGTATCACAGTATCCACTGAAATATACATTATTCACAGTATCACAGTATCCACATAAGGTGCAGTATGCCGAAGGTAGTGTTATTGTCCTCCTTGGGTTCCTATTAGTCCTATAGGTCAATGTCTGGCAGCAGTCGCTGCCCCCTGTTGTGGAGCCTGGAGGCTGCTAGTCGCTGCCCACTGTTGTGGAGCCTGATAGCCGCTGGTATGAAGGACTCTCCGAGGCGATTAGTTGAGTGTCAGGGGGGTATGAGTCTGTGGCTGAACGTGCTTCTCATCTTGACTAGCTCGTCGTAGAGGGGGTGGTAGGGGTTCTCCATGATGGCAGCCAGCTTCCTTCTCATCCCCCTCTCTGCCATCACCTCTAGTCTAAGTAGCTCGACTCCCACCATGGAGCTAGTCTTCCTCACCAGCTTGTTGAGCTTGTTGGTGTCCCTTGAGTTGATGTAGCCTCCCCAGCATGCCACAGCATAGAAGAGGACGCTGGCCACTACAGACTGGTAAAATGACTGCAGCAGTCTATTGCACACGTTGAAGGACCTGAGTCTCCTCAGGAAGAACAGCCTGCTCTGTCCCTTCCTGTAGAGGGCCTCTGTGTTATCCGACCAGTCCAGTTTATTGTTCCAAAACAAATCATACACAGCACGTTAATGTTCTCTCTACTCAAGTCCACCATGGATTTGCAGATCAAGGTTCTTCTGTCTGTTCTGCCTTTTTCCTCCCTCTCCAATCAGCACGGTAATGAGCCGCAGCTGCACTCCGTAAATTAGACACAGGTGTCGTTACTCTGGCCGGTTGGGGCGGAACTCCTTATATGGGCATCAGCCTGATTGTCGTACAGGCCAGTTTTGTTACCGGAACTCCTAATATGACATACTGTACACAGTGGGAAACACACACATCTGCTCTCTATCACCTCTCCTCTCCTGCTCCTCTGCCGGCTGCCACAATATCTTGATAAAATGTGCGTGTACAAGACAGCGGCTTGTGCGTAAATCTTCTCTTTTCTACCTAAAGTTGAACCTAAAATATGTTTCTGACGACATATTTAATGACAAGATTGCTATGCTATTGTTGGATCTTGAGTCATATTTGATCTGCAAGAATTTAATTCGATGGTACAGGCTCGCCCGTCACTGCTAGATGTACGATAATTATTATCGTATTTGTACGATAAAAGCAGCTCGCTTGTTACAGGCACGGAAACAGCCCATTGAGAACAGGACTGAAACAGAGGGGTATAGAGTTTGCTGGAATGCATAATCCGAGTTTAAAAACTTCAAAGACATGTTTAGGGGACCTCAAAGACATGCAGTAACTAGTTGAAAAGGACTAAAATGTATAAGCTGTCTGAGTCGAAACAGGTGTGCTGGCTCTCAGCCAAGCCCCTCATGCCACAGTGGTTTTGGGTTTACGTCGACTTGAAAGCGTCCACATGATGTCTGATCTGGATGCTTTCCTCTGTAGGCCCCACTCATACGCCCACCTGGACATCCCAAACCCTCGCTACCTGGGCCCGGCCATCTCCTCCGGGGCCATCTACCTGGCCTCCTCCTACCAGAACAAGCTGCGGGTCATCTGCTGCAAGGGCAACCTGAGCCAGAGCCACGAGGACGCAGAGCTGCAGCGGAACGGCTCGGGACGCAGGTGAGGACGCGCACTCACTCACTGTTCACCCTCTTTCACACACGACGCCACATACACTCTGCAAAGAGTTTCCTCACATAATAGCACTGAACTTACTTACATTCAGTAGCTTATGCAATACCGTAAATGCTCAAATAGTCAGTATCGATGCATCTATTTGATCAATTGTATTCATATCCACTCCTTCATTCTTCTGTTTGCCACTACCAGAGACATTTATTACCAGAGTCTGGCCAGGCTCCATAGTATGGACCCCATGGTGTGGCCACCATATCATAAGCCACCGACAACTCTGGAACTCTTATTTTTTTTTTTTTTTTTTTTTTAATCTTGCTTCTCCAAACTCTGGTAATAAATGGCTCTGTCACTACTTGGTTTACTGGTACAGTGTGGCACAAGATGGCTAGTGGTTTCTGCAGTGGTCGCCCCCCCCACATGGTCCCTCACACTCGGGTGTCCTGGAAGGCTCACTGGGACAGTCCCCCACATGGTCCCTCACACTCTGGGACAAGTGTAGGCCTCAACAGCTTTAGTCTGACCCACTCTTTGCCTCTAAAACAGGGGAGTAATGATGACGTTTTGTTCTTTGCAGGAGGAAGAGTGCTTTTTTTATTTGTAGCAAAGCCTGAGAGAGGCTTGATGTTTTTTAAATCCAACAGCTTTTTTAAGGAATGCCTCCTGTCGAATGTAAAACGGAATTTGTTGAATAAAGAGAATTTGTTGTATACCTCCTTTTTTTGTTTTGAGACTGGTATTCTGTTTCGGATGGAAGCAAAGAGCAGAGCTGACTAACAATAGACACTTGTTTTTATTTTTATATACTGGTTCTCTGATAGACCCTGCCTCCAGTCAAAGTTCATCTTTCCTAAAAAAAAATGTATCTTCAACCATCCATCCATAATGTAATGGGTAATGTAATGTAATTTGGATACGTAATTACAGTACATTTTACATTTTGTCATTTAGCTGACGCTTTGATCCAAAGCGACTTACACGTTTTGTACAACAAGACAGCAGGAAGGGTACAACTCTATCAGCTGAGTAACAATGTTCATCAAAGTGTTGAGTGCTACAGTGTAGGTTAGTATATTATTCAATCTTTATTTATACTCGATAATACACTGAGTAATTAAACTCATTTACAGTGCCGTCGAGATGTTACATACACAAGTGTCAGTGTGTTCATAAATATAAAGACATCAGACAATCAGAATAATTAAGAGCACATTTTAAAATACATTAAAAAAAATAATAAAATAAAAAAAAATCTTTTTAAAAGAATAAAATAGCTCAAAATAGGTAATAATTTAAAAACAATTACATATTGTGGTTACCTGATTGGTCATTAAGGTTCTAAACCGACCCATTGACACTAGAGTGTCTAGTTTCAGTGTTTCCTGCCGGGTATTCCATGATGTAGGGGCAAAAAAGCCAAAAGCAGATCTATCTAAGTAGTGCATGACAGTAAGGTTAGTTAGGGTTAGATATCTTTTTCTTTTTTCAGATAATGATTGAAGAAGTGCGCCTTTACTCGACGGCGAAAGATTGGACAGGTTTTGGCTGTCCTAACTGTGGTTGGAAGTTCGTTCCACCATTATGGACTGAGAATAGGCGGCTTCTCTTTGATGACCCTCCCGGAGCTCTGATAGGAGTAGGTCTGAGGCGCCCAGAAGATGCAGAACGTAGGGGTCTTGAGGGTGTGTAGTTGGAGACCATTGACCGGAGATAGGCGGGAGCCCTTCCCTTCGCTGCACGATATGCCAGGTCGAGGGCCTTGAAGCGGATTCGTGCGACAATGGGGAGCCAGTCCAGGTCCCTGAGAAGTGGGTGACATGGGCTGACTTCGGTTTGAGATCAGGCGGGCCACTGCATTCTGAATGAGTTGAAGAGGCTTGGTGGCAGTGGTCGGAAGGCCAGCAAGCAGTGCGTTGCAGTAGTCGAGGCGGGAGATGACTGTTGATTGGACGAGGAGTTTGATGGCTTCTTTTGTCAGGAAGGGGCGGATCCTTCTGACGTTGCTCAGAAGGAATCTGCAGGTTCTGGTTGTCGCTGCGATGTGAGCGGAGAAGTTCAACTGGTCGTCAAGGACAACACCAAGGTTCTTGGCGGTCGGGACGCGGTTACAGTTGCATTCTCGACTGTGATGGAAAGGTCGGTCAGGGGGGAGGATTTGGCCGGCAGGTGGAGCAATTCTGTTTTGCTTATGTTCAGTTTGAGGTGTTTGGTCGTCATCCAGGTGGAGATGTCAGACAGACAGGCCGAGATCCGCTCAGAGACGTGGATATCTGAGGGAGGGAAGGAGAGGAAGAGTTGAGTATAATTGGCATAGCAATGATACGAGAAGGCATGAGACGTGATATAATGTTACCCAGAGATTTAGTGTAGAGGGAGAAGAGAAGTGGTCCAAGGACCAAGCCCTGGGGGACACCCGTCCGCAGGGGGCGTGTGGCAGACAGGGTCCCTCTCCATGACACTTGGTAGGAGCGGTCATTGTGGTATGATGTCAGCCATGTCAGTGCAGGAGATAAGCTTCATCTGATAGGAATAGTTGGTAGTTTGTAGCTTGTTAAATGCAGCTGGTCTTGAAAGTGACCAAACTATATCTATCAAAGCTTATTGACTACACCCCCATCCAGACATACACACACACATCCTCACGTCACGGTCTCCTCCCCACAGCCCTCACAAGCGTGGTCCTCCCACCTACAATGAGCACATTTCCAAGAGACTTGCAGCCAGTCCCGTGGTCCACGGAGATCCTGGCACACCTCACCGGTACCGGGAGGCCCGGACCGAATTCCGCCGCGACAAGTCCCCCGGCCGTCCCATGGAGAGAGAGAAATCCCCGGGATATCCCATGGAGAGAGAGAAGTCCCCTGGCCGTCCCATGGAGAGAGAAAAGTCCCCCGGCCGTCCCATGGAGAGAGAGAAGTCTCCCGGCCGCATGCTGGAGGGCCGTATCATGGGATCCCCCGGCAGGGCCATGGCGGACCCCCGGTTAGACCGCTCCCCAGGCAGGGCCATGGCAGAGCCCCGGATGGAGCGCTCGCCGGGCCGCCTGATGGACGTACGCAGGGAGAGGTCCCCCGGGCGCTTCGAGGAGCGCCAGAGGCTCCACACCGGCTCCGGACGCACGCCCATCAACCCCATTAACAAGGTGTGGTGATGGCTCTGTTGTCGTCCTCTACGCTGATGACACACTGCTCTTTACAATGCTTAGGTTACTTATCCTGCTGTTGGGGGGAAAACATTGCATCTTCAATTTTTTCTTTTTTTTTTCTTCTATTTTACTTTAATTGAACGTTGACGTTAGGGGTGTAAATGTTTCTTCAGGCAACGATTCAATGCATCATGAAATCTCTTCATTTGACCATGATTCGATAAATTATGGATCAGTTAATTCCCCAAAACATTTTGAATACACAAATGTGACTGGGGGAACTGATTCACTCAGCATAAATTGACTATAGGTCAATAAAAAATCTACATAAAAAAAAAATGAAATTTCTAATAATTCTAATCTATTCTAACATTTTCAAATCGATGCAGTTGAATCGTCACCTTAGGATCGATGCATTGTTATACCCCTAGTTGATATGGTTCGCTTATGCTTTAGTGAACCCAGAACCCATGAGGCCCTTTTAAAATCCAATGTATTACTTAAAAAAATTCATGGGTGTCGATCGAAAAATTTGACTTGTTTGCTTTTCCCAATTCCTGTAAAGTTGACTTTCCAGAGATGCCATGTTTAGACCTGACCGCAATATATATAACATTGTTTCTGGGATAGTTTTCTATATTCTTACCCTTTTGTGTTTTTCTTTTATTCTTCCAACGTTTCTCCAGACATCAGACTGGCACATCTGGGTACTTACACAGTAAATTCCGCAGAGTAAATTTTACTCAAACTCAGTTTGAGTAAAATGTACTCCGTTTGAGTAAAATGTACTCTGCGAAATTTACTGTGTAGGCTTTCTTTGTCATGCCTACTTTTGATGGAATACGCAGACAGCGCTCTTATTGGTTGCTATTTGGCCTGTATAAAAACCGAAGCAGATCGCTTACATCATTTGAAACGGTTGTTTCTTTAGTGCATCATGTTAAGTCAAGCAATTGCTTTTCAACACTGGCCGCCATTGAGCGGTCACACTATTTAAAAAAGTAACTTTTGATCCATAGTTGGGCTCCTTCAGTCTTCTCTATGGTGTTTCCCCGATCAGCTGCAGAACCTTTCCCCATTTCCCTACCTGCACATTTAATATCACGCTTATTAATCTTTGGGTGACTAAGACCAAAGTAAGAGGTAATGACTATTTCTGGGATTTGATAGTCTTCAGCATGATGTACATCCATTTGTTTTGTCCTAAAGTCGTAGTTTGTGAGCAAACGCAGCCTAACCCCCGTTTACTCTATAAATTGTTTCCCCCCCCCCCCAAAATAGATCACAGATCAGGGCAGGTGATGTGATGCCAGTCTGATGAATATTCCCTCCATCCATATTCATCCATATCCATCCCTGTCACTGATCCCGTGCTGCCGGACTGCCTTCAACAGGTCTGGGACCAGTCGTCTGTGTGAGTGGTGAGAGCAGGACGCGGCAGCCGACCCCAGCACAGCCGCGGACCCTCTTCCTCTCTGGGGCAGGGTGGGAGCAATGACGAAACACTGCCACGCGTCTGTTTTAACGTCCCACTTCAAGCCCACAAACCCTCCACCAAGACACGGCTGCAGCCGTCAGGGTGAGAGAGTGAGAATCCACTGAAACAGATGTCGTCTTTCCTCCGCGGCCTGGCTCAATAGAGGCCAAACAAAATGCCATACGAACAACCTTTGGAGTAGGGGGCAGGGTCAGGAATCTCAATCTTTATAAACCCTCTCTGATTCTGTGTTCTAGATCAGGTTCCTCCACCTCGAGGTCTGACTCAGTGGGTTTTGCTTGCCTTAGTTAGCAAAAGACATCAGAAATGACAAATAAGATATATTTGACTAATCCTTTTATAAAGTAAGCACACCTGTAGCAATGATGCTGAAAATGTCTGTAGTTAGAATTGGGTAGTAAGTGGAGGCAGTGCTCTCAAAAGTGTCACCATAGTAAAACAACGTTCCATCTTCCACTCTGGCCACAGGTTCAGAGCATTTCCCTACTATCCCTGCCTTCTCCTATGACCTCACACGGCACCTAAGGTTTAGAGCACTTCCCTACTATCCCTGCCTTCTCTCCTATGACCTCACAGCACCTATTGTAAGGTTCAGAGCACTTCCCTACTATCCCTGGCTTCTCCTATGACCTCACAGCACCTATTGTAAGGTTCAGAGCACTTCCCTAGCATCTGCTCTGACCTCGCATAGCACCTAAGGTCCAGAGCATGTCCTTAGCATCCCTGGCTTCTGCTCTGACCTCACACAGCACCTATTGTGAGGTTCAGAGCACTTCCCTAGCATCTACTCTGACCTCGTACCACACACACTAGCACACTCCACTCATGGAATATGAGTATCAAATAATCACAATCATGATCCACTGGTCTCTGTCTTCTATCAAGACGTTGGTTAGTGCATGGATTGTGACGGGACGGCCCGGTAGAAAGCCCCACCCCCCCCAGCCCCTACGTCCCCTTTGCCGAATCCGTCTACTCTTGGGGAAAAATGTCGACACTAAAAGCTGCACTACCCATAATCCCCCAGCGACAATGGAACAATGACCTCTCTTAACGGAACGCTATCTGACTGTAAATAGGCAGACTTAATTTTATATATATATATACCGAGAAGGAATTTCAAGGCTGGATAAGCCGTGTCTATTTTTGTTAAAGAGAAAAATGTGATTGTTATGTGTCCTCTTGAATGTCCTAATGAGTATTCTTTTAACATGTCCAAAATGTCCTTGGATCAAGCCTGTGATCTTACCTGGGTCCAGCTTGTGTATGCATTTCCATCTCGTAAAGGCAAACTTACATGCTGGCTGTGAGGGGTGGGGGGGTTGGGGAAGGTGGATATGGTCCATGTTTAAAGCTTAACAACGTAGTACGTGAACATTAGTTTTTGTACAACGTCCCTTATATTGTATATATTACCCAGACTGTCGTTGAAGATGAAAATAGTCTTTGTTTCCTTTAGTCTTTTTTAAATGGCATGGATATGTAGTATGTATCTGAGATGAACCAGTGTCGTCTTCTGCTTGCGCCACATTTGGCTCAATTATATTTCTACTCTCCTGATATTCAAAGATCAAGCAAGCCAATCAACAAAGCCCCCCCCCCCCCCCCCTCCTCATTTGCACAGTAACTGTCAATCACGTCTCAACTCAACTCTCTAGACCTCTTCCTCTCTAGACCTCTTTCTGTTTTAAAGACACACTCTAGGCCAGTTAAAGATGTAGCCCGACAAATTCCACAGATATCACCTTGTGTCCGTCCGACGCAGATCGATCTTCACGTACTGTATCTGTACTAATACTTCTGCTTCACGTAGTGGACGATTCCATTTCTGTGCATCACATTGTAAAAGTACACAACCATTCCAGACGTTTAAGTTATGTATATGTTTCTTTGTGATTTTTAGCAACATTTGTTGAATATCAAATCATGACTTATGTCTCCACGTTTTTAGGATTGTCTGAATAGTGCTCAGAAACAGAGTTGGGGTCGATCAATTTAAAATAAAAAAATTCTTTTGAAATGTGTAAATCTAGCTTTTAACATGTTGTTTTAATCCAGTCTATACCACTATTAAGAATGTATGCACTATCATTAGTAAGGAATTAATTTGTAGTTGTAATTTATATGTTGAATTGGTTAAATTGAAGTCGTTGACCCCCACCACCACCACCACCTCCTCCTCTTCGCTTGAGGAGTGTGTTTTCTGCTCAACCAGCCACAGTGGATGTTCCTTCCCTTCTAGTCTCATGTTCCTGAATGTATTGAAGCAGAGGAGACAGAGCTGCTCCCGCAGGTAAATCACGGTCGACGAGGCGCCCAGCGCTACAGATTGTACAAGTTTTCTATACTGTTTTTTTTCTGACGACTGCCAGTAGGGTCGCCCATCCCTTTTATTTCCTTTGCTTTCCGTTTCCTCTCTCACGCTCCTGAATCATGACGCTCTATATATTATTGTTTGCTAACAAAAAAAGATTTATTAGCTTTCACCTGTAGAGTTTTTGTCACAGAATATTAAATATTATAACCAATGTCTTTAACTTGCTCCTTGCCTTGTCGTGCTGTTGTGTGTCTCGTTTGATGTGTTATCTGTGTACATGTGGCCGTCTTAAGATGTGAACGTTTCCCTCGTAAACTTCCCTCCATCCTCATCAGAGGCCTTTTTATTAAAGGGGCAGTTCACCCAAAGTTGGTGAACTCAAAGGCAACGTCTCTTTCCAGATATCTGAAGTACACCCCTATAATAATGAATGGGGATGTACTTTGGTAGAGAATAGTTCCTACATGAAACTGCTCACAACAAGGTCAGTGGATTATCTTTTATAACCAGGTCATGATTTCTGGAAAGAGATGTTGCTTTTGAGTTTTTCAAATGTATTTTTTTCTTTTTTTTTGCGCTTTTGAGTCCACAGACCATTCAGCTCATTGTATTGGAGTGATGACATATATCTCCAGAACTGGGTGAATCGCACTGAAACTATCTAGATGGATAGATAGTACTCCAGATAAGGGGGTGACCCTTGTGTTTTGCCCCTTTTAAGGTAGAGAAAAACGGAATAAAGGTTATATTTAGGGGCCATTTTCAAAAGAAAAACAAGTCGCCAGTGTTCTATACCAAGGAAACTATAAAAGAAGGAAGGGTCGTCATGTCAGAATACCAGCGTGCTGTGCTCTGCTTGGTACCAGACTTTGGTGCCAGTTCTATTGAAGCCTGTATTAAAATTCAAAATATACAATATCTGAGGAAATATACAGTACATCAACCAATACAAACGTTCTCTCTTTAGTGCATAAACTCTTTATTGACATTTCCAAAATGTAAAAACCTTTGCAAAATTGAGGAACTTTTGTGCATAAAACACCATGATGGAAACATGGCTAGCTTGCACTATCACATGTGACAGGTAGGTGCGTATGTGATGTACCTCAGGATGCTACACACTCCTACGCAGACAGACCTGTGTACGTCACAGCCTGCTAAACGGAGGAGTCTTCTGAATTAGCCTCTAATGGTGCAACGCTTTGGCTGTTCTGTGTAGACAAGGAGTGCAGACTAGCTTTAATCTGAGGGGTAGAATCCAAGTGGGTTAATAATAATAATACACTTTATTTGTATAGCACCTTTCATACAAAAATTGCAGCTCCAAGTGCTTTGCAACAGAAAGGCATAAAATGAGTACATACAGTGCAGACGTAAAAATAATTACAGTTTTTATCATTAGGATCTAACATCCCAACAGGCCACCTTGTTTATGGTTTGATTCAGTTTTAAAAATAGACTAATTATAATAAAAAGAGTAAGATAGAATAGACAGAGTTGATGTCTTAAGAAATTTGACACATGGATTAAATCTGGCTTCCTGTGGGACATTTGTGTTGCCATCTTAAGAGTGCGAGACCCTCTAATATCTTTCATACGCGACGCTTAATATATTCTGTGCAGCCTGGCAGCTTGAAGCCTTTTTACAACGCATCGCCGTTTCCGGGTTCCCGTTTTGCGCTCTGATTGGCCAGGTCATGTGACATGAGCGCCAATCGTGGGACGGCAAGTTTCTACACTGGTTAAGCTTAGGCACTCTTCGAAGTTGGTTAAGGTTAGAGTTTGTCTTAGAGCATGACGGCAAGTTCTTTCGCCGGTTAAGCTTAGGCACTAATTTCGAAGTTGGTTAAGGTTAGAGTTTGTCTTAGAGCATGGCGATAGAACGCCAGGTAGTTTGCAGGCTGTGCAACGCGGAAATGGGCAAACACGCTATTGGGCGCACATGTCACATGACCTGGCCAATCAGAGCGCCGGAAAAACACGATGCATTGTAAAAAGGCTACACGCAGCCTGGCAACCCAGAGTGAAAGGTTTTATTTGGGTATTCAGTCAGGCTTACCATGCAGTGCGGGGCTCCCTCCTACCTCTGGTCAATGGTTTGTTGTTTGATTCTTTGATTATTTTACACATAATCAAAACATTAAAGGATACATTATATAATGCAGAGGAATGTGAAGGAGAATTACCTCCAAACCCTCCATGGGCTTGAAAAGTGTCGGTATGTTACAGGAAATCTTTTCAGCAACGTGGACTATACAGTTATGTATCTATCATAAAGTTAAACATAAATACAAAGAAAATAAAGACAGTTTACTTAACACTAAGCATCAATGTATTTCATAGTTATAAAACACACACTATCACTAACACACTATACACTCATTATAGTTGTCTTATGAGATTTGATAACAAAAATTAGATGTGTGTAGAATGATTATGGAATTGATAGTTGTATGCAAATATATTGTGGGGGAAAAGGGTTCTTTTCACAGAACCATGAACAAATAAACCAATATGCTAATAGTTCAGATGATAAATGCTGAGGGCACCTAATGAAAGAAGGCTCAGAGGAATGTTTTTGATGTACACAACTTATTAACCCTTTCACTGCCACACGACAGCCGGTTAACCCTTTACTATCACACAACCGACGGCGATGCTCCATCATTAGCATCATTAGCGCCGCATCCGCTAATGATGGAGCATCGCCCTCGGTTGTGTGATAGTAAAGGGCTAACCTTCTGTCGTGTGGCAGTGAAAGGGTTAACCTTCTGTCGTGTGGCGGTGAAAGGGTTAAGTGCTTGTTTTTGAAAAACGTATGGGCTCAGGTTTGGTCTGATGAGTGCTATAGCCCAGGCTATGTTACAACAATTGATAAATCATAGAATAATATAATGTAGTGGCTACCTCAGGTTTACGGGTTTTGCCTATAATGTGCATGGCCATTTCCGTGGTTATGGCCATGATATGAGGTTTCCAAGATAAGCATTCATCAATCAGAACACCAAGGAATCTTGTGTAATGCACATTAGTTATGGGGATGATATCGATTCAAACTTTTTTGGAAAAAGATTATGCTTGTTTTTAATTTAGTTAAGTCTGGACTTAAACCAAATAGACATGATGGATCTTCATGTGAAAGGGAGACACCACACTTGTGTCATCTGCAAATAACATCTCCGACAGCTTGTCTGAGACATTGGGGATGGTCTCTAACTACACACCCTCAAGACCCCTACGCTCTGCATCTTCTGGCCCCCTGAGACCCACTCCTCTTCAGGCTCCTGGGGGGTCATTGAAGACAAGCAGGCTGTTCTCTGTCCTCGGGACAGCTGAAACCTGGCCAATCAATATCTAATAATACAAAATAAAGCTAACTTCTTACTGTCTTTTACTATTATGTACTTTTCTACTATGTCTATACTACTATTTACTATGTACTACTATCCCTATACTACTACCAACTACCGTACTTTTCGGACTATAAGCCGCGGCTTTTCCCCCCATTTTTCGACCCTGCGGCTTATATAACGGTGCGGCTTATATGTGACTCGACGTGACCAAACCCGAAAATGTTAAAATCAAAATATTGCTTTTTTGACTGCATTGAAATGTTATTTATCTGTTCCCTTATTTGCTAAACTTAATACAACTTGTAAATGAGTTAATTCTTGTTATTTGTCCGACAGTATTGTGTCCCAATGGTAATTACATATGGTAATTAAACATTAAAACACCTGCGGCTTATAGTCCAGTGCGGCTTATATATGTACACATCATTTAATTTAGCTGCTGCGGCTTATAGTCAGGTGCGGCTTATAGTGCGAAAAGTACGGTATGCTAAAATGTCTATATTACCACCTGCTATGCTAATGCCTAATACTACTATCTACAAAGCCTACAAAATTCTATGCACAGGACTAATATATTGGATGCTGTCACCAGCATCATCACAACCCAATGGGACCAGGAGAGGTGTGGCACATGCTCAGCTTGCACTGGAGGAATGTCCGGGGACCAAATGCATTCATTCATTCATGCAATGGAATGCAAGACTGCTCGTGCGTTTTATTCGCAGGGATATGATGCTGAATGACATCTCCATTTACCCTCCATCTCCATGCAGAGCCACAGGAGGCCTGGGCTGTCTGTGCTTGTCTCCTCCAGCAGAGGATACATCCAAGATCTCTGATGTAGGCTTTTATCTGTTCCATCCAGGTTCACAAAAAACCAGGCAACTCATATATTGCATCAGGCACCACGTCCAATTCTCCTTGTTCACTTCGCCGCCGTGTTGGTAAAGGTTGATGTATTGAGAGGTACAGATGTGGAAGTGACCGTTCACTTCAAACTTAGCTATAGAAATGCCACTTCTAGAACCGAAGTAGTCAAAACAGTCTGAAATAGTCAAAACAACAGTCGGAAGTAGTCAAAACAACAGTCAGGAGTAGTCAAAACAGCAGTCGGAAGTAGTCAAAACTATCCGTTTTGACTATTCACTGTCGATACAATATCATAATTATGAGCTCATTGTTTTTCACCACCATGGTTTTTGTGTTTTGAAACACATGGAAGTGAATTAGTCATCAGCTCACTGAAATGCGTTCATAGCGATCTATTAAGTTAAGTTGGGCTGTGAGGTTATGGTTGGGGTTGAGGTAGGGATGGGTCTATACATGAGATGCCTGGATTTTAGGGAGTCTCCTTGTATCCAGTATCATTGCGAATCATTGATCTGAACTGGCCTGTCTTATAAAGCTCCTCCCACAAACATCACTTCAACATGACACCAGAGTTTCTGTTCCATTTCTTCTGACACGTTGTTTCCTCCTCTTCTCACTATATGAACGCCCATAATAGAAAAATAACACAATATGAGGTGCAATTAAAGTTTTTTATTTTTTTTTAATGTAGTTGCAAACATTAACAATATAAAAAGCTATGTTTTTTGTCTTCGAATTTTGGTTACAGAATGGGAAATCAAGTGACTGAAAAGTACATGGATCTACATCTGAAATGATTGCTCTGGATCCTGGCTATAGTATGTGGCTCTTGCAGAACTGACACTGGCTATATGTGGCTACTGCAGCACTAACACTGGCTATAGTGTATATGTGTGGCTACTGCAGCACTAACACTGGCTATAGTGTATATGTGTGGCTACTGCAGCAATAACACTGGCTATAGTGTATATGTGTGGCTACTGCAGCAATAACACTGGCTATAGTGTATATGTGTGGCTACTGCAGCAATAACACTGGCTATAGTGTATATGTGTGGCTTGAGGTCCAGAATAGGCTGCCTGTGAAATGATCTGTTGTCCGGCTTCATTGTGTCGTATGTTTGTTCAGCTATTTATAGACATCTGATCCCAGCGGTCGACTGATACAGTGGCTCTACTACTGACTGTTATAGCTGCCATTCTAAACACAGTGGCACGCCGAGGCAGCGGCTGCTAGGAGCTGAAACTGAGACGGTTAGAGAGAGAGACAGACAGAGAGAGAGACAGGTGAGAACTGAGAAGGGTTGGAGAGAAGGAGAAGAGACGTACGGGTGCTGAGAAGTGTTAAGGTGGAGACACAGACCGGTTCTGAGAAGTGTTAAGGTGGAGAGAGAGAGAGACAGACAGGTTCTGAGAAGTGTTAAGGTGGAGAGAGAGAGAGACAGACAGACAGGTTCTGAGAAGTGTTAAGGTGGAGAGAGAGAGAGACAGACAGGTTCTGAGAAGTGTGTTAAGGTGGAGAGAGAGAGACAGACAGATTCTGAGAAGTGTTAAGGTGGAGAGAGAGAGACAGACAGATTCTGAGAAGTGTTAAGGGGGAGAGAGAGAGAGACAGACAGGTTCTGAGAAGTGTTAAGGGAGAGAGAGAGAGACAGTTGCTGAGTGGCAGTAGGTCTTGTAATGGTCCCAGCCAGACGGGCAGACCACCACGCTCTCTGGTTCAGAGACAATAGGGCTGAACTCTGACCCTCCGCCAGGCTTTAGCTGTAGCCGCTATGCTGTGAAGTGACACCAGTGGCCTCTGCCAGGGCTCCATTAACAGCCTCCTATGTGACATTGAGAGGGAGGAGGATAATGATAGAGTGGACAGAGGCTTTCAGCGCCTCTCTTTACATAGATCACGCTCCCCTGCCTCCTCCTCGCAGCCCTGATGCCCACTGACGGGCGCTCTCAGGAGGGACACCGGAGCGCTCGGGAACGCTGTGGGTCCAATTGGCACATTGTAAGACCATAGCTAAGTATGTCACACCTACAGCTGACTGTACATGTTTAGACTGTATGGTATATATGATCATTTTCAGTGTTAAGACCACCTGGTGTCCCGGCTGGCGTGCGTTTTATCACCTCGGTCTGTTGACTTGCACTGGAAATGAGACGGGCTTATCCCATTAACCCTCGGTCCTCGCGCCACAATAGGGAGGTGTAGTGGTTACGTCATCGTTGTTTCCGGTCGGTCCACCTCGCTTGAAATTGCTGTGTATTTCCAATGGACACATTTCTAAATCGTCTCGTTTAAAAACGAATAAAGCATGAACATTGGCATGGGGTACCTTTCTGTGTGTATTCATCCACAATCTATAGCTCAACATGACAGAATTCGCAATTAATCGTAAAATAATTACGTATAATTGTATTTCAACCAAAAATGCTTAAACAATAATGTTAGTGATAGAAGGGAACTCATTTTGTGCAAAAATGGAAAGCTTGCCAATGTTCATGAGGCAGAATTATTACAATAGCCGATAATAAATGTTCCCAATGATAAATCCCTATATACGGGTGGACCGCAAGGGAAACAGTGACGTCAGACTACACCTCCCTATGGTGGAACAAACTTCCCACCACAGTCAGGACAGCCGAAACCCCACCAATCTTTCGCCGTCGACTAAAGACACACTCCTTCAATCAATAACCTTCTTACTGTCTTCTACCATGTACTCCTCCTACTATACTAATATGTCTTTACTACTATGCACTCGACACTGCAGCACCCAAGTTTCAGCACTGTTTGATGAACATTGTTACTTAGCTGTAAGAGTTGTAGGGGAGAACGGGGATGGTTGTCACACTTTTTACTCTAGTGTGAATTGCTCATCATCAAAACATCTTTCAATAGTCATTCCTACATTAAATTGAAGCTTAAGATGTTGGCTTGAAATGTGTATCCCTCTCATTTTCCAACATATTATAACAAAGAGGAAATGACTAGGGATGCCCGATATTGGCTTTTTTACCGATACCAATATACCGATATTGTCCAACTCTTAATTTCCGATACCGATATCACATTTTAATGTCGATATCGGCCGATGATATCGGTAGGCCGATAATATCGGACATCATTTCTTTTTTGTATTTTATTTTTTTATAATTTTTTAAACAAACATATAAACAAACATGACAACACACGATAAGATATACAAGCATTAATTGTCAGGGCACCTCCAATGAGATCACATTTTAGTTAGTTGTCTTATATAAGATATACCCCTAATACCTGTTATCTAAAAAACCTACACACATATGCTCCAGCTCGAACCCCCCCCTCCCGGACCCCACCTTGAGAAGTACCTCCACTATCCCTCGCACCTAACCAGACACTACCATTATAAGCTAGCTTTTATTCTCTCCACCACTTCTAACCACATTGACATTTTGGATTCATTGAGACCCAGAATTCGGACATCATTTCTATAGAAATATAAAAAAATAAAAATAAAAAATTGAAAACCTCCTCCTGTCTCTTTCTTTTCTGTTTCTTCTTCTTGCTGGCTGCCTTTTCCAGCTGGGGTGGAGTACACTGGGATGTACTAGGCTTGACAGGTGGTCTAGGCTGGGATGTACTAAGCTTGGCAGATGGTCTAGGCTGGGATGTACTAGGCTTGGTAGGTAGTCTAGGCTGGTATGTACTAGGCTTGGTAGGTGGGTTGGGGTGCATTGGGCTCTGCTCGGTCTGTCCTCAGCTCATCCATCACCTCCAAGTTGGTGAAGAAACGGTCCATGTCATGTGCTTGTAACATGTGGCAACCAACCCCAAAGAAAATGTGACGACCAACCCCAACTGGAATGTCTTGCTAGTATCAAGGCTAACAACCATCTAAAAATGTGTTAGTTAGCCAACAACAATCTAAACTATAGCTTTCCCTTCACACTTTTTAAGGGTAACAATTGTTTCATTATAAACCAATTGTGTAAAAGCCTAGAAGAAAAATACTGATGAGCTGAATATTTACAATTCCACATGAAAAACACAAAAAGTCCTCTCACCTAAAGTTCAGCTGTCTTACTCCAAAGAAGACTATGTAGGTGAGCTCTGATCCCAATTCTGGACATTTCCATACCAAAATATGGGAGAAAGCGCCTTTTGGTAGCGAAATAATAATGAATGTGACAACCTACCCGTGTGACAACAACCATGCCCGTTCTCCCCTACCCTTCCTATTGACTTGTCGTACAGAACCTGTAAGTCGCTTTGGATAAAAGCTTTCAGCTAAATGTAAATGTAACCATTTCACTACCACACTACATAAGGTTAACCCTTTTACTACCACACTACAGAAGGTTAACCCTTTTACTACCACACTACAGAATGTTAACCCTTTCACTACCACACTACAGAAGGTTACCCTTTCACTACCACGCTACAGAAGGTTAACCCTTTCACGGCCACACTACAGAAGGTTAACCCTTTCACTACCACACTATATAAAGTGAACCCTTTCACTACCAACTATAGAAGTTTAACCCTTTCGCTACCACACTATAGGAGGTTAGCCCTTTTACTACAACACTATAGAAGGTTAACCCCTTCACTACCACACTATACAATGTTAACCCTGTCACTACCACACTATAGAAGGTTAACCATTTCACTACCACACTATGTAAGGGATAATGTATAGCTACGAGGTCATTGTCGCAAAATAATTGACCGAGACTGCGTTCTGGAACACCGAGGCACCGCGCCGAGGTGTTCTAAACGCAGTGAAGGTCAATTATTTTGCGACAATGACCTGCGACAATGACCTCGTAGCTATACATTATCCCTTACATTATCCCTTACATTATCCCGCTTATTATAGGGCTAACTTACTAACAATATACGTAATTCATTTTACACCATCGACAAGACGAGATCAAATGCAGACGCGGTTGTTCTGTTGCTCCTCTGGCGTCGGCAGGTGTGTGGGCTTGATTGCACCTGATGCAGTGCAGCTGTGCATGGTATAACGCTGCGAGAGTCCGGCTGCGACACGTTGCCCCTAGCAGCGGTCATTATTGCACGTTGCCCCTAGCAGCGGTGAATTATCGAGAAATAATTGACCGCTGCTAGGGCCAACCGTGCGCTATTGACCAATCACAATCAAGCATTTTGGCGAATTTTAAAACGCCATGTAATAAAGAAGGTTAACCCCTTCACTACCACACTATACAATGTTAACCCTTTCACTACCACACTATATAAGGTTAACCCTTTCACTACCACACCACACTATAGAAGGTTAACCCTTTCACTACCACACTATAGAAGGTTAACCCTTTCACTACCACACTACAGAAGGTTAACCCTTTCACTACCACACTACAGAAGGTTAACAAAACAATACAAAGTCTTTCAAACAACAAAAGCTCCTTTCAACCATTTTCTTTTAAACAGGAGCAATATAAATTATTTTTTCTTCATATAACTACATTATTGGAACCGGGCAGTATCCGCTCCTCATTCCTCCTTATGCAAAAAAAAACCCACAAATTCATAATTAGGCTATTTATAATTTTTACGTATGAATAATTCATTAGGTGATAGAATTTAGAAACAAAATCTTGAACATGGGCCAATATGAATTTGTAGGAAAGACGTGAGCATTTTTTAAAGATTAGTTTTCCGACGCTAATAAGTCGGCTATCATGCTTAAACTTTTTCTGCTCTATAAAGCTGATTTTGTTTTCAGAACATGACACAAATATGAGATTAGATTAGATTAAACTGTATTGTCAGAGAACAACAAAATCGTATGGACAGTCTACATATTAGTCTACAGGCTGTGTAAAAATAACACACCTGATTTAGCAGGGGAGGGAAGGTGGGGTGTGCATAAGGCCTGCTGTTCTACACTATTAACAAAAGAGGTGCTAAATAGCATTAAAGGTGGTGCTTTGGCTTGTAATCATCTACAGACTGTGTAAAAAGAGATGACAAAAACAAAAATAACAAGTTTCTGATTGTTCAATGTGCCCCAGTTAAAGGGGGGGGGGGTTCAACTTCAGACAGTTCATAAAACTTAGTTTAGTTAAAAATATAAATTAAGAGAGAGAGAGAGCACAAGTACAGATGACAAGTACAATATGAGGAGGTAGAAATATATATCCATAATTAATTATATGGCAATATTGCTTTTGGCACAACAATTGCATTTCCAATAAATATTAGGCTAGAAAATACATTTTCCAGATTTAACGTGACTTCCTTTAAAGTTATAATTAGGGATGTCCGATATTATCGGCCGACCGATATTATCGGCCGATATCGGCAGTAAAATGTGATATCGGAAAATATCGGTATCGGTTTAAAAAAAATTTAAACAATAACAATATTTGTTATATATATATCCAGTGAAATTATTAGTTACCTGAAATTATTCCGTTTTTTGGGGGGGGAAACCCTGCATATATCGGTATCGGTTGATATCGGTTGATATCGGTATCGGAAATTAAGAGTTGGACAATATCGGAATATCGGTATCGGTAAAAAAGCCAATATCGAGCATCCCTAGTTATAATAATATTAATAATGATGAACATTTCCGGTATAAACCACGCCCACTTCTCGTCTTCTATCTGAATACAGATACATATAATATATATATTATAATATACATATAATTGTATTGGTTGAACAGATAAAATGTTAGGGGTAGCTGAACTGATCTGTCCATGACATCTTCATAGTGGAGGGCTCAGTTCTATTAATATCAACAGGGCTGTAATAATGGCTTTGTTGCATCTCAATGCCACTGTCTCTCACAGTTTTGATTTGATTATTCACATATGGGGCTAAATGGTTTGTGCTTGACAACGACAGATGAGCAAGTGGGTAATTGTCACTGGGCATTATCAATGGTTGTATAATTATGTGCAGTAAATGGGTTTGACTTTGCACCAGTAGGGGGCAGCACGTCATCACTTGTTATGAACGGGTTGAGGCTTTTTCCATGTTGTTGGTAATCAATTTCACGATGCAGGTTAGCATCAGACTGGGAGCACACGGTTGTAGTTGTGGGGGTTAGCAACATGAATTGGTTAGATTAGCTGGTCACTTGCTCCTTAGAGAATTTCTCCGCCAACGTTACTCCCATATGGGGCCATCATTTATTTTTTTATTCAGTTAAATATAATGAAGAAACTGCCTTGTGCATCCGTTTTCCAGTAGCATTAGCTATCTTTACTTTTCCATACAGTTTACAACTCACTGATGAAATCAGGATTTATTTTCATATCCCGGACTTGAGCCCCTAATGTTCAAGTTTCAAGTTTCTTTAATAGTTGTCATACAGAAGTACAGAATACTTTTATACAAAATGCTTCTTACTGTTACGCTCCAGAGACTGTGCTAGACAAGATAAGTATGAAATAAAATCGTATAGCATGTAAAATAGAAGTAAAAATAGAGGTCACAGTGTTCAGTATAGACATATGTACAATGTTCGATGCAGAATAGAAGTAACTGAGTTACCATACAATATACAATATACTATGCAATGTACTAATATACAATACTATATAGTGCAGAGCAGAAATGGGATGAGGTACAATTTAGGTACAATTTACAGTAAGGTGTACGAGTTGTAGTGCAAATCCTTTACCAATAAATATAAAGTGTAAAGTGTGTTTAGGTGTTCTAAAGTGTGTAAAGTGGGTGCTGCAGTGAGTTGTTTGTTTAAAGTGAGTGTGTGCGTGTGGGTGTGTGTGCTGTGTGCATTTGATGGTTGTTGCATAGTGTTTATTGTTCGTTGAGCAGCCTGATGGCCTGGGGATAGAAGCTTCTTCTGAGTCTTTCTGTGCTCGCCTTAAGACTCCGTTACCTTTTCCTGTATTATTCCAAACCGTAGTCTGGTACAGCAGAGCGTTCTAACAGAACCGTAGTATGGTACAGAGGAGCGTTCTCCTAATAGAACCGTAGTCTGGTGCAGAGGAGCGTTCTCCTAACATAACTGTAGTCTGGTGCAGAGGAGCGTTCTCCTAACAGAACTGTAGTCTGGTGCAGGGGAGCGTTATCCTAACAGAACCGTAGTATGGTGCAGAGGAGCGTTCTCCTAACAGAACTGTAGTATGGTACAGAGGAGCGTTCTCCTAACAGAACCGTAGTATGGTGCAGGGGAGCGTTCTCCTAACAGAACTGTAGTCTGGTGCAGAGGAGCGTTCTCCTAACAGAACTGTAGTATGGTGCAGAGGAGCGTTCTCCTAACAGAACTGTAGTATGGTACAGAGGAGCGTTCTCCTAACAGAACCGTAGTATGGTGCAGAGGAGCGTTATCCTAACAGAACTGTAGTATGGTGCAGAGGAGCGTTCTCCTAACAGAACTGTAGTCTGGTGCAGAGGAGCGTTATCCTAACAGAACTGTAGTATGGTGCAGAGGAGCGTTCTCCTAACAGAACTGTAGTATGGTACAGAGGAGCGTTCTCCTAACAGAACTGTAGTATGGTACAGAGGAGCGTTCTCCTAACAGAACCGTAGTATGGTGCAGAGGAGCGTTCTCCTAACAGAACTGTAGTCTGGTGCAGAGGAGCGTTCTCCTAACAGAACCATAGTCTGGTACAGGGCAGCGTTCTCCTAACAGAACCGTAGTCTGGTGCAGGGGAGCGTTCTCCTAACAGAACCGTAGTCTGGTGCAGGGGAGCGTTCTCCTAACAGAACTGTAGTCTGGTGCAAGGGAGCGTTCTCCTAAGAGAACCGTAGTCTGGTACAGGGGAGTGTTCTCCTAAGAGAACCCTCTGTAAGCTGGTAAACCAGGAAAACCTTGGACTATAGGCATTTATTTTTATTTGCAGGTTTGCCAGCAGCTCTCTTCTCTGTTATGTTATTGACTACACACAATATTTTCTACCTCTCTCTAACTTGTGTAAAAAACACCCTATTGCCGGCGGTCAAACCAGCACCCTTTCAGCTCCTGACCAGACGCTCTAGAATCTAGACCTTCTCTACCTCTAGAGATGACCCTGCCTTCCCTGGTGAGAGATTAACAGGGAGCTGTAGTGTAGTGGCCTCTGACGGTGTGAAGGTGGGCCTGACGCCTGTCCATGTCTCACAGAGGCATGCGAGACATGTGAGGGTGGCAGTCACCAACTCTTTTGACCGGTCAATAAATAAGATTTAACGAGCTGGTAACTGTCATGGCTCTACAGGAGCGCTGAGAGACAAGAGGATCATTTGACTAAGATTCTTTTTTTTTTCTGGATACGTTTTGTAAGATACAATTTGTTTCATCTGTGAGGTAATAATAAAAAAATTATAATTCTACAAAAGTATTTTTTTCTATTTTCTTTTTCCATTTTTACCAAAGGGTGAAAAATAATTCAGCACCAAGCTGATCTATAAAGGAAAGAATATCTGCGTGTCTGTCTACTCTATGGCATAACGTTACATATCTAGAGAATCGTCTAGCCGGTCGATTTGGAGGCAACCCGACTTGATCCAGTGTGAGTTCTGCTCCGTCAGGAGAGGCTTCCTTCAGTTCTGGACCTGGACACTTCTTGGACCTGGACACCCTCCAGAGGAACCGCTTGACACATGAACAGATGAACACGTGCTCCTCTTGCGCTACAATAGCAAACTCCTCCCTGTGGCCTTTGATTCAAAACATCAGCAACTAAAACTGAACTGGACTGTATAGGACTGTGAAGCTATGTATCCCCCACCATGTATTCCCCCCCCCCCCCCCCCCCCCCCATGCTGCTTTGACACGAATTTCCCCAAGGGGATTAATAAAGGTTAATCTTATCTTATCTTATTTATACCTGATGTCTGCCTCAAAGAAACTCATCACACTCACTTTCCTTTGTTTGTCTGTTGGTTGTTTATTTTCTATTTATACTTTAGGAGTACTTGGCTACGCAGCCCACTGTAAAGCACTTTGGTTGACAAGTGTCATGTTTAAATGTCCTATATAAATACAGTTGACTGATTGATTGACTGTGGTCTGTGACGGGAGGATGGATTAAACCTTCTTTCACAGGAAACCCCAGATGATATTCCTGTGACCCCCAACATTTAAATGGCATGAAAGCTTTGTGTCTTCACATTGTAAGGCTTCTGATATTTACTTTAGTAATATAATGCCAAAACATCTAATTATAGGCAAGCATGCATGGCTTTCACCATAAATTATATATTTATGTACCATTTTACTGTAGTTTGTTTAGGGAGTTTTTTCAAGGGCCCCCGTGCTCCCAGCAGGGGACCCAGGTCTGCATCAGAGCCTGGATCAGACTGCAAGGTGCTGTACCCTTTAGCCTGCTGCCCAAATATTATAAACCACTGTTATTCCACTCTGAGACTACTGTCAACAGTGTACAACCTGGGGGCCAGTAGCTACTAGAGAGGGGTATGTGTGTTTCTGTCTGTGTGTGTGCTATACTGTTCTATCAAGTGTGTGTGTGTGTGTGTGTGTGTGTGTGGCTTACCTGCCACTTCCTTAAGAGGGAATGGTTTATAAATATCGCCCAGTGGAGCCGGGGGTGCAGGGGCTACATAAAGGCTGCCCGGACACTCCCTCATTGTTCACTTGCATCGTTGTTCCTCTGAGCTCCACCTGTTCCAGACATGGTAAGTCACTACGCTGTGGTCGCATCAGGACGGCCGTCGGGTTAGACTTGGTGTCTTGAAGATTAGAGGATGCTGTGCTCTTCCAGTATTTGAACGTATATATACTGTTGTTGTGGCCAGCAGAGCTCTGGAGACGGTTAACTGGATGAGATTAGATTCTAAAAGATCAACTGCCCGATGCTTTATTCTGTGCAGAAACATCCACTTCTTTGGGTGAATATCTCAGTTTGTAATTCTGAGCTATTATACAAAGATTCTTCTCAGACGATATGTTGTTCTTGACCAACTTCTAAATAGATTTTTCACGAATTACCTAGAAATGATAAATTAAGAGTATAAGGAATGTTAGATTACGTTAGTTAATGTTAGATTACAGTGTGTTCGTTAAAATGTTCGATTACAGTAAATTAATGTTAGATTACATTAGTTAATGTTAGATTACGTTAGTTAATGTTAGATTACATTAGTTAATGTTACATTACAGTACGTTAGTTAATGTTAGATTACATTAGTTAATGTTAGATTACGTTAGTTAATGTTAGATTACATTAGTTAATGTTACATTACAGTACGTTAGTTAATGTTAGATTACAGTATGTTAGTTAATGTTAGATTACATTAGTTAATGTTAGATTACGTTAGTTAATGTTAGATTACATTAGTTAATGTTAGATTACATTAGTTAATGTTAGATTACATTAGTTAATGTTACATTACAGTACGTTAGTTAATATTAGATTACATTAGTTAATGTTAGATTACGCTAGTTAATGTTACATTACAGTACGTTAGTTAATGTTAGATTACAGTACATTAGTTAATGTTAGATTATGTTAGTTAATGTTAGATTACATTAGTTAATGTTAAATTACATTAGTTAATATTAGATTACGTTAGTTAATGTTAGATTATGTTTGTTAATGTTTGATTACATTAGTTAATGCTAGATTACAGTACATTAGTTAATGTTAGATTATGTTAGTTAATGTTAGATTACATTAGTTAATGTTAGATTACATTAGTTAATGTTAGATTACGTTAGTTAATGTTAGATTACATTAGTTAATGTTAGATTACAGTATGTTAGTTAATGTTAGATTACAGTATGTTAGTTAATGTTAGATTACAGTACATTAATTAATGTTAGATTACGTTAGTTAATGTTAGATTACATTAGTTAATGTTAGATTACAGTACATTAGTTAATGTTAGATTACGTTAATTAATGTTAGATTACATTAGTTAATGTTAGATTACAGTACGTTAGTTAATGTTAGATTACGTTAGTTAATGTTAGATTACAGTACGTTAGTTAATGTTAGATTACGTTAGTTAATGTTACATTACAGTACGTTAGTTAATGTTAGATTACGTTAGTTAATGTTACATTACAGTACGTTAGTTAATGTTAGATTATGGTACGTTAGTTAATGTTAGATTACAGTACGTTAGTTAATGCTAGATTACAGTATGTTATTTAATGTTAGATTACGTTAGTTAATGTTAGATTACATTAGTTAATGTTAGATTACAGTATGTTAGTTAATGTTAGATTATGTTAGTTAATGTTAGATTACGTTAGTTAATGTTAGATTACATTAGTTAATGTTAGATTACGTTAGTTAATGTTAGATTACATTAGTTAATGTTAGATTGCTTTAGTTAATGTTAGATTACATTAGTTAATGTTAGATTACTTTAGTTAATGTTAGATTACATTAGTTCATGTTAGATTATGTTAGTTAATGTTAGATTACATTAGTTAATGTTAGATTACAGTATGTTAGTTAATGTTAGATTATGTCAATTCATGTTAGATTACATTAGTTTGTTAGATTACGTCAATTAATGTTAGATTACATTAATTCATGTTAGATTACGCTAGTTAATGTTAGATTACGTAACTTCATGTTAGATTACATTAGTTAATGTTAGATTACGTTAGTTAATGTTAGATTACGTTAGTTAATGTTAGATTACATTAGTTTATGTTAGATTACGTTAGTTCATGTTAGATTACGTTAGTTAATGTTAGATTACATTAGTTTATGTTAGATTACGTTAGTTCATGTTAGATTACGTTAGTTAATGTTAGATTACATTAGTTCATGTTAGATTACATTAGTTAATGTTTGCTGATGATTTAGTTTGACTTTGTCACAAGGCCATACGTAATTTTCTTTTTGAATGCTATTATGGTGGTAGCGTAGCTTCCGACTGCTATCTTTTAAGAAGATCTTTCAGAGAAACACAATGATACAAGCATGTCTCTGCTGAGCTACGAAAATGTGCAGGCTCTCTCTCTCTCTCTCTCTCTCTCTCTCTCTCTCTCTCTCTCTCTCTCTCTCTCTCTCTCTCTCTCTCTCTCTCTCTCATACTGTATTCTCTTCTTTACCACCTCTGCTCTTCATCACCTCTCCGTTCTTCTCGTCAAAAGGCGCCCAAGAAAGCCAAGAGGAGGACGGCGGAGGCAAATTCCAACGTCTTCTCCATGTTTGAACAAGCCCAGATCCAGGAGTTCAAGGAGGTGAGAGATTCACTATTTGGCTCTTTGTTCCGTTAACTTGCACCTTAGATTGCCAGAATCCCAGTACAACATCTTTCTTATCTACCATGTGTAGAAGGGTGGATTATCCCTACTTTATGAGAGTAGATGTGCACTGTCACCAGGTAGTGGGAACACAGCAGATTTGGGTCCGGCTGAGTCCCCGACTGTAGTGTAGGGGTATTAAAATTGGGATTTAGCAGAGGGAGCGGATGGGGCCTAGGGTTTACTAACCTAGGGGTGCTGCGCTGGTCCTTCTTGCCCTCCAGGGCGACTCACAGTAATTCCCCAAACACCCACACTTCCCCTAATACTTCCCTCACCCTCCCACACCCGGTGGCAGTAGTGATAGATGATATAATTTCTCCCCAAAGCAGTACCTTTCCTTGTTGACGAACGGAGACCTGTCCCAATGGTACATAGGCCGTGGTTAACACTTTGATCGCCATGGGTTAAATTCATAATTTACCATCCCTCGCCATCTCTATTTGTCTATGGAGAAGTTCCCCTTCTTTGCAGGGCTATAACTTTTTAAATTCTATTGCTAAATTGCCATTATTATGGCCCATTCAATGTCCTATATGTATTGTTCAGGGTGTAGCAACGTTAAACTTTTTCATTCACATATTCATACTAAAATATGGTCTAAAGTATAAGTATGTTTTTATCGTTTTCTGCAGCTTTCTTCAGAACGTGATTTATAGCCCTAAATGCATTATATTGATGATCAAATACAGTTTGGTAGGAATCTGTGCGAGATAAAAAATGTCAACTGGATGTGCTTCTAGGAGTTACTACATCTGATGATGACCGGATGGGCGGGGGATCGTTTATAATTCCGTGGGCAGCGTTAGATGATTCATCCAGAGTGGGTCATATGTTCATCATAGCAGTTTATATGGAACACGTTAGAATATAACGCTGAATCTTACCGTGGCTTCCTCGCGCCGCTGGCAGATGAGCGCGGAACAGAATTTTTTCTATTATGGGATGGAGAAATGCCCGATCCATTTCCAGGTTGTATAATAGTATATACGTCCAAATCATGTTGTTTTTTCGAGTTATTTGCACTGATCGATGTTCACTGTGTCAAGACGGAGTCTCTCTAACGATAGCGAGTGCCCGGACCACATATGGATGAGCACTACCGGTTCAAAGGGTCATTTCCGGTTGGCGATCTGCCGATCGGCCACCAGGTGGCGCTCTTGAACCGCTAGAGAGTTGAGTGGAGCTTTGCAGTGTGTCTCAGGGCTCCGGAGGGGAAATATGATTTCGATCACAGATTTTTGAAATATTGACATCAAAGACGAGTTACGGCGTCTTCGGCAGAATAAGCATGGCTAGGAATGACGTCTTAACTCGTCATCGCCGATCATAGTGTTAAGAAGGGGTTAAGCAGTAATGTACATTAATCGAAAGGAAGGGGTTAAACAATAATGCACATTAATGGACACGCACACAGTGATCCCATTTGTACGCCTCTCCTTTTATATAAATTAGAATGCAATTACTACAAGGCACAATGCATGGCACTTAGATCTTACACGTGTAGAAGGGTTAATATAATTTGCACTCGTCCGCAGGGAGAGGAGAGAGGGTACTGGCGAGCTCCGCGAGCTACTCAATGGGAATGATTATTATTATACACACGTGCGGTCTGCACGCCTTAACCACACAACACAGCCGGCATTACACAAAACAACAAACGTCGGGGCGCCCCTAGTCACTGGTGCACGTGCCAGTTCAATGTATCTATTCACTTCGCCCTTAGAGGGCATGCTCTCGAAAAGGAGAATGTTCGCCGATAAAGTTCCAGCGCTCTGAGCGCTAACAGTACCTGGCTTGAGTGTACCAACGAGTGCTGGCCTGCTCCCGCAACGAATGTCCGTGCTGCGAGATGGCCGTCGAACGGTCCCGTGGTGGTCACCTGTGATAGCAAGGGGTTGGCTGGGCGGACGTTTAGGCAGGCGACAGCTGGACTGGCTGTCGGCTAGGCGAATGCTGGAGGCGGGTGCGGTCCGGCGACGTCTGTTGCGGTGTCCTCTGCGGGGCTGGGAGACGGTGGAGCAACGTGCGAGCTAACTGTGCTACTAGGCCTATATACTTGAAGCTAAGCTTTGGGTCAGTGTGACCCCCTAGCCTTCCGCCTATACTTTACTAAAACGCAGCGTGTGCAATATCCACAGCACTCTCCGGCAGTAGAATGTCTTCTTCTTGGTTCAAACGTACCCTAAGCACTAACTGGGAAGCTAAACTATCGCATACAACGTTACTATCCCCCACCGTGGCGGGAGTCGTATTTCGTGTGTCTTTAGTACTGGGAGCTCCTGCTCCACACGTCTGCTTGCTTCAATGGAAAACGGCGAAGAGAACATCTCGTTGTCTGAGCTCCTCCTTCCGCCAGCCTCTGCCTCACCTGCCGTCACCAGCCCAACGTCGCACCAGCTCCCCCTGGCGGCAGTCCAGTGCCATGTCCCACTACTAAATGTCAATATTAGGATATGGAGAATCAGACGGGTCAGCGAGTTACACAACGTTATCATGTAGATGGATATTATCTAATACCAAGTCTGTGTTCTTGAGTGTAGTGCACAAAGGGTAGATTATGAATGATGGAAAAACTTTAAATGGAATGTATTTTACACCCAACTGTCTCTCTCTCTGTTTCACACACTCTCAAGTGGATATTTAAAGGAATACTTCACCCATTTTTATAATCATATCTGATTTGTAACACATTAGACCTTTCACCACTGGTTTGGATTTTGAGACATTGGCAGTAGACAGAAGTAGACAGACGCTAACAGAAGTAGACAGACGTTGACAGAAGTCAATGTGATTTGAAGCATACTTGAACAGGAAGGAGGGCTGCAGCGTCTTTGTGGTGTGAATCCAGTGTTTCTTTGAAGGTGCTCTTGGATGAGGGGAGCCAGTTGAAAAAAATAAGGAAGTTCCAGGCACTCTTCATGTATATAAAAAAGCTTTAATAAATCGCTTAGTTCATTATAGAACCATTAAAAAAACACCAACATGTTTCGGCCTCTCTATCGGCCTTCTTCAGGGCATCCACCGTCACACGCCCACCCGTCGCCTTAGGTCTGCAAATGCCAACCTCCTAACACCTCCCACGACTGGGGCGACAGGGCCTTTGCTGCTGCTGTCCCCTCCCTCTGGAATGCCCTCCCCAGCCATATCCGTGATGCAAACACCCTGACATCTTTTAAATCAGCCCTCAAAACTCACCTTTTCAATCTTGCTTTTGACCTCTAATTCTGTCGGTTTTATTTTATTTTGTCATGTATTATTTTTGTTCTGTTTTTTTGTTTTGCCATAGTTTTGTTTTGCCATGTAAAGCGTCTTTGAGCACCTGGAAAAGCGCTATATAAAATAGATGTATTATTATTATTATTATTATTATTATTATTATTATTATTATTATTATTATTATTATTATTATTATTATTATTATTATTATTATTATTATTATTATTATTATTATTATTATTATTATTATACAAACAAATGGGTGAACTGAGCTATATTCGAGGTGGAGGCTGTGCTAATTGCTCTATTAATAATAATAATAATAATAATAATAATAATAATAATATAATAATAATAATAATAATAATAATAATAATAATAATAATAATAATAATAATAATAATAATAATAATAATAATAATAATAATAATAATAATAATAATAATAATAATAATAATAATAATAATAATAATAATAATAATAATAATAATAATAATAATAATAATAATAATAATAATAATAATAATAATAATAATAATAAATTCAATTTGTACCGCACTTTATATTTGTGAAAATCTCAAAGTGCTACAGGAGATAAAGATAAAAAGTTAAATGAATAAAAACAATTAAAATGAATAAAACAACAATGAAATGGAAGAACATAAAAATAAAAAAATTAAATATAAAAGTAAAAGAATAATTCAGGCAAATGCCTTGTTAAAAAGAAATGTTTTTAGGCCCCTTTTAAAAACCTCAACGGACTGTGGTGCTCTCAGATGGTCGGGGAGGGCATTCCACAGCCGAGGAGCAGCTGAGCAAAAGGCCCGGTCACCCATGGTGCAGAGGTGTGTCCTGTGTATGGGTTGGAGTGTGTTTGAGTGTCCAGAGCGGAGGGAGCAGGTGGAGGTCGGGGGAGCGATAAGCTCTTTTAGATAGGAGGGGGCGTTGCTATGGATGCACTGATGGTTGAGGAGGGAGACCTTGTATTCAAACCTGGAGGAGACAGGGAGCCAGTGGAGGGAATGGAGTATGGGTGTGATGTGATCATATTTCCGCACTCTCATCAGGATCCTAGCAGCACAGTTCTGGATGTGTTGGAGCTTCTGGATGCTCTTGCTAGGGATCCCGATGAGCAGTGTGTTGCAGTAGTCAAGCCTATTGAGCTCAGGTGTGAGCACCTAGTCATCCTGAGGTCTAGCTGTCACAATTCGTGTAACGTCAGAGGTCCAACTCCGTATCTTGTAGCCATGCCCTTAACTCTGGTCCCACATCAAAGAGGCTGGCTTCCGAGGGTGGTTTGTATAGGGGGAGATGGTCAGGATGTGGTCAACAGTCTGCTCAGGGTCTCCACACTCACATGCAGCGCTGTCTGCCAGGCCCCACTTCTTTAATGATGCTTTAAAGCGACCAACCCCAGATCTTAAACGGTTCAGCAGAACCCATTGTCACAATTGTATATGCCTCTAGACTCCAGAGGTCCTCCCACATAGAGTCCAAAACTGACATAACTCTTCATATACATATACATTTTTAAACTAGAAAAGCAAAACACCAACACAAAATATTCCCATATTTACAAAAAGGAAACCATATCTATGGTATCATTAATCCCTGGATAACACATGGCTTTGAGTCTATATATCCAGCGACTCTCTAATTGGTTCAGTGCTCTCTCTCTATCCCCTCTTCGAGGATTGAGGGGGGCATGGTCGATTCCTAGAGCTGTAAAAGAAATGGAACTGTCAGCATGTTTATCCATATAATGTTTAACCATAGCATAGTCACAGTTTTGAATCTTAGAGAGAGCTCCCGTTCTACAGTCAATATACAGTGTACAGAGAGAGAGACACATTGGAAAGAAATTGAAATGCTATTTGGCCCTAAACAGAGAGTACACAGTGGCAGAATACCTGAGCACTGTGACTGAAGATCCTTGACTAGGTACAGACTCAGCGAGCACAGCCTAGCCATCGAGAAAGGCCGCCATAGGCAGACTGTGTGTGTTAGAAAGAGAGAGAGAGAGAGAGCATGTGTGTTAGAGAGAGAGCATGTATGAGAGAGATAAGCAAAGATGACCCCCTAAAGGATATTCAACTTTTAATGAAAGAACAAAACAGAAGGAAAAGATAACTTCACAAAGGCAACATGAATATACATAGATCCAAAAGGACAAAGATCAACACTTAAATCCAAAGAGAAGAGGGTCTATACCAGAGAAAACAAAGCAGCAAGGAGCCAATGGCCGACAGCTAAAGGCTAGCCAGGTAGGCTACTGACACCAGGCCACACACAGCTTTGGCCAACGGCCCAACGCTACCCAAGCTACACAAACGACCAAGACAATGAATTCACACACAGCACATGTCGTATCTCCAAATGTTGTGAAGTAACATATGTTTTGCCTGGAAAAAAACATCGTTATTAACAAAACATTCGGGAGGGGAAGGAAGGAAGAGTGGGGTAATGTCATGATTTTCATTAATCTTACCTGCACCAAGGAACGCAGGGCGAAAGGCCGCAACACAGGTCTCCACGTTGACGAAAGGCCTCTCGCTGGCGGAACAAAAATAACCCCCTGCTATTCTCACGGCTAATGTCAATGGTCGTAGCACAAGCTAACAGCTAACTCAAGGCTAACTGATAGCATCAAACGAACGTTCCCAGCCGAGCGCAGCCGGCAGCTAACGTCGTAGCTAAACAGCTAACTGGCTAACAGTTAGCTCAACCAGGCTATCGCTAACCATTAGCTAACGCAGAAGCAAGCTATGCGGCTACATACAGGTGCTGACACCAGGTCACACACCGTTAGCTACTAGTAGTACTACAACAGCTAGTCGGCCAGTTTAGCTCCAGAGAGAGAGAGAGAGAGAGAGATGTCCACGGCGGGAATAGAATAGAGTTAATAGAATAGGTTAAAAACTCACCAAACGTCCAAGAGGATGGAGACAACCGCGTGGAGTTGACGAAGTTCATCTGCCAAACGACCATCCTCTTCATCTTGGCTGTATGCGCTGTCTCTAGGTTAGCTAACGCTAGTTAGCCTTTAGCTAAGCTAGCTACTAGCCGACATCATCATGGCTATACCATGACAAGGCTCCGGCCATTTGTCCCGCTAGCGAGAGGCCTTTCGTCAACGTTCCTTGGTGACCGACCGACTGATAATGACCGACCTCTTTCTTCGTCTTGGCTGGCATAACTAAGCATAATAGTCAAAAGCTGCACGCGCGAAATAGTCAAACGCAGCTGACTCACGCCGGCGTACTACACATGATGTAAGTAAAACCACTCCCTTCGTTGAAACCAATAGTATGTCTGCTGCAGAACCCCAGAGGCTGAGCTCCAATAGTGAGTATGTCTGCAGACCCAGGAACAAGTCAGACACATTCTACAAACGTGTCTAATGTGAAATATATAAGCATATAAGCAAAACTAGATTTTAGGTCTGTGATGAAAAAGGGCCTCGCGGGAAGGGGGGCCTCGAAAAAAAATAAAAATAAATAAAAAAAAAAATTATTTTGCGAGGCCCCCCTTCCCGCGAGGCCCTGTGCGACCGCACTGCTCGCACACCCCCTGAGGCAGCCCTGCCTGCTGTGTTCTAGGAAGGGTAAAGCCCTTACATTTCACCACAATGTCACACTGTTTACAGTGGCCACACTGAAACGTTCCATTAGGGACTTTATGTAGCCATATGGTTCTTTCCTCAGCTGGTAAGTGGCTGTGTACTAGTCTGTCTCCTAGAGTAGGAGCTCTCCTAAAGGAGCGCACAGGGGGCTCTGGAAATATTTCTTTCAGAGTTTCATCACATTTGATGATGTCCCAGTTCCGTTTGATAATGTTCCGTATAGCGGGAGCCTCTGTACTGTATCTAGTGCAGAAGTACACCTGGTCATTCTTAGGGCTAGTGGTGGGCTTCCTGGTTAAAAGTGATTGGCGTTCTAGGGTGCTGGCCTTAGAGCGAGCTGAATCTTAGGGGAGTAGTTACGCTCCCTAAAGCGGGTATACATCTCTCTGCTCTGAGTTAGTGAAGTTTGCAGGCGACACAGTGGTGGTGGGGCTGATCTCTGACAACGACGAGAAGGCCTACCGGGAGGAGGTTGATGTACTGGCACGCTGGTGTCAGGACAACAGCCTGCTCCTGAACATTGGTAAAACCAAGGAGCTGATCGTGGATTTTAGGAGAACACAGCAGGGGACACACACACCACTGTGGATAAACCGTGGACAGGGTGAGCAGCTTTAAGTACCTGGGGGTCCACATCTCAGAAGACCTGACATGGACAACACACATAGACTCAGTCGTAAAGAAGGCGAAGCAGCGCCTCTACCACCTGAGACAGTTAAGGAAGTTCAGAGTATCGGGGAAGATACTCCATTCCTTCTACTCCGGAGCTGTAGAGAGCATCTTGACTGGAAACATCACTGCCTGGTATGGAAACAGCACGGCACAGGACAGGAAGGCCCTACAGAGAGTAGTGCGCTCAGCTGAGCGTACTATTGGTATTGCACTACCACCCCTGCAGGTCTTATATAACAAGAGGTGCAAATCCAGAGCCTGCAGAATAATGAAAGACCCTCACCACCCCAACAACAGCCTGTTCAAGCTGCTGCGGTCAGGCCAACACCTGCGCACACCAGCAACTAGGACAGAGAGACTTCGGCTCAGCTTCTTCCCCCAGGACATCAGAGTCTTTAACACTGAACTCTCCACACACAAGCACACATGAGCACACACACAACACACACACTGTATACGCTCACACACTAACAGCCACTTTAACATGAGCACACACACACTCATGCTGCACACGCTCACACTCAGGTCACTTTACACAATGAAAAGGTCACTTTAAAAAAAAGAACAGGAGTGGTTCTTGTATAGTAAATAGATGGATATAGCAAGATAGCATAAAGATATATAGTATAACTGTAGATTGTATAGTAGTGTACATAAGAGCCAGTGCCTCATCCGTAGCTAACATTGTATTGCACTATCGCAGGACCTAAACTTTATGCTCTCAGCGCTCTGAGGTCTGACAACATGCTCTCCTCTCAGCGCTCTGAGGTCTGACAACATGCTCTCCTCTCAGCGCTCTGAGGTCTGACAACATGCTCTCCTCTCAGCGCTCTGACAACATGCTCTCCTCTCAGCGCTCTGAGGTCTGACAACATGCTCTCCTCTCAGCGCTCTGAGGTCTGACAACATGCTCTCCTCTCAGCGCTCTGAGGTCTGACAACATGCTTACCTCTCAGCACTCTGAGGTCTGACAACATGCTCTCCTCTCAGCGCTCTGAGGTCTGACAACATGCTCTCCTCTCAGCGCTCTGAGGTCTGACAACATGCTCTCCTCTCAGCGCTCTGAGGTCTGACAACATGCTCTCCTCTCAGCACTCTGAGGTCTGACAACATGCTCTCCTCTCAGCGCTCTGAGGTCTGACAACATGCTCTCCTCTCAGCACTCTGAGGTCTGACAACATGCTCTCCTCTCAGCACTCTGAGGTCTGACAACATGCTCTCCTCTCAGCACTCTGAGGTCTGACAACATGCTCTCCTCTCAGCGCTCTGAGGTCTGACAACATGCTCTCCTCTCAGCGCTCTGACAACATGCTCTCCTCTCAGCACTCTGACAACATGCTCTCCTCTCAGCGCTCTGACAACATGCTCTCCTCTCAGCACTCTGACAACATCCTCTCAGCACTCTGAGGTCTGACAACATGCTCTCCTCTCAGCACTCTGAGGTCTGACAACATGCTCTCCTCTCAGCGCTCTGACAACATCCTCTCAGCACTCTGAGGTCTGACAACATGCTCTCCTCTCAGCACTCTGAGGTCTGACAACATGCTCTCCTCTCAGCACTCTGACAACATGCTCTCCTCTCAGCGCTCTGAGGTCTGACAACATGCTCTCCTCTCAGCGCTCTGACAACATGCTCTCCTCTCAGCACTCTGAGGTCTGACAACATGCTCTCCTCTCAGCGCTCTGAGGTCTGACAACATGCTCTCCTCTCAGCGCTCTGACAACATGCTCTCCTCTCAGCGCTCTGAGGTCTGACAACATGCTCTCCTCTCAGCGCTCTGAGGTCTGACAACATGCTCTCCTCTCAGCGCTCTGAGGTCTGACAACATGCTCTCCTCTCAGCACTCTGAGGTCTGACAACATGCTCTCCTCTCAGCGCTCTGAGGTCTGACAACATGCTCTCCTCTCAGCACTCTGAGGTCTGACAACATGCTCTCCTCTCAGCGCTCTGACAACAGGCTTACCTCTCAGCGCTCTGAGGTCTGACAACATGCTCTCCTCTCAGCGCTCTGACAACATGCTCTCCTCTCAGCGCTCTGAGGTCTGACAACATGCTCTCCTCTCAGCGCTCTGAGGTCTGACAACATGCTCTCCTCTCAGCGCTCTGACAACATGCTCTCCTCTCAGCGCTCTGAGGTCTGACAACATGCTCTCCTCTCAGCGCTCTGACAACATGCTCTCCTCTCAGCGCTGTGGAGAATGTGATCAAGTGTACCGCTTCCATTGAAACGCACCAGAAGAAGAAGCCGGTACTGAAGATACGGGCAGGCTACCCGCTGGACACTCAGCACCACTGTTTCACAACAAGGACCTCAGTCATTTCTCCTTCTAAACACAAACAAAGATGGACTGAAATGACTCCGTTTGTAACTAATCAGATCCTTCCTCCATGCCTCCCTCTCTCTCCCTCTCTCTCTCTCTCTCTCTCTCTCTCTCTTCTCCCTCTCCGTCTTTCCATCTTCCATTGTTCATATTGTCCCAGTATGTGCACCTGTCTGCCCTATGTCCCCGTCATGAATGCTGGGCTTACGATGGCATGACATCCAGGCTTGTCATCAGCGATTAGGGCAGCAGATCTACCGCCGGTGCCCTGGATGCTCCGCGTGTCCCGGATGCCTCTGTCCTGAAACCCCTGGGGACCGGGCCGCCCGGGGCGGGTTATAAATACCGCGCGGCTCTCGTTTAAACAGCATGGATCACACAGAGCTAGTGAATCTAAACGCGTGTGCCGGGCCGCGGTGGGAAACAAAGGCATTCATTACCAAGAAAACACACCGCTGATTTATTATACTGACATTCTCACACATATCCCCAAACTATAAACTGTAAACTATAAACTGTCTTTTACAAATTCATTTGGTTCGAAAGTTAAAGAGTGACATAGAGTGACATAACTCTTTAACTCAATAAATCCCAAACCACATTAATTTGTACAAGACCGTCAGAGGTGAGCATGATACTCATTATAAAGTAATCCATTAATTAATATTAATAAAGTAAGAGTAGAAACAACCTGAGAACAATAGAGCTACTCTGGTTAAAGTAAAAGTCCCCCATTCAGTTGAAACAGTTGTTGATTTTGAATGTACTTAACCACACAAAGACCACCTTCCTGTCATTGATGTTTAACTCCTTTGAATGTACTTAACAAAGACCACCTTCCTGTCATTGATGTTTAACTCCTTTGCTTTTGAAAAGACATGAGCTCCCCTGAAAACATTGTTTGTGAAATTTTGGTTCGATATTTAATTTAATTTCAAACATTTATTTAAACTTGAAAGGCAACTGAGGTTTCCCTCATTTACAGTCACGCCGAGTGTACATACAGAAATAAGCATAAAAGCATATAAATCACACAGCATAACAAAAAGACAACAAGGTGAGACAAAAAGCAAGGATAACAAATAATTTAAAACACGTACAACTTGATTGACAAAGGTTGGAGATCAAGGTTTTAAACTCTGCAACAGAGGGGAGAATCTCAAGCTTTAAGGACTGTTGGAGTTCATTCCATGAGCTAGAGGGGCATCATAGCAAAATGCAGATTTACCCTGTTCTGAGCAACCTCACTGTCACTAGAACGGGTTCCATAGGTTCCAAAATTCCATTCCAATAATGGTGTGAGGTAGCTTACCAATAAGGGCCTTAAAAATGAACACATACCAGTGTTTGCTTTATTGATAATGGGTGAATATAAATTTGTATAATGGTTGAGTGTACATGGTCCTCGCAAATAATTGAAAATCTTAGAAATAGCACATTTGAAGTTGAACTTTGAAAGTACAGAATTTTCATTGACGTCACATCTTGTATGTGACACCTTTTTGTTAGGGTTCTGGTACATGTGGGAGGATATTAGCCCACCTTTAAGATCCGGTACATGTAGGAGGATATTAGCCCACCTTTAAGATCCGGTACATGTAGGAGGATATTAGCCCACCTTTAAGATCCGGTACATGTAGGAGGAGGATATTAGCCCACCTTTAAGATCCGGTACAGTAACACATATTACAGTTAAGTACATGTGCCTCAAAACTGCACTAAATGTTATATATTGTTGTATGAATGTTTGTGTTCCACCTCTGGCCATGTGTGATTGGATATATTTGCATTCCAAATGAAATCAGTATTTCATATGGTTAGAGTTGAGACACACACAAACAGAGAAAGAGATGGGTGGATGGATTGATTGATTGATTGGTTGATTGATTGATTGATTGATTGATTGATTGATTGATTGAATGATTGATTGATTGATTGATTGATTGATTGATTGATTGATTGATTGATTGATTGATTGATTGATTGATTGATTGATTGATTGATTGATTGACATGTTCATGTTATTGTGTGTTGATCTCAGGCGTTTACCATCATGGACCAGAACAGAGACGGCTTCATTGACAAGAACGACCTGAGGGACACCTTCGCTGCCCTGGGTGTGTTGTCATCATCATGACATCATCATCAAAGTCAAAGTCAGCTTTATTGTCCTTCTCAAAATGTGCGAGACATACAGAGAAATTAAATTGCGTTTCCCCCTTCCCACGGTGTATATAAAAAAAGATCTAATATAAATAAACATAAAGTGACATATAGGACACTATAAACATAAGTAACATATCGGACATGATGTACATACACTATACAGGACTATATATACAGTATAAACAGTGGCTAAAAAAAGAATGTATGATTGAAATAAATATAGAAGGTAAAGGAACTTAGTGCAAATATTTTTTTTTAGCAGCAGTGGTACATAGTAAGTATAACTAATAAATAATGGCAGTATAATACAATAATGGCAGTAAAGTAAAGTGGCAGTGAGATGATAGATATGGCAGTAAGCTAATATAATGTAAACTAAAATAATGGCAGTAAAGTAAAGTGGCAGTGAGTTTGTGAAGTGACAGTGTGTGTCTGTGTATCAGGCAGCCCAGGTTCTGTGGTGGCAGAGAGTAATGACATCATTACATAGTCTATGTGAGTTGTCATCATGTCAATGATGTCTTCATCACATCACCTGTGTTCAGACAAGCAAGTAGATGCAAATGTACTATCTCGGAAAATAGAGGACTTGCACAGCATGTTTGTGTAGTTCTCTTTCTTCCAACATAGCAACCATTGTTTTGTACATGGCAATGGAAGAACAATGGTTGCTATATGTCAACATATATCAAAATATATCAACAAAAACATAATAATTTGGTGACTTATCACTGGATCTTGTAAACAAGTCATAGCACAACAGCTAGGCTAGCTGATTCATGTCCGCAAGTGCTATGACTTCCTCAGAATCAGTGTTCAATTGTTAGAGAGGCCTACCGATAACAAAAAGGTTGCTGGTTCAATTCCCCACACCAACAGGAGAGCTGGCAACTGATGATATTTCTATGGTTCTAACACGCTGAACGCTCTGACTGGTGGTGGCAGCCTCTTAGACAGGAAGCTGTCTGATAATTAGACAGGAAGCTGTGCTGATAGAGGCAGCCTCTTAGACAGGAAGCTGTGCTGATGGAGGCAGCCTCTTACACAGGAAGCTGTGCTGATGGAGGCAGCCTCTTACACAGGAAGATGGGCTGGGTGTGGCAGCCTCTTACACAGGAAGCTGTGCTGATGGAGGCAGCCTTTTAGACAGGAAGCTGGGCTGATGGAGGCAGCCTCTTAGACAGGAAGCTGGGCTGGGTGTGGCAGCCTCTTAGACAGGAAGCTGGGCTGATGGAGGCAGCCTCTTAGACAGGAAGCTGGGCTGGGTGTGGCAGCCTCTTAGACAGAAAGCTGGGCTGATGGAGGCAGCCTCTTAGACAGGAAGCTGGGCTGGGTGTGGCAGCCTCTTAGACAGAAAGCTGGGCTGATGGAGGCAGCCTCTTAGACAGGAAGCTGGGCTGGGTGTGGCAGCCTCTTAGACAGGAAGCTGGGCTGATGGAGGCAGCCTCTTAGACAGGAAGCTGTGCTGATGGAGGCAGCCTCTTACACAGGAAGCTGGGCTGATGGAGGCAGCCTCTTAGACAGGAGGCTGAGGGTCTGTATACTCATCTTATTCTTTGCCGTCAAACTATGACGCTGCTGTCTAATGTCTCACTGTCCTCACTGTCCTCACCGTCGTTGCCGCTAATGAAGTTCCTGGTTTGTAGACGTTGTAGATAAGGCATTATATAGGCACAGGGGGTGTGGTTTAACACTTTACTGTACCATCCCAGGTATATGATTGGCTGTCTGTAAGGTAGACAAAATGTTCAGTACCAATGCTGGTTGGAACGCCCATAATGCAAGATTTGAAGCTGCGCACTAACAACATATATACATAATTTGTTTTTAATTATACTGTAAGCTTCCTGTTTTGGAAAAGGACGTGTCATGGTTTTTGAAGGCTAAAGCACTTGTATTGTATGGGAGTCTGGTGAGAGGATACAGCATAGTGCTAACGTGAAATAATGACCTGTAGGCTACTAGTCAACAGACACAGTTTAAACAAGGCATAAAACATATAAGTAAAAAATAAAAGTGTTTGTGCAAGGTAGGCTATAGGCCTATAGCGTTACATGAATTGATGCATTGTAGTAGAGCATGTTGTGTATAGCATGTGTGAATCAGAAACAGAGTATCCTGTAGATCCTACAGTGCAGCTATAATCTTAGCTCACTGTGTTCCAGGTCGTTTGAATGTGAAGCAGGAGGAGATTGACGAGATGCTGAAGGAGGCTCCTGGTCCCATCAACTTCACCGTCTTCCTCACCATGTTTGGAGAGAAGCTAAAAGGTGAGGATCGGGACAAAATGGATGACGGGAATTAGGAATGAACTCACTGCTGTGAGCTGGTCAATGCCAAATAATATGAATAGACTATAAGCCTGCTTTGTAATAATAGTAGCAGTAGCAGAATAAATTATGTAGCAGCAGTAGTAGTAATAGTAGCAGCAGTAGTAGTAGTAATAGTAATAGTAGTAGTAGTAGTAGTAGTAGTACAACTACTAACCAACAAACAAGATTCTTGTACCGGATCTCCTCTCTGGAAAACAAGAATACCCTGAAGACTCTAGCAGGAGCACTCATTCAAGGGTACTACGACTATGCTTGCACCTCATGGTACCAAAGCACCTCAAAGGCACTAAAAACAAGATTACAAACATCACAAAACAAACTGGTCAGACTACTGCTTGGCCTTACTCCTAAAACCCACCTCACCCCTGCCCATTTTGACAACCTAGGATGGCTTAGAGTAGACAACAGAGTACAGCAACTTGCAATGGGCCTGGTCTACAATATACACTACACCACTAAGGTACCCATGTACATGTCGAGGTACTTCCCAAAGGTCAGTGAATACCACGACCACAACACCAGAGGGAGTTCCACAAATCATGTGCAACCAAGATTCGGCACAAACAAGGGATTAAACATGTTTCGCAATTATGCAACATCAATGTGGAATGCCCTACCCACAGCCGTAATTATTTTTTTTATCCCTACCCACCTTCAAAACCGCTCTAAAAGAGCACCTACGGGAGGCTGCAATTCGAAACTGGCCCCTGTAAACATCCGAACTCCGTCCCACCCACCCACCCCCTCCTAATGTACATTTCCCTACCCCTCGTATGTATATATGTGAAGGTTCGGTGTGGAGGGTAGATGAGGAGACCCCAAATGCAGAACAAGATCAGAGAGAGTAGAGGCAGAGACGACGGAATGAAAGTGACCGGGCTTTTACTATAACAGTTGCAAACAAGGATACACATTGAAACGGTTACAAACAAAAGCGAACTGTAAAACCCGGAAATAAAACTCAGCAGTGCTGGAAAAATGTGGACTAGGGATAAGGAACAGGCTCACAGGGAAACACAGGAGCGAACAGAGTGAGTGACCGAACACAAGGTTGCAAAACAAAACAATGACAATGGCGCGACAAGGAATGTGAGAAACGGGCAGGTAGAAATACTGCCCGTGATTACTAATGAGTGCCAGCTGGTTTAAGGCCAGGCATGGCCAAGACTGGTGAACACAAAGCATTAGCAAAAAGAAATCTCACCCTATAAACAAAAGCATGTCTGTCTGTCTTGTGTGTAGGTGATAATATAGTGACTGTAAGCACTATGTGAATGTGTGTAGGTGATAATATAGTGACTGTAAGCACTATGTGGATGTGTGTAGGTGATAATATAGTGACTGTAAGCACTACTGTATGTGAATGTGTGTACTGTAGGTGCGGACCCCGAGGAGACCATCCTCAACGCGTTCAAAGTCTTCGACCCAGAAGGAAAAGGATCACTGAGGAAGGACTAGTAAGTAGTAACCTAAGTAACCTTACAACAGACTCTACTTCCACTTTAAACTAACTCCACTTTAGACTAACTCTACATTAAACTACCAGATGGCGCGACCCAAGTCAGTCGCCGTGGGTTTTGCTCATTATTATGTTTGTTTTTACTACTTTTTTTATCGAAACATCACTGGCGGGGACGTCATACGACCGCCAGTCACTTATTGACCTAAACTCCGGACTCAAAGAGGAGTTTAGAGACACTTTATCATGCCAAGAATGGCCAACGGAGATCAGAAAGGACAAAGAAAACGCGGGAGACAGAGACGGCCGCAGGACAAAGAAGAAACACAGAGGGAAGAGGAGCGGGATCAGATTAAGACTAAGAAGATCTGCTTACCGTCCGGCTATTCCATCTATCTTCCTGGCGAATGCACGTTCGCTAGACTCAGTGGTTCCCAAAGTTGGGGTCGCGACCCAAAGGTGGGCCGCGAGCAGCCACGGATGGGCCGCGAGATGATTTAAAAAAAAATAAAAAAAAATAAAAAAAAATAAAAAAAACACAGTTTTTTTTTTTTTATAATTTTTTATTTTTTTATTTAATTTTTTTTTGTCAGGCCACTGAACTTAGAAGCAGGCCAGGACAGTGTTTCTAGTTGTATTCTAAAATTCTATTCTATTGTATTCTAAAATGTGACTATATGGTTTTATATTAACTTAATAAATAAACAAAAACAAAAAATCTACTTATTTCAACGAACATTTCAAACTAAATAACAGATTATGCACATAAAACGCTGAAAACAACCGAAGCAACAATAGTATTTTAATGAGGCTATTATTATTATCATTATTATTTTGCAACAAGTTAGCCCATATAAATGAATAACTAACTTGAACTAACTTAATAGGATTGAAGTGATATTTGGCTTAAAAAATCGGTCGCCTGACAAAAAAAAAAAAAAAAAAAGCCAGACGATGTGCATTGGGCCGCGGCTCTCTGACGCCTTATTTTCTGGGCCCCGGCCTGAAAAGTTTGGGAACCCCTGCGCTAGAGAGTAAGATGGATGATTTGAGCACGGGTCCGATTCCAGCGAGAGATGAAGGACTGCAATATCCTGTGTTTCACGGAGACCGGGCTGAAACCAGTGACTCCTGATCACAGCATCTCTCCCTCCAACTCCTTCACCATCTTCAGAGCGGACCGTACAGAGGCCTCCGGGAAGAGCATCGGCGGGGGTCTCTGCCTTATGACCAACAACGGCTGGACTAGCCCCGGGGAAGTGCAGATACTCTCCCGTTCATGCTCCGCCGACATGGAACACCTCTCGATCCAATGTCGCCCCTTCCATCTTCCACGTGAGTTCACTGCGGTAATCATGACTGCAGTGTACATTCCCCCCCAGGCGAACGTCGGCAGGGCGCTAGCGGAACTACACGACCATCTGAACACACACCAGATCAAGCATCCAGACGCGGCCATGATTGTGGCCGGGGATTTCAATCAGGCGAATCTGAAAAAAGTCATGCCATCTTTCTTTCAGCACATCGTCTGCTCCACAAGAGGAGGAAATACACTCGACCACTGTTACACCCCGTTCAGAGCCGGATACAAGGCTGTACCGGCTCCACCATTAGCGGGAGCGACGAACACGTCGGATCATGCCGCCATCTTGTTGGTCCCCGCTTACAAACATAGATCACGTGACGCCGTCGTGTCACGTGAGGTAAAAAGATGGACCGACCAATCAAAGGCCACGCTTTAGGACGCACTCGATGACGTCGACTGGGGAATGTTCGAGAGAAGCACCAGTGACGTCAGCGAGTACACAGACACTGTGGTGTCCTTCATAACAACACTCGCTGACAGTATTGTCCCCACAAAAAAGGCGAGGGTGTTCCCGAACCAGAAACCATGGGTGGACAGTACTATCAGAGCAGCTCTGAACTCTCGCACCACTGCTTATAACCTTGGCAGAGAGTCAGGAAACATGGAAGAGTACAAGACAACAGTCTACACTCTGCGCAAGGCTGTTAAACTTGCTAAGAGGACGTATGCCGACAAGATGGAGGCACAAATGGCACAGAATGACACAAGAGGCTTATGGCAGGGACTGAGGACTATAACTGACTACAAAGTCAGCGCCCCCTCAATGGGGAGCGACGACGCCTCCCTTGCGGACCAGCTCAACACCTTCTACGCGCGGTTTGGTGCAAACAGTGGCGCTGCTAGCTCAACGGCTAGTGACGTCACTGGTGCGCCGGCTGTTGTGGAGGGGGGGGGGCATCCGCGGGGGGGCGGGGACGCTCTCTCATTGACGGTACACAGTGTGAGAAGAGCATTTATGCAGGTGAACACCAGGAAGGCGGCTGGCCCAGATGGAATAACAGGACGCATACTTAGGTCCTGTGCTAACCAGCTAGCCCCTGTGTTCACCACCATATTTAATCGATCCCTGAAGGAGTCAGTGGTCCCTGCCTGCTTCAAGATGTCTACCATTATCCCGGTACCAAAGAAACCCTCCCCAGCAGGTCTCAATGACTACAGACCGGTGGCACTCACCTCTGTGGCCATGAAATGTTTCGAGAGGCTGGTCAAGGATCACATTTGTGCCTCCCTCCCCAGTGATATGGACCCTATGCAATTTGCATACAGGCCAAACAGGTCCACTGACGATGCGGTCTCCCAAGTACTGCACAGCACCCTCTCTCACCTGAGACTGTTGTTCATTGACTACAGCTCAGCGTTCAACACCATAGTCCCCACCAGACTGGTGGACAAGCTGATCGAGCTGGGTCTGAGCTCCGCTCTGAGCGCCTGGATACTGGACTTTCTGAGTGAAAGACCCCAGGCGGTCAGGGTGGGGGGTCAGACCTCCAACACCATCACCCTGAGCATCGGGTCCCCCCAGGGCTGTGTTCTGAGCCCCCTGCTGTACTCACTATACACACACGACTGTGTGGCCAAGTTCAGCTCCAACTCCATAGTGAAGTTTGCAGACGACACGATGGTGGTGGGGCTGATCTCGGACAACGACGAGAAGGCCTACCGGGAGGAGGTTGAGGTACTGGAACGCTGGTGCCAGGACAACAGCCTGCTCCTGAACATTGGTAAAACCAAGGAGCTGATCATGGATTATAGGAGAGGACAGCAGGAGACACACACACCACTGAGGATAAACGGGGCCACCGTGGACAGGGTGAGCAGCTTTAAGTACCTGGGGGTCCACATCTCAGAGGATCTGACATGGTCAACACACATAGACACAGTCGTAAAAAAGGCGAAGCAGCGCCTCTACCACCTGAGACAGTTAAGGAAGTTCAGAGTATCGGGGAAGATACTCCAGTCCTTCTACTCCGGAGCTGTAGAGAGCATCTTGACTGGAAACATCACTGCCTGGTATGGAAACAGCACGGCACAGGACAAGAAGGCCCTACAGAGAGTGGTGCGCTCTGCCGAGCGTACCACGGGTATTGCACTACCTCCCCTGCAGGTTCTATACAACAAGAGGTGCAAATCCAGAGCCTGCAGAATAATGAAAGACCCTCACCACCCCAATAACAGCCTGTTCCAGCTGCTGAGGTCAGGCAGACACCTGCGAACACCAGCTACTAGGACAGAGAGGCTTCGGCTCAGCTTCTTCCCCCAGGCCATCAGAGCCTTGAACAATGAACACTGAACTCTCCACACACAAGCACACATTAGCACACACACGACACGCACGCTGTGCACGCTCGCACACTAGCAGCCACTTTAACATGAGAAAGCACTCACTCATGCTGCACACGCCCACACTTATGGCCACAAAGGAAAGGTCACTTTAAAAATAGTATAGTAACAGTGTATTGCACTACCAAGGGACCTAGCATGTCCTTCATGCTCTGTAAATAACTATGTACAAATACCGTGATGTCCCACTATGTTACCTGTTTATTGCACAATGTTGTTTATTGGATTCCATTATATGTTGTACTACTGTATTGCACATCGTTGCGGGCAAGACCACCCGCATTTCATTGTATACTTGTATGCTGTGACAAATAAAACTCTTGACTTGACTTGACTTGACTTAACTCCACTTTAACCTAATTCCACTTGTCTTTTAGACTAACTCCACCTTAACCTAAATCCACTTTAGACTAACTCCACTTTAGAGTCACTTTAGACTAACTCCACTTTAAACGAACTCCATTTGAACCTAACTCCACTTGAACCTAACTCCACTTGAACCTAACTCCACATTAAACTAACTCCACTTGCATGGTCGATTCTGAGTCAGGTTGATTGGAAGGAGTTTTGATAGTGAGTTTGAGCTGGTATCAGTATTACTTGAGCTGGTATCAGTAGGCCTTTCAAAGGGAGACTAACCAAGTTGATTTAATTTCCTGCAATGTGTCACGTGACCTACACCAGGCACCTCATTGGCAGGCTACTGCCCCCTGTGACAGACTCACTGTTACATTTGTATCATGGGTCCAGTCATACCAAGTGACGTATTCTCCTCACTGTCCAGTGTCACACAGATGCTGACGACGCAAGCAGACCGATTCACACCAGAAGAGGTAAGCGACTGTTTAGAGCACCACTGTATTGTCACTATCGCACCACCTCGCTCTGTGTGTGGGACAAACCATGTCTGACACCTGACAACACGCTCTACACCCACATCAGATACAACTATAAGAAAATATGACACTTTACTTATAGGTCGACAGTTCACACAAAATTCTTAATAAATAATTCACCCTTATCCAGAGTGCTATCTATCCATCCAGATTGTTTCAGTGTGATTCACATAGTTTTCTGCTGTAGAGATGTCTGCCATAGAGATGTTTGCAGTAGATATATCTGCAGTAGAGATGTTTGCAGTAGAGATGTTTGCAGTAGATACCTGCAGTAGAGATACCTGCAGTAGAGATGTCTGCAGTAGAGATGTCTGCAGTAGAGATGTCTGCAGTAGAGATGTCTGCAGTAGAGATACCTGCTGTAGAGATGTTTGCAGTAGAGATGTCTGCAGTAGAGATACCTGCTGTAGAGATGTTTGCAGTAGAGATGTCTGCAGTAGAGATGTTTGCAGTAGAGATACCTGCTGTAGAGATGTTTGCAGTAGAGATGTCTGCAGTAGAGATGTCTGCAGTAGAGATACCTGCTGTAGAGATGTTTGCAGTAGAGATGTCTGCAGTAGAGATACCTGCTGTAGAGATGTTTGCAGTAGAGATGTCTGCAGTAGAGATGTTTGCAGTAGAGATACCTGCTGTAGAGATGTCTGCAGTAGAGATGTCTGCAGTAGAGATGTCTGCAGTAGAGATACCTGCAGTAGAGATGTCTGCAGTAGAGATGTCTGCAGTAGAGATACCTGCAGTAGAGATGTCTGCAGTAGAGATGTTTGCAGTAGAGATGTCTGCAGTAGAGATGTCTGCAGTAGAGATGTCTGCAGTAGAGATGTCTGCAGTAGAGATGTTTGCAGTAGAGATGTCTGCAGTAGAGATGTCTGCAGTAGAGATGTTTGCAGTAGAGATGTCTGCAGTAGAGATGTCTGCAGTAGAGATGTCTGCAGTAGAGATGTTTGCAGTAGAGATACTTGCAGTAGAGATGTTTGCAGTAGAGATGTCTGCAGTAGAGATGTTTGCAGTAGAGATACTTGCAGTAGAGATGTCTGCAGTAGAGATGTCTGCAGTAGAGATGTCTGCAGTAGAGATACTTGCAGTAGAGATGTCTGCAGTAGAGATGTCTGCAGTAGAGATGTCTGCAGTAGAGATGTCTGCAGTAGAGATGTTTGCAGTAGAGATACTTGCAGTAGAGATGTCTGCAGTAGAGATGTCTGCAGTAGAGATGTCTGCAGTAGAGATGTCTGCAGTAGAGATGTCTGCAGTAGAGACTATGTGCAGTAGAGATGTTTGCAGTATAGATACCTGCAGTAGAGATGTCTGCAGTAGAGACTATGTGCAGTAGAGATGTTTGCAGTATAGATACCTGCAGTAGAGATGTCTGCAGTAGAGATTATGTGCAGTAGAGATATGTGCAGTAGAGATATATTTGCCATCACTCCAATACAATGGAGCTGAATGGCACACTGCCATTAGCAGTGAAGTTATAAAGATACAAGTTTATTTTATTGCATTTGTAACATCATGGCTGGACTCCATATCATAAAGGAACATACCAACATTATGGGAAATGTTCTTACCGTCTTCTCCAGAGTCAGACAAGAGGATACCAGTTTCCTCTCTGTGCGTTCAGTAGAAAGCTATCCGGCTGCAAGCTAGCCTAGCTTAGCACAAATGAATGGAAGCGAATACGGACCAACTAGCCTAGCTGTTGGCCAAAAACACCTCTCCTGGTGTTTTAAGCTATAGGCAAGTGGTCCGTATCCATTTCCATTCATTTGTGCTGAGCTAGGCTAGCTTACACTGACCTGTTGACCTAACCCTAACCTGTTGTTGTAGCCTACAGCACATTCTATCTGACCTGGAAACCCTGTGTGTTTTTGGTTAGATGGAGCAGATGTTCACCGCCTTTCCCCCAGACGTGTCAGGAAACCTAGATTACAAGAACCTGGTCCACATCATCACCCACGGAGAGGAGAAGGACCAGGAGTAGCACCTGGTCCACATCATCACCCACGGAGAGGAGAAGGACCAGGAGTAGCACCTGGTCCACATCATCACCCACGGAGAGGAGAAGGACCAGGAGTAGCACCTGGTCCACATCATCACCCACGGAGAGGAGAAGGACCAGGAGTAGCACCTGGTCCACATCATCACCCACGGAGAGGAGAAGGACCAGGAGTAGCACCTGGTCCACATCATCACCCACGGAGAGGAGAAGGACCAGGAGTAGCACCTGGTCCACATCATCACCCACGGAGAGGAGAAGGACCAGGAGTAGCACCTGGTCCACATCATCACCCACGGAGAGGAGAAGGACCAGGAGTAGCACAGCGAGACCAGCATGTTGCACCATCTCTTGACGAGGAGACACAGACTATCATTCACTCACTCAGCCACTCAGTCGGTCACGTCGTCACGGAACGCCTCCATCAGCCACACGGAAAAAGAGGAAGAAGAGTAACATGTCCCTCTCCCTTCCAGAAGACTTGGACAATTATTAGCATCGACATAGTGATATATCATGTGCCCGTCATGTTTTCACACTTTTGATTCCTTTGTACTTCTTATGCCCACACCCCTTGTACAATAAACGTAAAGCGACTTGTGTTCAATATCTGCATGTTCCCTCTAATAAAGCTTTTTAAAGATTGTAAGACAGTCCAGACACCGTTCTTCCTGGAAGATGAGGGATCAGTGTAGATCATACATTTACCATGGAACTGGTTTCAGTTATTCACCTTTCCAGATGGAAAGCATTGATCGTTTGTCACCAGTAGATGTCGCAAAAAATAAACAGAAATTTGGATCTTGTGGATTTACACTTTAATGTTAAATAATGTTCAAACTAAATATATATTCCTTGTGTAAAATGTATTTCACATAGGATGAAAGGAATGTTTTAGTTAAAGTTAGTTTAAGGTGGAGTTAGACTAATGTGGAGTTAGTCTAAAGTGGAGTTAGTTTAAAGTGGAGTTAGTCTAAAGTGGAGTTAGTCTAAAGTGGAGTTAGTCTAAAGTGGAGTTAGGTTAAAGTGGAGTTAGTCTAAAGTGGAGTTAGTCTAAAGTGGAGTTAGGTTAAAGTGGAGTTAGGTTAAAGTGCAGTTAGTCTAAAGTGGAGTTAGGTTAAAGTGGAGTTAGGTTAAAGTGGAGTTAGTCTAAAGTGGAGTTAGTCTAAAGTGGAGTTAGTCTAAAGTGGAGTTAGGTTAAAGTGCAGTTAGTCTAAAGTGGAGTTAGTCTAAAGTGGAGTTAGTCTAAAGTGGAGTTAGTCTAAAGTGGAGTTAGATTAAAGTGGAGTTAGTCTAAAGTGGAGTTAGGTTAAAGTGGAGTTAGTCTAAAGTGGAGTTAGGTTAAAGTGGAGTTAGTCTAAAGTGGAGTTAGTCTAAAGTGGAGTTAGGTTAAAGTGGAGTTAGTCTAAAGTGGAGTTAGTCTAAAGTGGAGTTAGGTTAAAGTGCAGTTAGTCTAAAGTGGAGTTAGTCTAAAGTGGAGTTAGTCTAAAGTGGAGTTAGTCTAAAGTGGAGTTAGTCTAAAGTGGAGTTAGTCTGAAGTGGAGTTAGTTTAAAGTGGAGTTAGTCTAAAGTGCAGTTAGTCTAAAGTGCAGTTAGTCTAAAGTGGAGTTAGTCTAAAGTGGAGTTAGTCTAAAGTGGAGTTAAAGTGGAGTTAGTCTAAAGTGGAGTTAGTCTGAAGTGGAGTTAGGTTAAAGTGGAGTTAGTCTAAAGTGCAGTTAGTCTAAAGTGGAGTTAGTCTAAAGTGGAGTTAGTTTAAAGTGGAGTTAGTCTAAAGTGGAGTTAGTCTAAAGTGGAGTTAGGTTAAAGTGGAGTTAGTCTAAAGTGGAGTTAGTCTAAAGTGGAGTTAGTCTAAAGTGGAGTTAGTCTAAAGTGGAGTTAGTCTTAAGTGGAGTTAAATTAAAGCAGTGGGTAAAACATCTCCTTCCACCCCTGGCAGTAGTTTACACACCACCCCACCCCACCCCACCCCACGCCAAACCCACTCGGAGACCTTTGTCAGGGGGCTACAAATGCCTGGGCGTCCTGCCTGGAGGATCAGGGGGGCAGCCTGACATGTCAGCAGAGCATTGTTTGAGAGGGAGAGGAGGGCGGGTAGGATTGGCAAGGAATGAGGCCTGGATCAACTAAGACATTTTGAGCTCACGTCATCCTTCTTGTTTTAACAGTGTGTTGGGTTGTGACTGTCCAGGACCTGGAACATAACAGCACATTATCCCCTGTGACCCCAACCTCTGTCATATGCACAACATCATAATCAAATCAAATTTATTTGTAAGGCCCGACAACACACGTTAATGTCCACATGGGCCGAACACGTCTTCTTTAAACAAGTCAAGAAGAAAACATCACAATAAGTCAAGAACAAAACAAGAACACCATAAAGTAAATTTTTTTTTCTTTTTAAATAAATGCAAAATAAATAAATGCAACACTCCCAGACATACCCCACGCGAAGGTAAGGAAAAACTCACTAAAACCTAGCAATAGGAAAAAATGCACCACAGACAGTGTGGAGGAGAGAAAACTTAGAAGGGCCATTCAAGGGGGGATCTCCCTTCTTAGATGTCGGTGATAGTAGTGTTGCAATAAAACAGGCGGACAGTTGGTAGGCATGCACTCATATGTGTAGTGAAACACAGATAAGTGCATGCGATACCAACTGAACATTTTGAAAGATTAAAGATAGAGCTGATAGCGACAGCAACTGAACATTTTGAAAGATTAAGATTAAGATTAAAGATAGAGCTGATAGCGATAGCAACTGAACATTTTTGAAAGATTAAAGATAGAGCTGATAGCGGATCTATTTGAGGCGAAGGGCGGCGCAGATAGGGTCGCCTGAATACTTTCACCAACGGATTTCCAGTTCCGTGTTCGCGTTCAGCGCTCTGATTGGCCACTGACGTTTCTGGTCGCGCCAATCGCGTGACGCTGTTTCTTTCACCGGTTAAGCTTAGGCACTCTTTCGAAGTTCGTTAAGGTTAGAGTTTGTCTTAGAGCAGGGCGATAGAACACCAGCCCTGATTCCAAACTCTAACCTTAACCAACTTCGAAAGAGTCGCCTAAGCTTAACCAGTGATAAACTAGGCGTTAGGTAGTTTGCTGCTGTTCGAGGCGGAAATGGGCGCGTCACACGATTGGGCGCACATGTCACATGACCAGAAACGTCAGTGGCCAATCAGATCGCACCAGAAACATCAGTGGCCAATCAGATCGCAGAACGCGGAACTGGAAATCCGTTGGTAAAAGAATAGATGCGATAGGGTCGCATCATCATCATAATCACATTACTAAGTACTTGAGTATATTTTTAGCATGCTATTCTTTTAGTTTTACTTGAGTATTTTTTTAAATCAAATTATCTTAACATTTTGAAGTATTTATTGTATTTTCATTACATTACATTATGTGTACATTAAGACTGTACATTGTACATTATACAATTCATTACAATGCATAGGGTCTATCCAGCCAACACCAGATTATAGCTCCTGTCCAGACTGGGAGGCGATCAACTGTCACTTCATAAAGTAATTCTGAGAAAAGGTACAGTATGATGCTTGTGTTTATTACAATGATCAATAATACTGACTAAAACAAACAGTACGGGTCTGTGACTTGTTTTTTGGACAACAATGGAGTTCTATGACTTTTCTTTTTGTAGGCTATGTTGATTGTAGTTTTGGTCTTTTTGCAGGCTATGTTGATTGTGGTTTTTCTTTGTAAGTTCTGTTTATTGTAGGTTCTGGTATTTTCGTAGGTTCTGTTGATTGTAGGTTTTGGTCTTTTTGTAGGCTATGTTGATTGTAGGTTTTGGTCTTTTCATAGGTCTTGGTCTTTTTAAGATAAGATATTCCTTTATTGATCCCCTTGGGGAAATTCAGGAAGGTTTATTCATAGGTTCTGTTGACGATAAGAAAACTAATACAATGACATCAGCCTTCTTCCTAGTAATTTGGTGACCATGAAAGGTGCCAACCAAGGACACTTCAACACGCTGCCAAGGAGGAGCAAGAATCGAACCAGGAACCTTCTGATCACCAGACAACCGCTCTACCTCCTGAGCCACTGTCACCCCTCATTTTCATTTCATGTTTCTGTATATATATGTATTTCATGTTTTTGTATATATCTGTATTTCATGTTTTTGTATATATCTGTATTTCATGTTTTTGTATATATCTGTATTTCATGTTTTTGTATGTATCTGTATTTATTATTTATAACCGGATGTGTGGTAAATTATGTAAGATACATACATACAAACATACACACACAGCCAATATATATATTTAATAGAAAAGTGTATGTATAATTCCCACAATTTCCTTTGATCATAAAGTTCTCAAACAAAGTTACAGTACTTAAAAAATACAAATTCTTTAATTAAAAACCAAGAGAGAGCATCAGATACAGAGTGATGCATTTAAGGGGTTATTGATTTTGAAGTATTGTAGAAAACATTCAGCATCAACATGATGTCAAGAAAAATAAAATCATAACAAAACTTCATCACATCAGCTCGGTAGTAGTCTACAGTAGTTGTCTACAGTAGTTGTCTATGCTATCGCTTAGCTGTGCTCTATGGTTAGTCTTTCTCTGTTCATGTCAGTAAAGTGCTTGCTAGCTAGTTTAGTCCGGTTGGTGCGGTTCGTTTGGGTTGGTGTGAAACACTGGAATCAGACTCATTGGAAAAAATCACAGGATTATTTTTGTCCTCATATGTTTGTTAGGATTCCATACCTGCTAACACTCACATTTTTCTTGGGGTTTCTCCCTTTTTCACTACCACACTACAAAGGGTTAATCCTTTCACTACCACAATACAAAGTGTTAACCCATTCAATACCACACTACAAAGGGTTAACCTTTCACTACCACTACGGTTAACCTTCTAGTGTGGTAGTGAAAACGTTTTTTAATCGAGTTGTATAACGGAACGTAGACCAATCTCAGTCACTCTCTTTGTCTGGGACCAAATTCGGTCACGCCCCATTTTGCGCGACATCCAGGCTTTTTTTTACCGTCAGCGTTTGGGAATTTCATGTCGACAGGTAGATGAAGTGAAATTATACTTATTTTAGAATATATATATATCAAATTTCATGAGTATTCATCTATATTTAGTCATCTAAAGACTATTATATATGAACCTATGTACCAGTAAAAAGTGGGAATCTCTAGAATGTGTTTTGGGCGACAGTGTTTACAACGGCGGGTAGCCTCTCAAGTTGACGTTATACACAACACTTTCTGTTGTCAGTAGATGGCAGCATTGGTTTAAAAGGTGAAAATGAATGAATGTTATGACTACAAAATGAATACAATTCCCAAGACCTTTAGCACCTACAGTAGTAGTTCACAGGTCAGCACCGGATTAGGAAAACATGATCTGAACAGCGTTAAACTATTAATGGGACCTGAGTACAGTGATCGAGAATGGTCACCTAATTATCTTAACAAAAATGCATCATTAGCATTATGTTTGTTGTCTAAAGGGAAACATAATGGTACAATTTAAGATTAGAATGTTATCCGCATATAAAGGACAAATAAAACATCGTTAATTTGTAAGAAACCTCAATGAAAACGCCGCAGGGTAAGTTATATTCGCTATTGTTATGAAAATGTAATAGAATCCTATAAAAATGTGGACGCATTTGGTCACCGTGACGTGAATTAAACCGGGCTTTTTATGGGGTATTTGTGTTGTCAGATTAGATGTCTAATCTCCTTCATATACACTGCTCGATTATTCCTGCACAACCTGGCAGAGCGAACGTCCATCTTCTCAATGACAGTCGGCCTCTGACACGTTGAAAAAGGATGAGGACCAAAGTACCAGAAACAATAAAAGGCTGACCTGCGTGATCACATGGCTTTGTTTATAAAGTTTGGTTTGTTTGTCAATTGGCAATGTGAAAAATAACTGAACCACTAAAATAACTATATTTCACTTTTGATTCGGATCATTTCAAATGAACATGGGTGTGAAAGCACCCGGACTTCCTCGACTAAGGTCTATTTAAATCGACAAATCTGTCAAATAGCTTTTCTCACTGTTTTGCTAACAATAGTAAATGTGGAATGACCTCTTTGCATCAAGTGAAAGACTAATATGCATCTGAAAATTTATTCTGGTGCCAAAGACATGTGCAGATTTTCTAGGAATAACTCATACAATATAATTAAAAAAAAAAAAACACTTTGTTGATCAAGACCCTCAATCACTTGAATAATTTATTAAAAAGGGACAGCGCTTGTTGTATTTGCATGGACCTCGGAGCGACGTTAGAATTTTACTAAATGTGTATTTAATTGTTTATACCTTCTGTTCTCCATTTTCATTTGTGTATCTGTGTGTGTGTGTGTGTGTGTGTGTGCGCGTGTGCACATGTGTGCATAGTATACATACTGTAATGAAAATCAACATGTCAATACACTCCGGAATGTACTTATACATCAAAACAAAAGAAAGAAACCATTAAAAACAATAAAAAATTAGGATGGTTCATAGCTTTGTTCCGCTGTACAGCCTGGGAACTACAGTAGATCAAATGATGTGCTTCTGACACTTTGCGGTCTCGGCACTCGAAAGGCAGGTTGTTATCTCCTCTCAAATCCTCTGTAGGCAAAACATAAAAAATGCTCAAGAGTCAACTACTTGAAAAGGGCTTGTTGGCCACGACGCCCGGCAGACGTCTACATTCCCCCTTTTCCTGCGTGTTTCATCTGAAGTCTGTGAGGCACTAGATGGAATCCCACAAGGACAAGGTTTCTATCAGCAGTGGTAGCTGAGGTGGAGGTGAAACGCTCAGCGTCTTCTGAAAGGAAACCATACGTTAGCCATGTTTTTCAACCAGACGTTAGCCATGTTTTTCAACCTCACAACACAGAAACCAGACGTTAGCCATGTTTTTCAAACTCACAACACAGAAACCAGACGTTAGCCATGTTTTTCAACCTCACGACACAGAAACCAGACGTTAGCCATGTTTTTCAACCTCACGACACAGAAACCAGACGTTAGCCATGTTTTTTAACATCACAACACATGACACAGAAACCAGACGTTAGCCATGTTTTTTTAACATCACAACACATAACACAGAAACCAGACGTTAGCCATGGTTTTTTTTAAACACTTACAGTGTTTTGAAATACAAAAAAACAAGACGAAATAATTTGTATTATGTGATGTTTGTCAAAAGGTTCAGCTATTAGCTAAGGTTCAGCTATTAACTAGTAGTTAATATTTCATAAAACATTTAGCAAATTTGCATGTTGAAACACTTTTTTCTCAGTGGATTAAGTCAGAATGAATTGTTCTATTATTTCAAAAATACAAATGTTCACATAAAAGTTATAAAAATTATCGGTAACACTTTATAATAACACTCAGTTATAAGACCTTTATAAGGTATTTGTAGATAATGAACTAATCATGAACAAATAATTTATATACATTCGTAAATTATTATTAAATCATTTATAACTATATTTGTATAACATTTACAAATTAGTTCTACATTATTTATAACTCATTATCAACATTGTTTGTACTTAATTTGTTCATCATTAAATAATGTTGTTTAATATGTAGTAACACATTTGTAGATGCTTTGAAAAACGACTATACTGTACGTCCATTTATTTGTTCATGTTCAACAAATGATTTGTTAAGACATTCATAAAACATCTATAAATCATTTGCAGATGCTATTGTGTGCCCTAATCTAACGTGAAGCCTATTAATCATTAACAGATGTCTAATAGTTTGTTTATTTGTGGACTTTTATGAATACACACAAAGCAATTACCAGACTTGTCTTTTCATGTTTAACAAATGATTTGTTAAGACATTCATAAAACATCTATAAATCATTTGCAGATGCTATTGTGTGCCCTAATCTGAAGTGAAGCCTATTCATCATTAACAAATGTCTAATACAGTTAATTATTTGTTTACTTTTTCATCACCTGTTACAAATGTTGTAGACAGGTTTCGGATACACCCTTCTTTGTGACATCAAACAGTGACAGAATTAGGACTATAGATAAATGCAATTGTATTAACATATAAAAATACATGTGCATACTGTAGTGTAACTTGGGGGGCACTAGGACCCAGGAGTTTTTTGTTGGTAAATCTATTCCATAATTTCCGACCTACAACTCTTGTTGTGTAGACGTACAAGGGTAATAATTATTTGTATTTTCAGGCTGTATCAGTGCCTATACAGCCTGAAAATACAAATAATTATTACCCGCCTCGTGTGTCGTGTCATCATCACATGCAATACACTGAGCACACATTCATTAGGAACAAACTTCAAATGTAACGTTAGCGCATCTGCAAATGATTTATAGATGTTTTATGAATGTCTTAACAAATCATTTGTTGAACATGAACAAATAAATGGAGGTACAGTATAGACGTTTTTTCACATCCATTTTTCAAAGCATCTACAAATGTGTTACTACACACATTAAACAACATTATTTAATGATGAACAAATCAAGTACAAACAATGTTGATAATGAGTTATAAATAATGTAGAACTAATTTGTAAATGTTATACAAATATAGTTATAAACGATTTAATAATAATTTACGAATGTATATAAATTATTTGTTCACGATTAGTTCATTATCTACAAATACCTTATAAAGGTCTCATAACTGAGTGTTATTATAAAGTGTTACCAAATTATCAAATAGAAATGACAAAATATATCAAATAAAAAAAAGGAGAAGCTGACAGTCTCCGAGAGACATCAACTCCACTCCATGTCTTCTAACGAAGAGCTCAATCTGACCAAAGATAACAAGTAAACACGGTAGACAACATGGTTGGTGTTCACCTGCTGCAGCACACGGTCCTCGCCACGCCTAGCTGTCGCACTGACTGAAGCGCTTCTTCGACTTCAGCTCCTTCAGCCACGAGGGAGACGCCGACGTCCTGCAGGACACAACACATCAGAGGACGGACTTCATCCGCTTCACACATGGAGCTTTGCACATGTCTGTTCAATCTGGCATCAGATCTCACTGTCCAACCAGTTTAAAACTTTGGACTTCAATTCTCTTTTGTAATCTCATATTATTATCCAATGACCCAGATCATTGCAGGCTAAGCATCGTCACACCTCCACTGATGCCTCACTATGGCGGGTGTTTTCAACTTTGACCTCAGCTCATTGGTCTTTGTAATCATAATACTCTCCTAATGTAGTCACATACTCTCTCCTAATGTAATCACATACTCTCCTAATGTAATGACATACTCTCTCCTAATGTAATCACATACTCTCCTAATGTAATGACATACTCTCTCCTAATGTAATCACATACTCTCCTAATGTAATCACATACTCTCTCCTAATGTAATCACATACTCTCTCCTAATGTAATCACATACTCTCCTAATGTAATCACATACTCTCCTAATGTAATCACATACTCTCCAATTACCTACGGCTAAGCAATGAAACACCTTCATGATAATGAATCACAAATGTCAACCCCCCCCCCCCCCCCCCCCCCCCCCCCACCACCACCACCAATACCATTCCAAGCACTACACCACCAGCACCACCACTGTGGTAGTTACCTACTTACTGCTGGTTTAACAATAAAAGTAGCCTTCAAATAAGTACTAAAACCATTACGTTTTTTTGGTTTGGTATTTGCAAAATGATCTGCTCAGAAACCACCCAATGGCAAACACTATATGTAAACAGTCGTTATGATGTGAAGGTAATGTTGTTTCAAAATGTCGCTGTTTGTCTAATCTTTTTTAGAACTTAAACAGTTTGTACAGTGTGTTGTTGTATGGTCGGTATGGTGGTATGGTCGGCCTCGAAGATCAGTTCAGGGTCAGTTTTTCAGCATCGCACAGAAAACGTCAGACGTTTATCACACTGTACCAAAGATCATTGCCTGGTTGTACGTGGCTTCATCAAGTGAGACAATGGCCCCACCGTTATGCTTTTCCGCTAGCGTGCTAACATTAACTAGCGTGCTAACCGGGGCGGCTAGGTGGTGTAGTGGGCAAGGCACTCGCCACCAATGTGGAGACGCTGGGTTCGCGTGTTCGAATCCAGCTCTCCACATTGTTTTCAGTTTAGCTGGTCGTCCGCAGTAATACACATTGGCCGTATTACGGGGAGGGAAACTGAAGGGTGGGGATCGAGCGTTGTGAACAAGCGACTCCTACAAGTCGGTTGGTGCGCCAGCGCAGTAGAATCAGGAAGTGTCGGGGGCAGCGTGAGCCTCCCACGCGTTACTCCTCGACACTGAGAGATCGAGCTGCGCAGGTGAAAAGATGCGACTGCTGTTACCTCAAGTACCGGAGGGGACTTGTGCTATGTATGACTTAGTCCACATTGCAGCCGGCTTGTGGGAGGCAAGAAACAGCGTTCGTGACAGGGGAGGGTTGAATTGGATGATACGAAATTGGGATGGGAGAAAATATAGAAAATGGGAGAAAAAGTGGATCAAAAAAAAAAACTAGCGTGCTAACATTAGCTAGCGTGCTAACATTAGCTAGCGTGCTAACATTAGCTAGCGTGCTAATGTGATCAATGAATTGGCTTAGCTGGAAAAACTTTATCCAAATTGTATTTAAGCTTAATTAAGCTAGCTTGACACAGCTACAGATTTGATGCTATCTCCGTGAAGCCACATACAGCCAACGATCATCGGTACCTACAGTGTGTAAATGCCATGACGCCATCACCGTTCAAATTCACAATAAATCACTGATACATAAGGAAGTGCGCCATTATTACTCAGACCCGGAACCCTGATCTGCAGCCGACCGTATCCTGTACCTCCACCGTCACTAAGGCAGGTTCACTGCTTACCCTCCATTCTTGCTGCCCGTAGGGGGCAACACCCGGGAAGCTCCAGGGAGGAGGGCGGGAGAGCGTGGGGAATGGGAGACAGGGAGGAGGGCAGGAGGGCGGGGGGAATGGGAGAGATGGGAGGGAGAGCGTGGGGGATGGGAGAGAGGGGAGGGAGAGAGTAGGGGATGGGAGACAGGGAGGAGGGCGGGAGAGCGTGGGGAATGGGAGAGATGGGAGGGAGAGAGTAGGGGATGGGAGCGATGGGAGGGAGGTGTTGTTAGCTCCTCCTTGGGGCTCTCCTTTTCCACTCCTCCATCTCCTCCTCCTGTTCTCTTCTTCAGCTGAGCCTGAGATAACAAGGAAAGTACACACCTTCTCAATGGAAATAAAGTACACACCTTCTCAACGGAAATAAAGTACACACCTTCTCAACGGAAATAAAGTACACACCTTCTCAATGGAAATAAAGTACACACCTTCTCAATGGAAATAAAGTACACACCTTCTCAACGGAAATAAAGTACACACCTTCTCAACGGAAATAAAGTACACACCTTCTCAACGGAAATAAAGTACACACCTTCTCAACGGAAATAAAGTACACACCTTCTCAACGGAAATAAAGTACACACCTTCTCAACGGAAATAAAGTACACACCTTCTCAATGGAAACTTTCAAAAATGGAACAGGGAGACCCTTTTTGACACATATGACTAAGGGGGCAGAACAAAAGTATTGCTTTTCCCCCAAAACAATATTGATTAATGCATTAATGTTATCATTTCCTTTTTATGAATTTTTTGTTTACATGTAAACATGTATCCCCTCCCTACTTCTCATTTCCCTATATGGAATGCACCTGCTGTCACCGTATGACATGCTGATGACATGAAATGACATGCTGGTGCTGAATGTTATCTATAGCACCTTGTACCATATAGGGTAGCTGTCACCGTAAATAACCGCTTTTAGGTCTAATATAAACGTTTTCCTTTTAATAATAAAGTCACTCCTCAAATATAATTGCATTGCATCAAAATAGACTAGACAAAATATGTTATATGTTAACTCATTCAACGCCAGTCATGAGTATAGTCGGGTTAACTAGCCAACTGTTCAGCGCCAATCACGAGAATAGTCGGGTTTTAATCGTTATTTCTTTTATTAGCTATATCCATTCATTTTCATCCATCCAGCCTGATGTTATCATTGGGAATGGGTCTGAGCTCGCAAAAGGGCAAATACTGCCGCCTACGCCTTCCAGCAGGTATTGCACTCTATTAGAAATGGTGTAGTTTCTTTTCAGGGCCGATCTGAGCCGTGCGGGCGGGGTTTAAATACTCAGACGAGGCAGGCCTTTACAACGATGGCATGGTACACTAACCCCGCCCGCCCGTTCATGTGTAACGCTCGGTAATGTGGGACGGACCTCCACGAGCAGTATTCTGTTTCGTGCATGTTGACTGGAAGCAACTCACTGACATAAGATATATTTTAAGCACTCGCAAGTGAACAAAGCGCTCCATTGACTTACAGCACTGGCGTAATAGCGCCCTCTGGCGCCCCGACCCGTGGCGCAGAATGAGTTAAGAATCTTTTGGAGGGCCAAGAAATGTGAGGGTCCAACATAATGACTAATATTGTGGGGGTCCAACATAATATATAATATTGTGAGCATCCAACATAATATATAATATTGTGGGGGTCCAACATAATATATAATATTGTGAGCATCCAACATAATATATAATATTGTGAGCGTCCAACATAATAAATTATATTATGATCGTCCAACATAATATAATATTGTGAGCGTCCAACATAATAAATTATATTATGATCGTCCAACATAATACATAATATTGTGAGGGTCCAACATAATAAATAATATTGTGGGGGTCCAACATAATATATAATATTGTGAGCGTCCAACATAATAAATAATATTGTGAGCGTCCAACATAATAAATAATATTGTGAGCGTCCAACATAATAAATAATATTGTGGGGGTCCAACAAAATATATAATATTGTGAGCGTCCAACATAATAAATAATATTGTGGGGGTCCAACATAATAAATTATATTGTGAGCATCCAACATAATAAATAATATTGTGGGGGTCCAACATAATAAATAATATTGTGGGGGTCCAACATAATAGATTATATTGTGAGCATCCAACATAATAAATAATATTGTGAGCGTCCAACATAATAAATAATATTGTGGGGGTCCAACATAATAAATAATATTGTGAGGGTCCAACATAATAAATAATATTGTGGGGGTCCAACATAATAAATAATATTGTGGGGGTCCAACATAAAAAAGGCAATGCAAAAAGGTGACCTACCATGAGGGCAGAGGCGTTCAGCCCAGAGAACATGGAGACTCTCCTGGTGGTGGGAGGGGGTGGAGAGGCCTTCTTCATGCTGGCCGGCTCCTCCTCAGAGTCTGACCCATCTGGCCTGGACCTGACCGCCTTCACATCTGTGTGAACACAGGTCAACATGTCACATGCTAGCTGAGACATGCTGGTGCTCTAGTGGGACATGTTTTTGTGTCTTTGGTGTCTTTGTTTGTTGCAGCCTTGCTGCCTTGCTGTATTGAATTGCAGCCAAAGAGCTGCAGCCAATTCAGGTGCTAAAAAAAACACAACTCGCTCATACATGGACCAATGGACAAGGTTTTGGTTCAGAATCAATCAGTATGATGCCAGATAATAGAGCAAGACTAGGCAAGCTTAGTTAAGCTGGACCCAGATACTCGGGTAGTTTGTTAACACTATGCCTTCCGTCCACGAGTATATACGTGTTTCAGTGCCATGCGTTGTGGACCAGAGCCACGTATATACTCGTGGCAAGTTGTTATTGTTTTATTCCATATTTATAACGCTATTAACGTCCGTGATCGAGATCCATGACCTACCCACATATTTGATTTTCGAATGAATACCGGCCAGATCCGCTTAGGGGCGCCATCACTCCACTGCAGTATCATTGAGGGGATTTAAAAAAAAAATCTTTTACAGTCCTGTGGGCAGATCATATGAGCCTCGATTCCAAACGAAGACCCTCCATCTTTGATCCAGTTACCGAACGTATTTTTCAGCCTGGAATAATGGGATTTATGATTAGCCAATGGACATATCGATCTACCAGAATCCGATGACTAATGAAGAAATGCTGCCGGCGATCACATGGACGGTAGGACACTATTCCCCCAAATTACAGCTGGATTGGACATTGTTTTAAAACGTGATCGATCAGTGAACATGGCTGATTGAACGCACACTATATTGCTAATCAATAATACTAATCGGCGTTCCCCGCCGCCCCCATTTCATCCATAGATGCTCTGTAATAGTCCGGATGCTACGCAGTTTGTTTTATTTCATTCGTATATATACAGCAGAAATGGCGTTTGATAAAACGGCGCCAACGTTTAGCCTATTATCTAGCTTCCTGGAAAAAAGACTAGACGAAAAGCGCGATAAACCTTATATTTTTATTTTCTTTAAGCCATTATAAATGATATATATAGCTCTTAGAAAGTACATAGGTTTGTAAACAAACCGCTGTCCTCTGGGGCATAAATCGCCGCAAGAGTGCGGACGCCAAAGTGTTAATTATGATACATGTAAACAACAGTTTACCCAGAGCTGAATTTGTGCTGGATCCTGTCTGAGCTGGATAGTCACTATAGACCTTTTCTAGCTTTACAAACTATTTTGTTTAGTCTATTTTATGCTAATTCTGTGTCTATTTTTACTGCTGTGAAGCACTTTGGGCTGAATTCTTGTATGAAAGGTGCAATACAAATAAGGTTTACTATTATTATTATTATTAAATGTCAATGTGATGACTGTTATTGTCGCTCGTCTCTGAAGTCTCTGAAGTACCGCTGTGGAGTGTGGTTACTTCGCAAGACGACACAGGTGCAGTGATTATTCTGTTTTTCAAAATATACTGATTAGAGGCAGGTGTGTTGGACATAGCGTCAGTCTTGCTTCATTTGAGCGGGTCTGTTTTTTTTTATACGTTCCACATCTTATATTACACTTATAGAAAAGAATATAGAGATTTTGGTGACCCCTGACCTTTCCTCTAGCGCCACCATCAGGCCAAAATGTTCAAATCAAAGGAGCGTACTTCTTGACCCGCTGTGAATATTCGGGATCCCTAGATATAAAATGCAGCATTTACCATTTACCATTTACCTAGAGGAAGAACCCTATTGTTTTGGTCACCCCATGACCTATGCACTAGCACCACCTTCAGGCCAAACTGAGAATATCTCAGAAAAGTAATGGCTGGATTGCCATACAATTTGCTGTGCACAGACTAGTGCACATTCATGACCCCAATAAAATGAAACCTATTTATTTTGGTGGTCCTGTGACCTTTCCTCTAGCATCACCTTCTGGCGTCACATGTCCAGCAAACATTTACCAGAATTATCCTTTAACGCTATAAGACAGGATAGAATCAGCAAGTTTTTTATTAAAATAAGTATTGGGTTTGCAAATAATACAAAATGCAGTTTCAGTTCATTGCTATAATACAGTGTCAGGCCTTCACAGGGACCATTGCTATAATACAGTGTCAGGCCTTCACAAGGACCATTGCTATAATACAGTGTAAGGCCTTCACAGGGACCATTGCTATAATACAGTGTCAGGCCTTCACAGGGACCATTGCTATAATACAGTGTAAGGCCTTCACACGGACCATTGCTATAATACAGTGTCAGGCCTTCACAGGGACCATTGCTATAATAGTTTCAGGCCTTCACAGGGACCATTGCTATAATAGTGTCAGGCCTTCACAGGGACCATTGCTATAATAGTTTCAGGCCTTCACAGGGACCATTGCTATAATAGTTTCAGGCCTTCACAGGGACCATTGCTATAATAGTTTCAGGCCTTCACAGGGACCATTGCTATAATAGTGTCAGGCCTTCACAGGGACCATTGCTATAATAGTTTCAGGCCTTCACAGGGACCATTGCTATAATAGTGTCAGGCCTTCACAGGGACCATTGCTATAATAGTTTCAGGCCTTCACAGGGACCATTGCTATAATACAGTGTCAGGCCTTCACAAGGACCATTGCTATAATACAGTGTCAGGCCTTCACAAGGACCATTGCTATAATAGTTTCAGGCCTTCACAGGGACCATTGCTATAATAGTTTCAGGCCTTCACAGGGACCATTGCTATACCAACCTGTGGAGTCGCAGGACCTCCAGTCGGTGGGCAGGACGGCGAGAGAGAAGGACCGGGGCAGACGTGTCCGCTGACTCCGCCTCTTCACCAGCTCCGCCCTCGACCTCTGGGCCCTCGTGTCTAGGAGTGGGGTGGTGCTCTGTGCACAAGCACACACACACACACACGCACACACACACACGCACACACACACACACACACACACACACAGAAACAAACACACACACACACACACACAGACACAAACACACAGACACAAACACAAAGCAATGAATGTACATCATTCATTCATTCATTCATTCATTCATTCATTCATTCATTCATTCAATCTCTATTTCAAATTGAAGATTTGTTGAGGCCACGCCCTCATTTCCAATGGCGTCGAGCATACAAACATAATAAATACACAAAAAATGTAAATCCTTTTAAAGTGACCCCTTTGAAAATGTACAATAAATTAGAACAATTACAGATTATAGTGGAATGGTCGGCGATCAAGGATTTAAAACTGACCAAATGATACAAAAGTGTTGAGTTTTTTTGTACGATGTTCCACGTCTCAAGAGCACAGAAGCTAAAACTCCCCACGTTCAGTAAAAACTCTATAGGTGCTGTGAGCGCTGGAACGTGTCCTATAGGGTCCAGACGTCCACTGGCAGGGAGGAGGGTCACACACACTCACCTGGGAGCGGCCCAGTGTGCCCCCGGTCTGAGCCGCTCCACTGGATCAGATGGGGTTCACTGCCTTGCTCAAGGGCATCTCAGCGTTAGTTGTTAGGGGAGGGGAGGGGAGGGGGGGGGTGCAGTCATTCACTTCACCCAAATGTTCCCTACCGGTCTGGGGAATTTGAACCGACAACCTTTTCGTCAGGGGCCCCACTTCTGACCTAATCTAACCTGTAGATCATCATTGTGACTGACCTCTGGCAAGGCAGGCAGCTCCTCTGTCTCTGTGGGGGGAGGACCTGCATCGACCACATGCAGCGAGGCCTCTGCATCCGGCTCTGGGATGGACTTTAGCCTGAGAGAGAGAGAGAGAGAGAGAGAGAGAGAGAGAGAGAGAGAGAGAGAGAGAGAGAGAGAGAGAGAGAGAGAGAGAGAGAGAGAGAGAGAGAGAGAGAGAGGGGGCACGTTTGAATCCAGATTTAATTGGGAGTGTTGTAGACAGCAGCCAGGACTGTTTTCTTTAAATGCATGTATGTATTTCTATTACAAAAGTGTGATTTTGGTCTGATTTCACACACAGTCCCCATGTCTGATGTCCTGTAGTGCACCATGTCAACCACAAGGTCGCAGTGGAAGCTAAAAGACTGCTGCATTTTAGTGTGAACCTACTGGTGGCTCCTGGCAAATGTTTTATGTCTAGAAATATGGTTGTGTCTAGTTTCAGGAAGTTGGATGTAAAAGTCAAACCAATTTCAGAAACGTTTAGACTGAATGTCACTGTGGCGCCAAAGAAGAGAAACTGATCATCATTCTCACTTTGTTCTCTGTTCATTTTACCTGGAGGCTTCAGCAGGATACCTTCCAATAATAATAATAATAATAATAATAATAATAATAATAATAATAATAATAATAATAATAATAATAATAATAATAATAATAATAATAATAATACAAATAAAATATATTGTTATTATTAATAATAATAATAATAATAATAATAATAATAATAATAATAATAATAATAATAATAATAATAATAATAATAATAATAATAATAATAATACAAAATATGAATCATTATTTTAAAAAATAACTTGAATGCTGCAGTGTTGAAATATGACATCTATTTGAACATACATTTACCTTAAGTTATGCTTTCTCATTAAAAACTACACTTGAACGTGTGCAAGTTCACCTACCAGCAGTAGGGGGGTTGTGTGTGTTGCATTATGGGTAATGTAGTCTATATTGGGTAGATTCCTACCTGTCGCAGAGCTCCTTCTGCTGATCTGGTTCACTGCCTATCAAAGCTTTTGTATCAAGACTGTTTGCCCCCATGCACTTCTTCACCTGAGAGAGAGAGAGAGAGAGAGAGAGAGAGAGAGAGAGAGAGAGAGAGAGAAGGGGGGATATTAGTTAAGCATTACATCACGCGCATGAGTGGTTTGTGAAAAATAAACCATGCCTAGGGGTGGTCGTTAGGCCCGAGGCGAATTGATTGATTGATTGAAAAAAAAAATTGATTGATTGATTGCAAAAAAAAATTGATTGCACATTTTTATTTTTATTTTTTTATTTCTTCCCCTTCCTTGCCAGAGCTCACTCTCTCACACTGTCTGGCTTCCAGACACACTCACTCGGTCGCATACACACCCACACACATACACACACACACACACACACACACACACACACACACACACACACACACACACACACACACACACACACACACACACATCGTCTTAGTTGCTTAAACAATGTTGGATGATGTAATTGATGGGTCATGAGTCATTGTAGAACAAAATAAAAATCGCGCGAATTGATTGATTGATTAATTGCAATATTTTTTTATTTTTAATTTTTTACCTACTTTCAATATAAGCATCTAAGAATGAAGTTCTATAGAAAGTAGGTCTGCATCCCCTTATCAATTGTGTGTATTGAGCCGTACTGTATTGTACCCATTCTGCATCTGGTAATACATTTTTCAATCAATCAATCAATCAATCAATCAATCAATCAATCAATCAATCAATCAATCAATCATTCCAATAACAACCACTAACTTCATAATTAAAAACTAAAGAAAAGTTGGATGTGTTAGTTGGTTGGATGTCTTAGTTGAAAGGCAGTTGGATGTGTTAGTTGGTTGGATGTCTTAGTTGAAAGACAGTTGGAACATGGACGTCAGATGGGGGGGGGGGGGGGGGGGGGGGCGTTATGGAACATGGACATCAGATAGGTTGACCCAAAAAAGGTTGAGAACCACTGATCTAGATGTATATGCATGTGCGCACGCGCACACACACACACACACACACACAAACACACACACACACACATCACACACACACACACACACACACACACACACACACACACACACACACACACACACACACACACACACACACACACACACACACCAACTTCCTTTGCAGTGACTTCATTCTGCAGTAGCAAGTATATCAAGTCTGTGATACTTTTGCTATTGTCACAGGACTGGCACTGTGTCTGTACTGTGTTTGTACAGGTGACGTGTTTAGCTGAGTGGTACGTTGAGTGAGTTTTGCACTTTGCACTGTACTGTACTCTACCTCTTTTCTAGTGTATTTTTATTGCATTGTATGTGTTTTTTTATCATGTTGTGAAGCACTTTGGTTTGGCTGTTAGTCATTTGTAAACGTGCTATACAAATAAAACTGACTTGACTTGACTTGACTTGGTTCAGTGTTGAAAAAACACCAGAGACATGTCCTCTCCTGCTTCTACTCCTTGTCCTCTCCTGAATTCTACTCCTTGTCCTCTCCTGCTTCTTCTCCTCATCCTCTACCAGAAAACATTTGGTATTCGTTTCAGGTCTAAATGGCTTAGTACTGTTGACATTACACTGCTTGTAGTAGTAAATCAAATAGCATATATTCTTAAATAAAATTACAGAAAATTATCACTAGTGCTATCTGTTGCAGCTGCACTGTTTTCCATTAAAATTGCATATTTGGATAAGTGTGACCATTTCTCAAAAACAGAAAATCATGTATTTCTTTTAAATACAGAAAAGGATCACCAAGTTACCATTTCTCAAAAAATATAAATAAATACAGAAGACTAGACAATTCCGCGTGGGGAAATTGTGAAAGTGTGGGTGATGCCTGTGCACCGATCTGTATTCCTCTGGAGGACAGCTAGCTAGCCGTTGTGGACACTCACCTTTCTAAGCATCTTGTTTGAGAAATGCAGGTTTCCTTATGGACCAAAATGTCCCATTTAAAGTCGTAGCCTTGGAACGGCTGTTCCAAGATGCACAATGAGAAAGATCTGTTAAAGATCTGAGAGAATTGTTGAATAGATACACAAATGTTCTAGAATGTCCTATTATGACATCATACTGTGACATCACAAATGTTCTAGAATGTGCTATGACATCATACTGTGACATCACAAATGTTCTAGAATGTTCTGCCGTTCATTCCTTATGGACCAAAATGTCTCGTTTAAAGTCGATTTGTAGCCAAACGGTGCGGTGAAACTTTCCAAAAAGTAATAGCAACTCAAGTTGGACCAAGCCGGTCGTTTAGATACACGTATGTGGTGCGGAAGCTCTGGGAGGAGTTAGCGGACAAAAATCGGCGGAATAAATAATAAATAAATAGTATAGATTACAATAGTGTGGTTCACCCACACTAATAAGCACTCGTTCACTCAGTGGACATTTCTAGCTCAATGCGAGGTCTGCTGCTGCTGCTGGCTAATAATACTGTCAATACGTGGGGAGATCTTTGACAAGGCAACACGCATGTCATCCTCAAGGCTCAACTTGGCCCTATATTTTGTTTTCAGAGCTGTCATGGATGAAAAGCCAGTTTCACACAGATATGTGATTCTGAATGGTATCAACACCTTAACTGCTGCATCATAAGATACTTGGTACTCAGCACCACACTCAGACCAACATGTTTCCAGGGGCACTTCACTGAAACCAGCTCTCCAGGTGGTATCAGATGAGATTTCAATGAGTTCTTCCAAGAGTTTGGATGGAGATGTGTCAGGAAGCTTTGTCTCAATGTTGTCTGTAAAGGGGTTCTTTATCCAGAGTAACTTGGTGATCCTTTTCTGTGTTTTATTAAATAATGATTTTCAGGGTGCCAGGGGTGGTGCACGGCCGTCCCGGGTTCGACTCCCGGACCCGGCGACCTTTGCCGAATGTCTTCCCCCATATCTCTCTCCCATCCTTCCTCTCTGCCGGACTTGTCCAATAAACAAATGAAAAAGCTACCAAAACATATTAAAAAAAATTATGATTTTCAGTTTTTGAGAAATGGTCAAACTTAACTTAACTAACTTAATAGGATTGAAGTGATATTTGGCTTAAAAAATCAGTCGCCTGAAAAAAAAAAAAAAAAAAAGCCAGACGATGTGCATTGGGCCGCGGCTCTCTGACGCCTTATTTTCTGGGCCCCGGCCTGAAAAGTTTGGGAACCCCTGCTCTAGTCTACCTCCTGAATCACACTGCTGCTGTCCTCTACTCTACCTCCTGAATCACTACACACAGTAATACTAATTTGAATATTTTGTGGTAACATGATAAACATGTACACACACAACATGGTAAACATGTACACACACAACATAGTAAACATGTACACACACAACATAGTAAACATGTACACACACAACATGGTAAACATCTACACACACAACATGGTAAACATGTACACACACAACATGGTAAACATGTACACACACAACATAGTAAACATGTACATGTAGCAGGTGCCACCTAGCACCTGCCACGAAATTCGACCGTGCCTCGAGTGGGAGTCGAACCCCGAGCGTCTGCACCGGGGCCGACATAACAAACCGTTGCGCCAAGAAGGGAATTCCCCCCTAAGCGCTCGGTTTATATGCCTCTGGGGAGTGAGTTTTACACACTTCTATGTGCCGTAGTCACACTATCGCGGCACATATCCGTTACATTCACCCCCCCTAAACTCACACCACCCAAGGCATCCGGGTCACGGCACCACTGTAGCAGGTGCCACCTAGCACCTGCCACGAAATTCGACCGTGCCTCGAGTGGGAGTCGAACCCTGAGCGTCTGCACCGGGGCCGACATAACAAACCGTTGTGCCAAGAAGGGAATTCCCCCCTAAGCTCTCGGTTTATATGCCTCTGGGGAGTGAGTTTTACACACTTCTATGTGCCGTAGTCACACTATCGCGGCACATATCCGTTACATTCACACACAACATGGTAAAAATGCGAACATGCATTCACCACATGTACACAACGCTGTAAAACACGCTGTACACCACACTATAAACCACACTGTAAAACACACTGTAAAACACACAAAACATCACAATGTACAACCACTCATATGGTTCACACTCTGTCTTTGTAATATTCTCTCCCACCAGATGGGGAGTCGAGCTACCTAGACTAGAGGTGATGGCAGAGAGGGGGATGAGAAGGAAGCTGGCTGCCATCATGGAGAACCCCTACCACCCCCTCTACGACGAGCTAGTCAAGATGAGAAGCTCGTTCAGCCACAGACTCATACCCCCCCGACACTCAACTAACCGTCTCGGACAGTCCTTCATACTAGCAGCCTCCAGGCTCCACAACAGGGGGCAGCGACTGCTGCCAGACATTGACCTAGGACTAATAGGAACCCAAGGAGGACAATAACACTACCTTAGGCATACTGCACCTTATGTGGATACTGTGATACTGTGAATAATATATATTTCAGTGGATACTGTGATACTGTGAATAATGTATATTTCAGTAGTTAGCTAATTATAACACTACCTTAAGCATACTGCACCTTATGTGTGTCACTGTGAATTCTGTGAATATATTTTTCAGTTAGTTAGATAGTAAATTATATTGACCTATTTGTTTACACTGCTTGTGTTGTTTTTACTACCTGTACCCCCCCCCCCCCTTCCCCCATGCTGCTATGATGCCTGAATTTCCCCAAGGGGATCAATAAAGGAATATCTTATCTTATCTTATCTTATGGGGGCAGCAAAGTCAGGTTGTATGAATGACTGAAGACACTGGCTGTTTATTCTTTCCCTTGACACTTGATATCGTGTGTCAGAGAGCAGTGATTTTAAAGTAAAGTGTAGAGAGCAGGCAACACTCACACAGGCCATGAAACAGCATTAACTACCGTCACACCTCTTAAACTAACAGCCTTTATGACCTTTATGTCTTTAGGACGCTGTGTGCTTTCATATCGGTTTGTGATACAAAGTGAAATCCTAAAAGTCTCAAAGGGCACATAATGCTGGTACAATGTGAATAGATGTAGACTTCTGGGCACGCTGATATCATGAGTCAATGCCACACCTACACACACACACACACACACACACACACACACACACACACACACACACACACACACACACACACACACACACACACACACACACACACACACACACACACACACACACACACACACACACACACACACACACACACACACACACACACACACGCACACACACACACGCACACACACACACACTACATCAACTTCCTTTGCAGTGACTTCATTCTGCAGTAGCAAGTATATCAAGTCTGTGATACTTTTGCTATTGTCACAGGACTGGCACTGTGTCTGTACTGTGTTTGTACAGGTGACGTGTTTAGCTGAGTGGTACGTTGAGTGAGTTGGTTCAGTGTTGAAAAAACACCAGAGACATGTCATCTCCTGCTTCTACTCCTTGTCCTTTCCTGAATTCTACTCCTTGTCCTCTCCTGCTTCTTCTCCTCATCCTCTACCAGAAAACATTTGCTACCGGGCAGCGAGGAAACAATATGATTCAGCAAAGAAATGTAAAATAAAGAAATCTGAATAATACACTTATAACATTATAGGCTATTTATGCAGTAAATACAGTGGACTTGGCACGGTCTGTCTGTGGTGCACCTTTCATCACCATCCTGTCATGCCCACAACAGGAAGAGGGTGTGATGTGGAACTTGAATAATGCAACGCACACAAGGGCATCAGTCGGCCATCAGTCGGCCATGACCCACTTACTTACTCTGTGTGTACCTATTACTATTACAACTAGCTCGCTACCATGAGTAAAAAATAAATAAAATAAAAAATACTATTACTATTGCAACTAGCTAGCTACCATAAGTAAAATAAATATATATATAGAATATAGGACAGGCATATATAAGCATTATGCTTCAGTCTGTACCTTTTCAGTCACTGTAAAATCAAATATTGTTAAATGATGGTGTATATATATTGTATTGTGTGAGATGACTGAATAAAACTACTACTACTATATTACTATTGCAACTAGCTAGCTACCATGATTAAAAAACAAACTATTACTAAATATTGCAACTAGATAGCTACCATAAGTAAAAGAAAAACAATATATATATATATTACTATTGCAACTAGCTAGCTACCATGATTAAAAAACAAACTATTACTATTGCAACTAGCTACTAGCTACCGTGGTTAAAAAACTAACTATTACTATTGCATCTAGCTAGCTACCATGGTTAAAAAACAAACTATTACTATTGCATCTAGCTAGCTACCATGGTTAAAAAACAAACTACTATTGCATCTAGCTAGCTACCATGGTTAAAAAACAAACTATTACTATTGCATCTAGCTAGCTACCGTGGTTAAAAAACAAACTATTACTAAATATTGCAACTAGATAGCTACCATAAGTAAAAGAAAAACAATATATATATTACTATTGCAACTAGCTAGCTACCATGATTAAAAAACAAACTATTACTATTGCAACTAGCTACTAGCTACCGTGGTTAAAAAACTAACTATTACTATTGCATCTAGCTAGCTACCATGGTTAAAAAACAAACTATTACTATTGCATCTAGCTAGCTACCATGGTTAAAAGACAAACTATTACTATTGCATCTAGCTAGCTACCATGGTTAAAAAACAAACGCTACTTGAGAGTTTCCTCTGAAGAGGTAGGAGATAAAAGGCATAATGTGTTGATAACGCACAGTTGATCACTGCATCAATATCGGCACATATTGTGATATATTGCTGTATGGATTTTTTTCTCCCAGCCGTAGTTGTTGCTAGTTTGAAGTCTCCATTACCTTTTATGGGGGTTTTAACTTTTATTGTGTGTACTACAAAAACAAAATCGAAAAATACCCATATTGTATTCTTTGCTAATTAGATATTGCAATCTTTCATATTAACTTCATATAAACTTGATTTATTGATTAAACTAGGCCTTTTGTTCGGTGCTACTTTCAAATCAGTGCAGGGTAATATTTTTCATCAATGTAAATGTCAATGTAGCCTATAGAGGCTTGTGCAGTTTGTTCATGATCAAATTAACGATCAAATTAACTTTCAAATGTGGACTCTGAAAACCCAACTGCCTCGCAATCCAACAGAATGAGACTGAATGAAAGAGACTATGTATTTACCTCCTGCTGGTCATCTCCTTCTCCATCAGCCTCCTTCCTCTCCACCTCGTCCTTTTCCTCTTCTTCTTCTTCCTCCTCTCCCGCCTCCTCTCCCGCCTCCCTCTCTGACTTCTGTTCCACCTCCTCCGTTGGCACCGGGACAGGAGTGTCTGGAGGGATGTCTGGTTTCTCCTCCTGGTCGTTGGCTGGAAGCACCACCTCGGCCTGTAGATCAGCCACTGCCGGGCAGGCAGGAAGCTTGGCGTGTGATCCCCATCGCCGAGTCTTGACTGAAAAGTCCTCGTAAACCATGTCGATCAGAGGCTCTTGGACGGAGAAATCGTCGTAAGCGACCTTGGGCTCGGGGTTTTGAGTGGAGCGGAACGTCGAAGGAGACGCCAGAGGCGTGTCTTCAGAATCGAAATCGATCAAGTTGGCAGTTTGTTGGGGTTCGTCCAGGGTGTCCCCGTCACCGTGCTTCTCTAAGTCCCTCAACCTCTTCTCTTCCTTACTCTTGTCCTCTTTCTCTCTGTCTTCCTTTTCCCCTCCCTCTCGTAGTCTTTCCTTCAACTCTTCCTCTCTTTGTCTCTCTTCTTCCTCCTCCTGTGATGCCCTTTCGTCCACTCTCTCTTTCTCCACTTGCGTCAAACTCTCTCGATCCACCTCTTCCTCTCTCTCCAGCTCCCGCTGTCTTACCACTGCCTCCTCTTCCTCTCTCAGTCTCTGCACCTCCTTTTGCTCCTCTCTCAATCTCTCCTCGTTCAGTCTCTCCTCTTCTCTCAGTCTCTCCTCCTCCCTCAGCCTTGCCTCCATCTTCCTTGCTTTTTCTTTCGCCTCCTCTATCAATCTTTCCTCCCCTCTCAGCCTTGCCTCCTCTCTCAATCTCTCCTTTTCTTTCTCCTCCACTCGCAGTCTCTCTTCCATCTGCTTTGCTTTTTCTCTCGCCTCCTCTCTCAATCTCTCCTCTTTCAGTCTCTCCTCCTCCCTCAGTCTCTCCTCCTCCCCCAGTCTCTCCTCCTCTCTCAGCCTAGCCTCCATCTGCCTTGCTTTTTCTCTCGCCTCCTCTTTCAGTCTCTCCTCTCTCAGTCTCTCCTTTTCTTTCTCCTCCACTCTCAGTCTCTCTTCCACCTGCCTTGCTTTTTCTCTCGCCTCCTCTCTTAATCTCTCCTCTTTCACCCTCTCCTCCTCCCTCAGCCTTGCCTCCATCTTCCTTGCCTTTTCTTTCGCCTCCTCTATTGATCTCTCCTCCTCCCTCAGCCTTGCCTCCATCTGCCTTGCTTTTTCTCTCGCATCCTCTTCCAGTCTCTCCTCTCTCAGCCTTGCCTCCTCTCTCAGTCTCTCCTTTTCTTTCTCCTCCCCTCTCAGTCTCTCTTCCACCTGCCTCGCTTTTTCCCTCGCCTCCTCTCTCAATATCTCCTCTTTCACCCTCTCCTCCTCTTTCACCCTCTCCTCCTCTTTCACCCTCTCCTCCTCTCTCAGCCTTGCCTCCATCTTCCTGGCTTTTTCTTTTGCCTCCTCTATCAATCTCTCCTCCTCTCTCAGCCTTGCCTCCATCTGCCTTGCTTTTGCCCTCGCCTCCTCTCTCAATCTCTCCTCCTCTCTCAGCCTCGCCTCCTCTCTCAGTATCTCCCTCTCCCTTTCCTCTGCTCTCTGTTTTTCTTCCAATTCATCCACATTGATCTGCAGAATCCCTCTATAGAGGGGGGCAGGACCAGGGCTGGGGGCTTCCTCCCCCTCCTCTGAGTCGGAGTCCGACGCCGACCCCAGGTCCTCTGGAGGCAGGCCGTTATCTCTCTCTACTACCCCAAAGTGGACAGAGCGGCATCTGGGAGTCTTCTCAGCAGCTAGGTTGTCAGAGGCAGGTTGGACTACGACAGAGTCGGGGAGTTGACCACTGCTTTCAGGTCTCACGTTGTTCTGCTCCTTCTCTGGCTGGAAGACGTCTGAAGGTGGATCCACGGCCCTGACTGATGCTTTCTCTGTCACAGGAAGCTCTTCTCCTGGTGTCCCGGGTGCTTTCTCCACCGTGGGCAGGTCTGCTGGTTTCTCAGACACAAAGCTGTGAAGGAAGTAAAAAAAATAGTTCAAAGAGGCAAAAGAGGACCTTGTAAAAACGTGTGTCTCTGTCTGAAGAACAATCAAAAGAACAATGATAATCGAGGTGTTGTTAATAATGTAATTTAGGGTGGTTTGGTTTCATACATATTGTTCATATCTGTTTTATGTGCAGATCTGTGTTATTACGTGTGTTGAACCTGCTTTAGACACTTGATCAGATGGCTCGGTGCAGGTCTATTATTGGTGATAAATCAAACAATTAGGTGGCCTACCACTTCAAATGGAGCGTATGTTTCTCAATGTCTGAAGAAGGCTGCCCAGCTTGAAACATCACAGAGTTCCTCAGTGTGTGGACTTTATTACATTTCTGAGGACATCTGAGAAAAACAAACACAAGACTCACCTCCGAGTCCGGGTTCGGGGGAGAGGCTGTGGCTGTGGCTTATTCTCAGCCCTCGGTGACTCAGACGTCGGGTCCGCTGCCCAGTTTTTGATTCGATCTTTCACACCTCCAGGGCTCTTTGGTTGGCTAATAACCTGTGGCTCCTCCCTCTTAGTGACTTCTGGATGAGGAGACGAATCAAGAAGAAGACTGATCCTGCTTTTGATGCTGCTACCCCCTGCCCTGTCCTCCCTGTCGCCCTCCATAAGCCCACCTTCATCGCTCACTGTGTTTGGTGGAGCTGAGATTGTAGGACTGCACTCTGGGTCTGAAGACGTTGGTTTGTTTACGCCATCCTTGGCGCTGGTTGCAGGGGTCATGCTGATCGCAGAGGTCGTGCTCGGCTGCGAAGGCAGAGGCAGACCGCTTGACTGAAATCTGGAGGTCAGTCCTGTAGGCAGGCGCTTCCTGGTTCCGCCCCAGTCACGCATCGGATTGGCTGATGGACTGGCCACAGAAGACGTGTCACTCCCTGAGTCTTCGGGCTTTGGGCAGAGAGCAGGAGACGTGACACCTTCACCTCCTTCCTCTGTTTCTGTTTCTAATGAATCATCTGTGGAGACGTTGTGACTACTTTGGGTGATAACTGGTTTTTGGATGCCCTCAGGTTGGGTCGGTTGGTTGAGGTGATTGTGGTCATTCATCTTTTGGTCAATGGTTTGTGAAGTTGTACTTGAGTTACTTGAATCAGTGCGAGAGGAACTAGGGTCAGGACCGTGCTTTTCACCTTGACTGACTTCATCCTCTTTGTTTGGTTCCCCTTTATCTTTGGTGTGCACATCTAGAGAGCCGAGCTCTGCCCCGGCGTGTCGCTGAGGGCGGGGTTTGACAGTGGTGGCTGGACCGACTTTGATGACGCTTCTGACTTCAGGTTCTCCAGTCTGTGGTGGTGTCTCTGACTTGTCTGTTGTCTTCTCAGCCGAGATGCCGATTTCACTCGGTTTAAAGGAAGAACTTGAGACCTTGGGTGGCTCAGCTGTGTCGGCAGTGGGGACAGGAACAGTGGGGACAGGGGCTGTGGGGACAGGGGCAGTGGGGACAGGGGCTGTGGGGACAGGGGCTGTGGGGACAGGGGCTGTGGGGACAGGGGCTGTGGATACAGTGGGGACAGGGGCTGTGGGGACAGGGGCTGTGGGGACAGGGGCTGTGGATACAGTGGGGACAGGGGCTGTGGCGCTGGTCGTCTTCGGGGCGTAGATGGAGCGGTGGGTGGTGTTCCTCTGAAGGGAGAAGGGCTTGGGAGTGAGCCGGGGTTTGACACCCGGTTTGTTTTGGGTGGAGATCCCCACTGAACCGTTGGTACCTGCGACCCGGGGGCCCTCACCGGAGGTCGCCTCCACACGGGCGGCCATGCTCTTTCCTCTTGCTGGGGCTGTACACAGGGGCGGGGGGGGGGGGGGGGGGGGGGAGAAGACGAGAGGGAAAGGAGGAAAATTAAGGTTTATTTGAGATATTTCGTGCAATGTTTTTCTTTTCTTTTGTTTACAGTACATTTGGACTAAATGTAATGGTTACTTTCTGCGAGAAGAAAGGTGGTTGGTCAAAATGTCACAAGCTTGACTGAATCAGGTCTGGCTAGATTTTCTTGATCTACTGCTACAGGAAGGGAAACATTGAGACCTAAGCGACCTCTTACCATAGACTAAAGAAACATAAACTCTTACGGACACATTCGATTGCCAAGGGACAACAGTGGAGACATTTATTTTAGCAACAAGCTACAGCCTTTGATTTCTTCCTCTGTCAGATGTACCTTTTTCAACATGGCTGTTGACAACAATCAAATTTACCCTCGTGGATACAATTCTACAACATTTGTAAATCTAAAATTTAAGCTGATACATCAAGGCTGGATAAATGCACCTTCTTATAGCATCAGCACTGAGTATCATGTTAATTATCATCATCAGTCAAATTAGGTGCTCTGCTCTGTGTCATAGTGATGATGATGATGCGAATTACAACAGCTATAGCACTATGCTATATTACACAATAACACAAGTACTTCATTGTACAAAGGGGGATGGATCTTATTATTAGATATAGAAAAGAGAAGAAAAAAATGTAACCCCCCCCCCCCCCCCCCCCCCCCCCCCCCCCCCTGGGTTGTTTATGAGGCGTACTCGGATTATACAGCTTATTTTGATTATGCTGAATACTTTGAAAACAAATTGAATAAGATGGAAGAGCCTGAGTAACAAATGTCATTGACTATGTGAATCAAGTATATTATACTGTATGATCAATGCAATGTGATGTTCATTATGACACAAAATAAAAGAAAGTTCAAAAAAAAGAAACGAGAAGAAAATTATTATCAATATATGAAGTGAATAAATATCAAGCGGTTTATGTACAAAGTAATGTCTCCCATCATCACTACCCGTATTCTTTCAAAGTTACTTTGAGCTTAAAAGAACATGTCAACATTTTGGGAAATTAGCGTATCGTCTTCTCCAGAGAGAGACTGAATGAATGAATGAATGAAAACTTTATTTAACAGATTGCAGAATGGGTACAATACAGTACGGCTCAATACACACAATTGTTAAGGGGATGCAGACCAGAGAAAGTCGTTTGTCTTGTTTACATCAGGGTCCCCCATTTTCAATTCATATTGACATTTAAGACATACACAACATACATGACATTTATGGCGAGACAAGAAGATAGATACCAGTTTCCTCTCTGTGCATTCAGTAGAAAGCTATCTGGCTGCACGTTAGCCTAGCTTAGCACAATGAATGGAAGCGGACAGTGATGGGTAGCCTTCGGCTTCCATTCATTGTGCTATGCTAGGCAGCCAGATAGCTTTCTACTGAACGCACATAGAGGAAACTGGTATCCATCTTCTTGTCTCTCTCTGGAGAAGACGGTAAGCTAAATTCCCAAAATGTTGGCGTGTTCCTTTAACTCTCATCTTCATTCATATCCCACCAGAAGGAGGAATCCTGTACCCATCCCTCTCTGTGGAACATACTGTATGTTGCCACATCATTCAAGGGTACTACGACTATGCCTGCACCTCATGGTACCAAAGCACCTCAAAGGCACTAAAAAGAAGATTACAAACATCACAAAACAAACTGGTCAGACTACTGCTTAACCTCACTCCTAAAACCCACCTCACCCCTGCCCACTTTGACAACCTAGGATGGTTTAGAGTAGACAACAGAGTACAGCAACTTGCAATGGGCCTGGTCTACAAGATACACTACACCACTAAGGTACTAATACTTCCCAAAGGTCAGTGAATACCACGACCACAACACCAGAGGGAGCTCCACAAATCATGTTAAACCCAGATTCGGCTCAAACAAGGGACTAAACACGTTTCGCAATTATGCCACATCAATGTGGAACGCCCTACCCACAGCTGTAAAGGAATGTGAATCACTACCCAACCTTCAAAACCACTCTCAAAGAGCACCTACGGGAGGCTGCTATTCGAAACTGGCCCCTGTAAATGTCCAAACCCAACCCCCTCCAATGTACAGTTTACCCCCCCCCCCCCACCCTCCTCCAATGTACAGTTTCTTCCCCCTCAAATGTATATACTCTCAAATGTATATAATGTATATACTCTCTTTTTAGAAACTCTGTCTATTAATCAGAGTTTCCAACGCCAGGGTCTATATGACAGGCGTTGTACTCTTAAACAGTACTGTATATTTGTAGATCTGGTATGTCATAAATGTCTGGATGTAACAGTACTGTCTATCTCTATCTGTATGTCATGTATGTCATATATGTTATGATGAATTGATTTTTTTTTTACCTGTCCTGCACATCATTATTCTTTTAAATCACTTTATTAAATGTATTGTTTCATTTGTGTGCAAGTGCAAATAAGCTAAGCTAAACTAAACTAAACTAAACTAAACTAAACTAAACTAAACTAAACTAAACTAAACTAAGCTAAGCTAAACTAAACTAAGCTAAGCTAAACTAAACTAAACTAAACTAAACTAAACTAAACTAAAGTTAAACTAAACTAAACTAATCTAATCTAATCTAATCTAATCTAATCTAATCTAAACTAAACTAAAAAGGGATTCAAAGTGTTATGGTGTACTGACAAAATGGCATCCAATGTAATAAAAAAAGTCAACCAACGAACTAGATTCTTGTACCGGATCTCCTCTCTAGTCTCTGGTAAACAAGAATACCCTGAAGACTCTGGCAGGAGCACTCATTCAAGGGTACTATGACTATGCGTGCACCTCATGGTACCAAAGCACCTCAAAGGCGCTTAAAACAAAATTACAAACATCACAAAACAAACTGGTCAGACTACTACTTGACCTGAACCCCAGAACCCACCTCACCCCTGCCCACTTTGACAACCTAGGATGGCTTAGAGTAGACGACAGAGTACAGCAACTTGCAATGGGCCTGGTCTACAAGATACACTATACGACCGGGGTGCCCATGTACATGTCAAAATACTTCCCAAAGGTCAGTGAATACCACAACCACTACACCAGAGGAAGCTCAACAAATCATGTTAAACCCAGATTCGGCTCAAACAAGGGACTAAACACGTTTCGCAATTATGCCACAACAATGTGGAACGCCCTACCCAAAGCTGTAAAGGAATGTGAATCCCTGCCCACATTCAAAACCGCTCTTAAAGAGTACCTACGGGAGGCTGCAATTCGAAACTGGCCACCGTAAATGCCCAAAACCCCCACCACCTCCTAATAGACAGTCTCCTCCCCACCGCATGTATATATTCCCTCCCCGCCGTATGTATATTTCCCTCCCACCCACCCACCCCCTCCTAATGTACAGTCCCCTCCTCATCATATGTATATACTCTGTCAGGATCTAGGGGTAACAGTACTGTATATTTGAATACCGCTTATGTCACAAATGTATCAGTACTAAATACCTATATGTCCCTATGCCATAAATGTCATGTATGTTGTGTATGTCATAAATGTCTATATGAATTGAAAATGGGGGACCCTGATGGAAACAAGACAAAGGTCTTTCTCAGGTCTGCATCCCCTTAACAATTGTATGTATTGAGCCGTACTGTACCCATTCTGCAATCTGTTAAATAAAGTTTTCATTCATTCATTCATTCATTCATTCATTCATTCATTCATTCATTCATTCATTCATACTGTTAATTTATCTGACCATAACATCAGATCCACCCAGACAGATAGCCCAAACTCCAACACCTTTCTTGTCCTGCATTCACATCATTCTTTCCAATGCTCCACTGTGTATCTTGCCCGCACTGGCTTGCCAGGGCAGGTATAATACACAGAAACGAATACCATAGGTTCTTGTGTGGTAGCAGATAGGGCAGGTATAATACACAGAAACTAATACCATAGGTTATTGTGGTGGTAGCAGATAGGGCAGGTATAATACATAGAAAGTTTAGAAACTAATACCATAGGTTCTTGTGTGGTAGCAGACAGGGCAGGTATAGGGAGGTGTAGTCTGACATCACTGGTTGTTCCACCCGTATAGGGATTTATCATTGGGAAAATGGATTATCGGCTATTGTAACAATTCTGCCGCATGGAAATTGAAAAGCTTTACATTTTTGCACAAAATGAGTTCCCTTCTATCACTAACATTATTGTTTAAAAGATTTTGGTTGAAATAAAATGTCGCGATTTTTTTTTTATGATTAATTGCGAATATTTGCATGCTGAGCTATAGATTGAGGATGAATAATCGCAGAAAGGTACACCATGCCAATGTTAATGCTTTATTTGTTTTAAACGAGGCGATTTAGAAATGGGCAATAATAATAACTTTATTTTTTATTTGTTTTTTTTATTAGAAATGGGCAATGGGGAAATACATTGCGTTGGACAGAGGGTGGAACACGAAAAACTGCAATGACGTAACCACTACACCTCCCTATAATACACAGAAACGTGTGTTCCACTTGGTGGAACTGCCAGCAGATAGTTTTAGTGGTGTGGCACAAGTATTGATCGGGGAATTTGCTTTACACATACCGGTACATAATGAATATCACATAAACACCTTGTAAGTAACTCTAGGTTTGGTGATTATAATCATGTTTTTTTTCATTTAATGTATCCTGATCTCTAACTAGCACCTCTTCCTCTGTCACCATGATCTCTAACTAGAACCTCTTCCTCTGTCATCATGATCTCTATAGAACCTCTTCCTCTGTCACCATGATCTCTAACTAGAACCTCTTCCTCTGTCATCATGATCTCTATAGAACCTCTTCCTCTGTCATTGTGATATCTTCCTGTTTCATTATGGGCTAGCGCCCTGGGCCCTGGTATTATTCATGCTGTCTCACTGGAACGGCTGTGACACACCTAAATTGAACAGGACTGTAATTAATGCTTTTAATTACACCTGTGCTTATCCTGCAACAACATGTCAAATGGCTGTCATGAAATCAGCTGATGAAATTAGCTATATTAGGCAGCGCTGTTCACATCCTTCTTATACCACATTTTGACTTGGCATTAGTCAGAGTAACTATAGTAACAGTAAGTCCAAGCTTTGGGGATAGTCCCTTTTTAATTATACCAACAAAGTTTGTGGCAGTTATATACTCGTACTGGCATCGCGTCCCGCTCTTAAGCCATACCGAGATATACCTCATCTCAGTATGGCTTAAGAGCGGGACGCTTAGCCAGTACTCATATAACTAGGTTATATACATAACCTGTCGTTATATACTCATACTGGCATCGCGTCCCGCTCTTAAGCCATACTGAGATGAGGTATATCTCGGTATGGCTTAAGAGCGGGACGCTTAGCCAGTACTCATATAACTAGGTTATATACATAACCTGTCGTTATATCAATAACGACTGTTTTATCTTTTTGTACGACCAAAAATAAAACATACTCGATTAAAAGTAGAAGTAAATACATAAAGGTTTACTCAAGGGTAGGAAAAAGTACTACAAGCTTTTAGAAATACTCAAAAAGTACCTTTACCAAAACAAAAAAAAGTCAACTCAATTACAGTAACTAGAGTAAATATAATTAGTTACTTTTCACCAAAAACCAAAGGGAGATGTGTACCACTTGAGGAGGCAACACGGTATTCTATGAAAGTATGAATCAGATGTGTCTTCCATCATACTATAGCATGGCCAGATCGTTGATACCCGCTGACACAAGTGCTTTTCAGTGTGTAGTCAGTCAGTTACTGTTTAAAACAAAAGAAGAGCAGGGATTGTTCTGTTGTTATCTGGTTTTTCCTGTAAGAGCTTTGCACAAACCAGTCAATCCACACGCCACAGTACAATATGCATGTAACTAACACAGTCACAGTCAGCAGCCCTGGGGCTAATTCTGCATCCCACTTTGATTGGTTTATAGAAAACCATGTTGTTACAAATGATGTACCGGGGTTGGTTGGCACCCTCTATGCCATATTCCTCTGGCATAATTTATGTGAGAATATGCTGAGAAGCAGCAGATTAAAGGTTAAGGTCTTATGTCTTAAGGACATAAATAAACATATTATGTCACACAAATGTTCTCTAAAATGAAGTCATTAATGATTAAAGTACTTGTGCCACGACACGGGTGGTTAGAATGTTAGAATGCTCAGGAATCTCCCTTATTGTCAATATCACTAGGAAGGCCATCTCCCCTGAATACCCTATAGGTCTCTAGTTTGTGGTTGTACAGTTTCATGAGACTGTGATTATCTTAGAGGTCATTTTATACCCCAGGTATAAATATTAAAATACACAATGTTTAGAATAGGCAAAAATTATAAATTTGTGGTGCACTCAAATAACTGCATGGTGTTTGCCTAAATCTGCATGGGATTAGCATAAAGTGGGCATATCTGTAAAGGGGAGACTCTTGGATATCCATAGAACCCATTTCCATTCGGATATCTTGAGGTGAGAGGTCAAGGCTCCTCTTTGTTTTGAAAATGTGCCAACCAACCCTGCTCACATTAGAACCCATCTTTGAGATTATAAGATATTACCCGTTACCATCACTCATCACAAACGTTCAAATCTTATATAAAAATGTAGCTGATTTTAAACACGTTTTAAACTACAAAACTAAAATGTTTCCCTTACCGGAAAAGTGAGTGAATTTCAGATGTTGTATCATAATATATGTTGTAACATAATAGATGTTGCAACATAATAGATGTTGCAACATAATAGACGAGTGCAGATCAAAAAGCCAAACATGTTGATGTTAAATTCTTGTCTCTGTGATGACCTTCAAAGGGCTAGAAAATAGCTATCGCCTATATCAGCATGTATTTGAGGATCTGACTACTCTGAATCGGACAGCCTGTCAAATGAGTGGCTTTATCACATTTAGTGTGACCAAAAAAAAGACCCAAAGCGTTATATTATGTGAACATAATGAACTCCAGAAGTAACGCCCCTTTCTTTGATGTTGATGGATTATGCATTGCGTTTCTCGTTTTCATTTGGTATGCAGGAATCCATCCATATAAATTCCCTGGGAAAACAGGTGCAACAGAGTTTCCAGGCCTACATTTCGAGTCTTTATCTTTGTTTGCCTTCTGTTACTGCTAACCCGCCAAGGCTACACTATATCAATCCCTCTACATTATGTATTTTTCTAACTCCCATATTCAGTGTTGCAAAATGCTATAGTTTACTATCATATATTTGAAATCAGGGATCATTATTTAAAACCCTGATGTTCCGTCTCTAAAGCTCTAATGTGTTCTAGTATAGTTCTGTGACTATTGCAATTACCTCTACAGTAACACCACCACCCACGGGTCTCATTGTGGTCAGTTAATAAGTTACTAAAAATAAGCGCATGTCAACAATGAACTCTCTGTCATTGAACTAGCAGTGGTCACGCTGTTTTTTAGTTTGTTTGGGGGGCTACACGAAATGTTCTTGCATGCTGGTGCAGACATGGGCTGTAGGCCTACTGTACTGAATATGATGCTGTTAAGTCACATTCACTGCTCATCAGCCAACAGTCCTCTCAGCTCTCAGCTGCAAGGCAGCATTCCTGCACGGCGGCGCAACAGAAGGCGCAACAGAAGGCGCACGGTGCGTCGGTGCAGCGTACGTTTGTTGAATTAATGAATGGTGGTGAATGAGGAACGAAAAACAAAAACATCCGCGCAAATGTGACCTTTGCCGTGTTATAGCGCAGTGGTTCTCAAAGTGAAGTCCGGGGGTTGTGTCCAAATGTGTCCCCAGCTAAATGAGTAATAGTTTAATTTCACTCATATGATTATTAACTTGAAGTATCACGACTATTCTGGCCATATGTCACTCTGTCCACTGTTATCTCCTCAGTCCTCACACATATCTAGACTGGGGGATTCTGGACTAAATCGCATCTAAAAACAATGATCTTCTCGGATAGGGGTCCCTGACACAAATCAATTTGGGGGGGGTCCTTGACATGAAACAGTTCGAGAACCAATGCTATAGCAGCGTATTATGTCAAATCAAACACTTAAAAAGACAAGTGTGACCGGATATTTTATCAAGAAAGTAATCGTGCAGCCTTTTTGAAGGCTTGGAATAATGGTTATTTATATGAAAATGTATGGAAGATATTGACCGCGCACCTGTTAAAAAACAAACGATCCCTTACCCACCAGTTGCGATCTATTATACGTTTGTATTTTGTAAATATTATTTACCTGCTTGTTATGCTTTTATTTTTTTAATTTTATAAATACATTAAATAGTCTTTACCTGTTTGGCTTCAAGCAGTCATCCAGGTGTACGAAACAGCCTTATTGAGAGAGACGTCTCGGTCTTTCCGTGTTGGTTTCCCCCAAGTCCTTCAGAATAAAGACGTCATGGTTTACCAGCTCACTGGGCTGCTGCACGTTGAGGAGTGTTTACCTGAAACGCCAGGCAGCCAGTGTGTTGCGACCGCAGGGAGAGACACTCCTTCCTTCTACTAGTCAACCACGCTGCTCAAAGGACCTGATCAACAGGTTCTGAATGAACCCGAAACGCCAGAGACCGAGAAAGGGGACAGGATCCATTTCATTACTCGTCGGGAGTGTCGACGGAGGTTGCTTTACATCTGAAAAGTCGGTTTTGTCGACACTCGTCGGTAGATTTAGACCTTATTTGCTTAGGCCTTTTACATTATTTGCCTTGTGTGTGCTCATAATTTTCCATAGAAACCAGACGCCACTGGCTGCTAGACTGGGATTATGACATACACTGTAATATTATCCAACTCTTCAGAGGAAGTATTTCGCGTTTCAGTTTTCAGCGATTCATTTTCACTGGAAATAAATACAAAATATTCTTTAGGACATGTTTTTTTTGTCATCAAACTGAAAATCATATTTAACTGTATAGCCTATACATTATATATATTATTAGGCCTAGACATGGGTGAGTCTAGGGCTAGGCCTTACTAAGATTCACTCCCATCATGTCTATAGGCCTAATATATAATGTGTAGGCTATACAGTTAAATATGATTTTCAGTGCAGTTTAAAGGGATATTTCAATTTAGTAGAACTTGTAAAAAATTTTGCAGACAACTTACAATCAAATTGTTCAACTGTGCAATACCAATAATACATGCATACATACATTAATATTCCATTTTATAAACAATAAAAGAATAAAAAGGAATAACACATATTAGAAACCCTTTGTTCATCATTCACTTCCATTCATGTTGTGGGGCTATACACTATCATACTTCTGAAGTATAAACAAACTATACAGCAATATTATTCTGAGTAATATAATTTTCTGTGTCAAAGGCCTACTTGTCACATACTAATATATTGCCATTTTCAAATAGTCAGTAAAGGAACTATTTCTCACTTGAGGTGTAGTTTGACCAACTGTCAACTTTTCACAGAATATTAGAATATTTCTTCCAGCAAGGCAGCAGGTAACCATGGTAACCACTCCCTGAACATTCCATGCAGGGCAAAGATACACAGCATACTCAAACTGACCAGATCTGCTTTTATTCTTCAAAGGTCAATCTCAATCTATCTTTTATTCAATCAGGTACATCTCTGAAGACACATCAAATGCCAAAACAAACACATACCTTTGAACTCAGAACTGTCTGTTTTATTGACACCCACCCCCTACCCCCACCCACCCAACCACCTCCAATGTACAGTTCCCCCCCCACCCACAACGTCCTCCAATGTACAGTTTCTACGTCAAATGTATATACTCACTTTTCTGGACTCTTTTTGTATCACAAACAGTACTGTATTTGCAAATCTGGTATGTCATAAATGTATAGATGTAGCAGTACTGTCTATCTGTATGTCGTGTGTGTCATATATGTTATGATGAATTGAAAATGGGGGACCCTGATGTAAACAAGACGAAAGTCTTTCTCTGGTCTGCATCCCCTTAACAATTGTATGTATTGAGCTGTACTGTACCCATTCTGCAATTCTGTTAATAAAGTTTTCAATCAATCAATCAAACTACAGTAGGTCCTCAAAATGAATGGAAGTGAATGAGGAGCCTGACACCTGGGAGGAATGGTGGTGTTGACAGCAGACTACAGGGACTACTTGTAGATGGCAACACGGTGGTGTAGTGGTTAACACTGTCGCCTCACAGCTAGAAGGTCCAGGGTTCGATTCCTGCTTGGGGACCAGGTTTCCGTATTGCCAGGTACCCAGGTGGGGTATCTCCCAGGCCTTTCTGTGTGGAGTTTGCATGTTCTCCCCGTGCTCGCAAGGGTCCCCCCCGATAAGAGAAACCTAATGGAAAAACATGCACAACCAACAGATCGCTGTCGCATCCCTGACGAAGACGGACAGGAGCACTTGGATTGGTCCCCCGGGGCGCGGCCCCTCGCCGACGCCCCTATCTGCTCCCGGCTGCCCTTGGGGGGAAGGACGACGGGATGGGTCAAGTGCAGAGACTCAATCGCATCGACGACCCAACTAATTGCATGTGTTCCTGTGTGAGTGCCGCCCATCACATGTGTGTCTGCCTGCATGCCGAATAAAGACTTCTCCAAAGTCCAGTTATTATTATTATTAGATGCACTTACACAGAGGTAAGATCACTGAAAGTTCTACTAAAGTGAAATATACCTTTAGTGAATATTTTCGGCAACCAACTTGTGTTTAGCGTTTCTCTGATTGGCCACTACGCCCATGTGACCGCGGCAGAGCGAGAGAGCTGCAGCGCGTAAATAGGCTGTCTATGACCTCCTAGACCCTAATCAGTCTGGCTTCCGGACTGGCCACTCCACAGAAACGGCCCTCATTGCGGTCACAGAGGCACTTCACTTAGCAAAAGCGAAGGGCCTCTCCGCTGTCCTGATTCTCCTAGATCTATCTGCAGCCTTCGACACAGTCAACCATCAGATCCTCCTCGTGGCCCTCGCAGGAATGGGAGTGGTTGGCTCTGCGCTGACATGGCTGACATCATACCTCAATGACCGCTCCTACCAAGTGTCATGGAGAGGGACCCTGTCGGCCACCCGCCCCCTGCGGACGGGTGTCCCCCAGGGCTCGGTCCTAGGACCCCTTCTCTTCTCCCTCTACACTAAATCACTGGGTAACATTATCACGTCTCATGGCTTCTCGTATCATTGTTATGCCGATGATACTCAACTCTTCCTCTCCTTCCCTGCCTCAGATATCCACGTCTCTGAGCGGATCTCGGCCTGTCTGTCCGACATCTCCGCCTGGATGACGACCAACCACCTCAAACTGAACCTAAGCAAAACAGAATTGCTCCACCTGCCGGCCAAATCCTCCCCCCTGACGACTTTTCCATCACAGTCGAGAATGCAGCTGTGTCCGCGTCCCCGACCGCCAAGAACCTTGGTGTTGTCCTCGACGACCAGTTGAACTTCTCTGCTCACATCGCAGCGACAACCAGAACCTGCAGATTCCTCCTGAGCAACATCAGAAGGATCCGCCCCTTCCTGACAAAAGAAGCCACCCAACTCCTCGTCCAATCAACAGTCATCTCCCGCCTCGTCTACTGCAACGCACTGCTCGCTGGCCTCCCGGCCACTGCCACCAAGCCTCTTTAACTCATTCAGAACGCAGCGGCCCGCCTGATCTCAAACCTACCGAAGTCGGCCCATGTCACCCCACTTCTTAGGGACCTGCACTGGCTCCCCATTGCTGCACGAATCCGCTTCAAGGCCCTCGACCTTGCATACCGTGCGGCAAAGGGAACCGCTCCCGCCTACCTCCGGTCAATGGTCTCTAACTACACACCCTTAAGACCCCTACGCTCTGCATCTTCTGGCCGCCTCAGACCTACTCCTATCCAAGCTCTGGGAGGGTCATCAAAGAGAAGTCGCCTATTCTCAGTCCTTGCCCCACAATGGTGGAATGAACTACCCACCCCAGTTAGGACAGCCGAAACACGTCCGTCGACTAAAGACGCACTTCTTCAACCATTATCTGAAATTAAAAATTAAAAATTAAATTAAAAAATCTAACCCTAACTAACCTTACTGTCATGCACTTGTCCTAATAAACTAACCTACACTGTAGCACGCAACACTTTGATGAACATTGTTACTCAGCTGATAGAGTTGTACCCTTCCTGATGACTTGTCGTACAGAACTTGTAAGTCGCTTTGGATAAAAGCATCAGCTAAATGACTAAATGTAAATGTAATGTTTGACGTAACTTCGAGGACTGTGCCACATTCATCATGCAGTGTGAGTTAGTTTTCATTCATCAACCCAGCAGATTCACGACGGAGGCAGCCCAGGTGGCTTACATGACTAACCTGCTCACAGGCCGAGCAGCACAGTGGGTTACTGCTTCCTGGTCCATGAGGGCTAACTTCTGTTTTTCCTACTCAGATTTTGTGGCAGAACTCCGAAGGGTTTTCCAGCTTGTGGCCAGGATCCTGGAGCCCGGTTGGGCACCTTCCAGCAGGGCAGTGGCAGGGTCACCGACTACGCACTGGAGTTCAGACTGGCTGCAACCGAGAGTGGTTGGAACGACCGGGCGCTTCGTCTCACTTTTCTGAGGGGTCTCAACGAGGCTGTGAGGGACCAGCTCGCCACCCGGGAGGAGCCCAATTTGCTCGAGGCCCTAATCAGCCTCGCCATCAGCATCGACGGACGCCTCCGGGAGAGAGGGCGCGAGCAAGCCAGACTAGGACCCCCAACCGTTCCCCAGTTCTCCCGAACTCGTGACTGGACTGCTGCTCGTCCTGCCGCCCCCGCGACTAGGTAGGTCCTTCACCTCCCAGCCTGTGACCGGGGAGGAACCCATGTAGCTGGGACACACACGTCTTAGCCCGGCCAAACGGGAGGCCCGGTTCAGGTCCGGCCTTTGCCTCTACTGCGGCCTTGTGGGACATCGACTCTACAATTGTCCTACCCGGCCAAAAGACTAGGCTTGCTGGGACCCCGGGAGATCCTAGTGAGCCGTTTTTCCTGTTTTTCCTGCTCCGGGCATCGGAGTGCGCCAGTCGGGGAGCTAACCGATGCCGGATCCCTGCGCCGACATACCAACCAGGGCAGAAGGTGTGGCTATCCTCCAAGGATCTCCCGCTTCAATCCACCGCCAAGAAGCTGAACCCCCGGTTCGTCGGCCCTTTCGAGATCCGAAAGGTGCTCAGTCCCACGGCGGTGAGCCTAAGGCTTCCAGCCTCCATGCGGATTCATCCTGTGTTTCATGTGTCCCGTGTAAAACCTGTCTCTCTCAGTCCCCTGATGCCTCCTGTCCCAGATCCACCTCCTCCCGAGATGGTGGATGGACACCCCCAGTGGAAGGTTCGCCGGCTCATGGACATCCGACGCCGAGGACGGGGGTTCCCGTTTCTGGTGGACTGGGAGGGATACGGTTCCGAGGAACGGAGCTGGGTCTCCCGCCAGCTCATCATGGACCCCGCCCTGATCACTGACTTCCATCGTTCCCATCCGGACAAGCCAAGGCCGGGTAGGTCGCCAGGTGGCTCCCGTGGAGGGGGGGGTACTGTGAGGGCTGGCCCAGCACTGCGCGCTTCTCAGCGTCAATTACCATCACGCACCTGAGAGGAGTTTCCAATCAGCTCGTCGGGAGGACTCTTATACACGGTTTGCAGAACATTCATTGTCGGGTCATTTTGTCACCACCAACTCTACTGCTGTTCCCTCTCGTGTTTCTCCAGTGCGAGACGTTTCGCTTCTCCGCCGTCCCTTGGAGTTTGTTGCTGTTTTCTCTCTCTGCCTCACCGTGGACCCGTGCCTCGTTTTCCTCGCCTCGACCTTGCTCTTGGTGAGTCTTTTGGAAGACTATTTTTCTATGAACTTATATCCTCGTTTTTGTCCTGGACTCACTGCCTTCGTCCGTTTTTGTGCGTTTCCTAAAACACTGAAGAATTGTTGAATTGTTTTGTTACTGGACTCTGCCTCGTATTTTTTACGTTTGGGACTAATGACATTCTACGTTTCTTTTTCCCCCTCGAGTGGGATAGCATAAAGCTGCAGTGCTGTAGAGCTGCAGAGTCGCAGAGTCAACCTTGCTAAAGGCAGAGCTGCAGAGCCGCAGAGTCAACTCCGCTAAAGGCAGAGCTGCAGAGCCGCAGAGCCCAACTTTGCTAAAGGACATTCCCCTCAAATGGAGTAACATAATTGTCGCACATTTCTGTTTGTGAAAATAAATACGCCCTTCGTTTTTGGCTAACTCTGACCTGTCTGTGTCGTGCTGTTGGGGTTGCTTACAAACCATAACAATTCATCCACAATCTATAGCTCAACATGAAAATATTCGCAATTAATCATAAAAAAAATAGCCGCATTTTTTTTCGATCAAAAATGCTTAAACAATAATGTTAGTGATAGAAGGGAACTAATTTTGTGCAAAAGTGGAACGTTTTTCAAATTCCATGCGGCAGAATTGTTACAATAGCCGATAATCCATTTTCCCAATGATAAATCCCTATACGGGTGGAACAACCAGTGACGTCAGACTACACCTCCCTATAGTTGTGGCATAATTGCGAAACGTGTTTAGTCCCTTGTTTGAGCCGAATCTGGGTTGAACATGATTTGTGGAACTCCCTCTGGTGTTGTGGTCGTGGAATTCACTGACCTTTGGGAAGTATTATGACATGTAAATGGGTATCTTAGTGGTGTAGTGTATCTTGTAGACCAGGCCCAGGTAATGGGCGTGCGCAAAAGTTTAATGTTGGTACATGGAGGTGAATGTTGGTATGATGTACACTTGGAGAAGAGGACCTTTCTACTGTTCGTGTTATGAATTGCAAATGGGGGACCCTGATGTAAACAAGATGAAAGTCTTTCTCTGGTCTGCATCCCTTAACAATTGTGTGTATTGAGCCGTACTGTATTCCATAGGACTCTCCGACTCTGCACTACAGTGGTTCACCTCCTACCTCACAGACAGAACTGAGCGTGTCTCCTTGGGGGGCGCAAATTCCCAGACAGAGCCTGTCACCTGCGGCGTCCCCCAAGGTTCTGTCCTCGGCCCCACCCTCTTCACTCTATATATGCTCCCTCTTGGTTGTGTCATGGAGAGGGACTCTGTCGGCCACCCGCCCCCTCCGGACGGGTGTCCCCCAGGGCTCGGTCCTAGGACCCCTTCTCTTCTCCCTCTACACTAAATCACTGGGTAACATTATCACGTCTCATGGCTTCTCATATCATTGTTATGCCGATGATACTCAACTCTTCCTCTCCTTCCCTCCCTCAGATATCCACGTCTCTGAGCGGATCTCGGCCTGTCTGTCCGACATCTCCGCCTGGATGACGACCAACCACCTCAAACTGAACCTAAGCAAAACAGAATTGCTCCACCTGCCGGCCAAATCCTCCCCCCTGACCGACCTCTCCATCACAATCGAGAATGCAGCTGTGACCGCGTCCCCGACCGCCAAGAACCTTGGTGTTGTCCTCGACGACCAGTTGAACTTCTCTGCTCACATCGCAGCGACAACCAGAACCTGCAGATTCCTCCTGAGCAACGTCAGAAGGATACGCCCCTTCCTGACAAAAGAAGCCACCCAACTCCTCATCCAATCAACAGTCATCTCCCGCCTCGACTACTGCAACGCACTGCTAGCTGGCCTCCCGGCCACTGCCACCAACCCTCTTCAACTCATTCAAAACGCAGCGGCCCGCCTGATATCAAACCTACCGAAGTCGGCCCATGTCACCCCACTTCTTAGGGACCTGCACTGGCTCCCCATTGCTGCACGTATCCGCTTCAAGGCCCTCGACCTAGCATACCGTGCAGCAAAGGGAACCGCTCCCGCCTACCTCCGGTCAATGGTCTCTAATTACACACCCTCAAGACTCCTACGCTCTGCATCTTCTGGCCGCCTCAGACCTACTCCTATCCAAGCTCCCGGAGGGTCATCAAAGAGAAGCCGCCTATTCTCAGTCCTTGCCCCACAATGGTGGAATGAACTACCCATCCCAGTTAGGACAGCCGAATCCCGTCCAATCTTTCGCCGTCGACTAAAGACTCACTTCTTCAACCATTATCTGAAATGATAAAAAAAAAAAAAAAAAAAAAAATCTAACCCTGACTAACCTTACTGTCATGCACTTGTCCTAATAAACGAACCTACACTGTAACACGCAACACTTGATGAACATTGTTACTCAGCTGATAGAGTTGTACCCTTCTTGCTGTCTTGTCGTACAGAACTTGTAAGTCGCTTTGGATAAAAGCGTCAGCTAAATGACTAAATGTAAAATGTAAATGTAAATGATAAACAATAGCCCTTGCACACCGCAGTCACGTAAGGGGCTAGATAAACAAATGCATTCGTTTTGTGGCATTCACGTTATATAGTTAGTGTTACACGTTCAATAACATAGGTATTCACTCTTGGTCGACGGGAAGGAGAGAGGCGCGCGCCTCGGCTCCTTCCACCGTCTACCTCTGAACGGGGGACGGCAGAGAGACAGAGAGACACCGGCGCGGGGGTCCCGCCGGGCTCCCAACACGCCTGCCGCCTCGGCCAGAGTTGTTTCCAACGCAACCACCTCCCGCCATGAAGCTCGCGCTCCGTGGCCGAAAAAGGCTGGTATTCATTAATGATCCTTCCGCAGGTTCACCTATGGAAAGTTGTTACGACTTTTACTTCCTCGGCGGGGAGCTAACGCTACGTTAATGCTTCTCTCAAGCAGAAGCAGATCAATGGCGGCATTGCCGGAAGTAAAAAAAATAATAAACGCTTGCCGATTGGTGGTAACAGCAGAGGCGGGTGCAAGCGGTGTGACGTAATTGGCAGAATCGCCTGTCATTCAATCAAAATTGTTCTATTGCATTGGTTGAGACTAGAGCTCTGGTTGAGTATCCAGCAACAGCCCGGCAGAGACCATACTGGTTGAGCCGAGCGACTCGGGGGACGCGCCGCTTCACATCGCCTCACCGTCGTTGCGCCTGCTTTATTTTTTTTCACCGAACGTTCGAACCCATTAATTAAAGTCCGAATGTCAGCTTAACGAACGAACGTTCGAACGTTCGGGCTCAGCCTTACAGTCTACACATGTCAGTGCACCTGAGGCCATTTGCAACACACATACATCTTGGGAGTAAACACATTTTTGGACAGTTACAGGCCAGTAGATCCAGGACGGCATCGGGTGCTGGCTGGCCTTCCATCCAGTCCACCACCAACTGTTCAGCTTCCTCTTCTCTCTCCATCTTCAGGCTTCTGCCAACAGGGATTGGCACTTGTGGGTCCTTCTCCAAACATCTTCTCCATATACCAGCCTGGTAGTTGGCTTTCTGTGCATGTTTTGTTAAGCAGTCCTTGCATGGTGGGAGTTGATGACTTTCAAGTTCACCTTTTTTGGCATAGAAAATGTGATATCTGAGCTGATTGACCTTGGTGGTTGATGCTTTTGGGGCATACAGGAGACATTTAAATGCCTCTAGTTTGTCCCCCAGCTCTGGGGAGAGATCCCATTCCTGACCCAACTCTGAGAATGTGTCCTGATTTTGCCTATTGCTGGTCAGAATTTTTAGGGCACTTGTCTTCCCTTTGCCTGCAAAAGCATTTACAGTGTCACATCCTGTATATGCATGCAACCCGATGAGAGCCATACACACCTCTATGCGAACAGTGGCAGCAACCTTCCTGGTGTCCACAAGCCTTGCACAGGATTTACTGCCACACATCTGGAACAATGGGACCTCAATCTTGTCACAGAACGCTAAAGACATGATAAAGACATCTGTGTCTTCTGAGCAGATAACTACAGATGGGTATCCGTCTCTTTGTGGCATGGGCAGCATGGAGAAGTAGGCGGCCATCTGCTTCTTGTTGGCATTGAAGAGCTGACACCTCCTCACTGTCCTGAGATGAGATTCTGTAACATTTGTCATTCACAGTTGCATACAGAATCTTGTCTTGTAGCTTTGCTCTGTACTCTGCCTTCCTCCATTCATCGACTATACAGCTAATGAGACTAGTTTTGTTACTGACTTTGGTCAGGAAGCTCCTCCACTGCCTCACCATCTGTGATACCTTGCAACTCATGACCAGTCTCTTCACCCCGTAGAGATCTTTCACTGTTCTTGATAGAGTTATCCTTGTATGTGTCAAACACAACATCTATTCTGCTACTCTGACTGCCTTCCCTCAGAGCCATACCCAGAACTGTTGTGGCAACATCTCTGAAAGTAACTTGATCACCTTTCACTCTTTGGACCAAGTTAATTTCATCAACCACTGTAGCAGAGTTCCCTGGGAGTTGCTATGCTAATGCAAAATTTTTCTGCAAGGTCGTGGCCAAAGTAGCTTTATTTGTCTTTCTCAGCAATCCGCCTGGTGTGGAATGTGGACAGGGCCCAGGAAAATCGTCCAAGGGGATGAGAAAGGATATCTTCCATATGTAGACTGCGCCCTTGTGCCATCACTTTGATGTGTCCAAACAAAGACCTGTTTGCTTTCAAGATGATTGCCCTCCCACTTGATTTCACTTCTCTCTTCTTACACATATCACTGAATGTTTTTAGCCTGTTGGTTTTCATTGGGTCATGGAATTTCTTTGCTGGTGGATCTTTCTCCAGTCTCTCATCCTTGAAGATTGCATAGCATTGCTCACCAATCTCATATGCCTTCATCAGGTCGGAGTCAATCTCCTTGGGGGCTGTCTTTGCTGTAGAGATTCTAATGAGGTCCCGCTTCTCTGCAAATGGGTTGACCCATTCCTGTATGAGGCTAACCACTGCTGAAACTGCTTCCTCATCTTTCAGGATTATTGGCTGCTGTAGCTCCGCATGACAAACCTCTGATTTGTTACCTTGCACCATCTCCCTTAACTGTCCCAGGAATGCACTGCGGTGCTCAGCTGTTATGTAGTAACGCTTGACAGCTCCAGCATTCAGGCTGAACCATGTTGTGCCTCCAGGAGTCTGTGTGTCTTTGTTAACTGTGACTTCAGTAGCCTGGTCCACAGGGATCCGTTCAAAGGGGTTGTTACTTGACAGCTGCACCAAGAATTGGCCTGTCTTGAAGGCCTCATACACAGCAGGATGCTTCTCTGGGCGGTTTTTCATCTGAGCAAAGTAAGGGGACAGGTACCTGGCATAATTTATCTTATCATAAGTAAAACACCATGGGATCATGCTTCTTATAGCATGGAGGTGCAACTCCCAGTCCCCCTCACGAGAGGCACGCAGAAGGCCAAGTATTATGTTATCTACCATGTCAATGTATGACATCCAGAATGCAGAAAGATCTCCATTGTTGTGACGGAGGTGTTCCAGAAAGTCTGTCCACAGGGTTATCAGCTCAGCTAAGAGTGGACTTTGCAGCAGATTGTTCGCCGTCTGTTGGTTCAAGTCACTGGCCATGTCTTTCACATTGTCCAAGAATGATTTGATCATCCCACTCTTCTCTAGAATGCTGTCCTCAACCCACAGTGTGAACTCTGCCCATGCGAGTCTCATCAGTGCTTTATAGATGTACTTGTGGACCCTGACAGCACGGTTATAGTGTTTACTAGGGGTGCCCAACCTTTTTTGAACAAAGATCTACTTTTTAATTTGCCACCTAGCCGAGAGCTACCAGCCCAAATTTGTCCTACTCTCGGCTAAGATAAGATAAGATATTCCTTTATTGATCCCCTTGGGGAAATTCAGGCATAATAGCAGCATGGGGGAAGGGGGGGGGGGGGGTACAGATAGTAAAAACAACACAAGCAGTGTAAACAAATAGGTCAATATAATTTACTATCTAACTAACTAACTGAAAAATATATTCACAGTGTCATAAGGTGCATAAGGCTAGTATTAGTAGTAATAGTATTACCCATTCAATATGCATAATATTTTCTGTCATGTGCATATTGAATGGGTATATATTATATACCCATTCAATATGCACATGACAGAAAATATTATATGCCATATAATATTTTCTGTCATGTGCATATTGAATGGGTAATACTATTACTACTAATACTATCACTGTAAAAAATGTATGTTTTTTCACGGGAAATTCACTGTATTATTTTACAGATTGATTGATTGATTGATTGAAAACTTTATTAACAGATTGCAGAATGGGTACAATACAGTACAGCTCAATACACACAATTGTTAAGGGGATGCAGACCAGAGAAAGACTTTCGTCTTGTTTACACCAGGGTCCCCCATTTTCAATTCATCAGGACATATATGACATACATGACATACAGATAGTCAGTACTGCTACATCTATACATTTATGACATACCAGATTTGCAAATACAGTACTGTTTGTGATACAGAAGGAGTCAAGAAAAGGGAGTATATACATTTGACGTAGAAACTGTACATTGGAGGAGGTTGGGTGGGGGGGGTTGGGTACACTGGGATATTGACAACCATACTGGGTAATTTACATTGGAGGTGGGTGGGGGGGGGGGGGGGGGGGGGCACATTGTATAAACAAGCAAAACTGTACATTGAGGGGGGGGGGGGGGGGACTCTGTACAAACAAACAAAATTGTACATTGGACTATTGACAAGACCATACTAGGTAAATGACTGTACATTGGAGGGGGTTGGGTTAGGATATTTACAGGGGCCAGTGTTGCATTGCAGTCTCCCGTAGGTGTCTCTTGAGAGAGGTTTTGAAAGTGGGTAGTGATCCACATTCCTTTACAGCTTTGGGTAGGGCGTTCCACATTGATGTGGCATAATTGCGAAACGTGTTTAGTCCCTTATTTGAGCCGAATCTGGGTTTAACATGATTTGTGGAGCTCCCTCTGGTGTTGTGATCGTGGTATTCACTGACCTTTGGGAAGTATTTTGCCATGTACATGGGTACCTTGGTCGTGTAGTGTATCTTGTAGACCAGGCCCATTGCAAGTTGCTGTCATCTACTCTAAGCCATCCTAGGTTGTCAAAGTGGGCAGGGTGAGGTGGGTTCTAGGAGTAAGGTCAAGCAGTAGTCTGACCAGTTTGTTTTGAGATGTTTGTAATTTTGTTTTTAGCGCCTTTGAGGTGCTTTGGTACCATGAGGTGCAAGCATAGTCGTAGTACCCGTAGATTACTTTTGTTTTTCTACTTTAAGTGCAAATGCCATACAAATACAGTAAATTACCTTTTATCAAAATATTAACCATTAAATAAAGGTTGTAATCTGTAAATGTATTTGATTTTACTGTAATTTGACAGTAAGTATTTGGCAACCATTGATGCCAGACATTTACCGTTTTCTTGCAGCTTTTTTTCTCACAGTGTAGCCTTATGCACCTTATGACACTGAATACTGTGAATATATTTTTCAGTTAGTTAGATTCTAACTAACTGAAAAATATATTCACAGTATTCACAGTGTCATAAGGTGCATAAGGCTAGTATTCGTAGTAATAGTATTACCCATTCAATATGCACATGACAGAAAATATTATATGGCATATAATATTTTCTGTCATGTGCCTATTGAATGGGTATATAATATAATATGCTATTTTATATATCATTGTAACAGTGTAGTGTAGGAATTACAAGAATGACAAGACTGTAACTGTAACTTCTCACGTTTATTTCACACTCTGCATACACACTGACAACACACACACACTCAGTTCAATGGGCATGAGAAAACATGTGTTTACATTGCCAAAGCAAAAGTGGAACAATACAATCAAAACAAAAATATATGTACAATTAAAAGGGAATAGGAATGATGTGTAAACAGAGCTGTCACATTGCAAAATGGAATACAATCAAAAAACAATTCCACAAAAAGGTCTGTCAACAGTCACTGATAGTTCTCCTTTATCTTGTTTTTTTTTTTTTTAATTAAATGTCTCTACCTTAGTGAGAACGCTGGCACTGGGAAGAGGTAGCTAGTTTTTCAAAGTCTGGGTTGTAGGAGCTGGTTGCAAGCCTCAGGCAGTCCACAAGATGGTTAAAAATGTAAACATGATTACTTGATTAAAATGTTCCTTACGCTTTCTCCTAGCATCACGATCGGCCATGCTTGCTGAAAGAGGGGTGTGGCTCTAATGCAGTCCACTTTAGATGATGTGGAACAGTGGTTGGCTTATAGACATCCAATAAAATGTTTGTTCATATGGGTGGGTGGAGTCAGATAATAATAATAATTATAGATCTAGACAGCCTTTAAAAGTCATGTCCATGGATCAAATGGGATATCTTTATAAATTGTATCATAAATGTCATAAAAATCAAAAAATATTGTGTATTTTCATCAGATCCAGAGTTACATTTGTAGTCAAGGAGTAGGAGCAGGGACGTGCACAGGACTTTAGAGGGGCAGGTGCTCAAAGGCTGAAAAGGGCACTACACTTGTGTGTATATATTAAGCGAGCGCGCGCAGCACGTGAGCGCGATTTGTAAGGGCCCTTTTCGGGCGGGGGGCCCCCTTTTTATGCTTTTTGGGGGGTTTTGGTGATCAAATATTGAATATTGAACTATAATAATCAGTGCAGGAGCTCACTTATCCTTGAAAGACACTTTTATCACTGACTTAAAAGGCCCATACATCTCCATAAATGTTCAGGGGGGAGGGAATAAGTGCTTACCCTACAGACCCCAAGAAGTGCTGTATATTCTGTATTGTTTAATATAAATGCATTTTTTATTCCAATCCCGATTTGTATTTGAGATTCCCAAATCCCATCGGACTTGACTTCTTTGTGTCCCTCAATGAGTGTAATACCAGCATTCAACAGCGGTTTCTATCATGATCATCATCACCACCCACGCTATGCATAAAATATATAGGTCCGCGGAGAGGCATGCTGAGGAGGCCGTGCAAACTGCAATGGAATATGGGGCATCTCTCTCTCTTTACCTAATATTTTGATTCTATCCTGACATTTTTCAGTTGGAAGGGCAGTCTATATGCGTAACAGTAAAAAAAAAAAAAAAAAAAAAAATTATTTTTTTTCAAAAAGGGCACTTTTTTGATGAGGCTCAAAAAGGCAGGTGCTCAGGCACCCCTTGGCCTCTATGTGTGCACGTGCCTAGGAGGACACATTCAGTTGCATTATTATCCATGTGATATTGGTAATAATGGTCATATTGCCTTTTAAATTAAGATTATGTACCAGGCGAGGATATAAATATGATGTTTTCCTTCATTGTATCTCCATTTACTCTGGAATGGTAATATATGTGGGTTTACTTACACTGGATTCATATGTCCTAGCTTGTTACCTATCAAAGGAGACCAGACACATGCATATAGGCCTTATGGTTCAGGAGCTATCATGATTAATTTGGGACAAGTAATTTCGGACAGGAGCCCTGAAAAATATGCTTGGTATAGTGTTATAAAAGATATGATAGCACACATTTGGAGGCAACTGCTGCATTGCTATCACATATTTTCTAGCAGCAGGGATGTATACCTTCCCAAAAATCACTATGAAAGTTAGTCCCCCAAGATGGTAGCTGTGGCCCAAATTTGGGGCCCTGGCTCACGGCCTAATTGTTTCCCTATTTTTTTATGTATTATTATTGTACCCATTCTGCAATCTGTTAATACAATTTTCAATCAATCATCATCAATCAATCAAACTGTGCGGAGCATCCAACTATGGGGGTGATCCCGATTAACAGGGATGTAAAAGAAGGGGCTTGTCCCCCTCTAGTGGATGTCTCAAAAGGGGACCCCACACCATCCCCTCGCGCTCTTGATCTGGACGAGTTGTCATGGCATGTGCTTTCAAAAACAAGAACTCGGCCTGTCCCTCAACAGCAGCCTCTCTATAATCGTCATCATAACCTGTCACAGAGGAAGACCTACGGATACAGAGTGGACACATCACGCCCGAGGAGGTGTTGGGATTGCGGGTAGCTATGCGGGGTATGTGATGGGTGTACTGAAGTGAAGCCGAACAGACGAGCTGCTATACCCACAATTGCGTGTCCCTCTTGGGCATAACGTGAGCAGGTTCTTTTATGAATGCAAACTAAATTCAGCGTATAATACATGTGTTGTGTTTAATGGTTGCCATGTGAGAGTAGGTCCGCCCTGCTGCCTGATGAAGAGCCCTATTTGAACATTGTCTGGTTTGATGTTGATTAGTATACAGACCATCATTTCACCAGTCTCCAATACACTCACTTACAACCAATACAACCATTCAGTAAACATGATTCATGCATGTCCTTTTATAAAATAATAACAGTATAATAACAGTATAACTTTATTATCTAAAGATGGTAATAATAATAATAATAATAATAATAATTAATTAATTTTGTAAAGCGCTTTTCAAAGACCCAAAGTCGCTGACAATAGGCAAAAAAAAAGAAACAAAAAAAAAGAAACAGAACCACAGGGAAACGGAGGACAATAAGAATACACAGGAAACATAAAACCACGAGTAACGGATAACAAATACGGGAGTGAGTAGGGGAGACAGTCGAGAGGAGAGTAAGGGAAAACCAAGGGGGGTGGGGGGTGGCAGGAGAGGAGAGAACGTGGGGCAGGGGGAAATGCATGGTGGCGAGTTGGAGGAGGGTGGTTATGGGTAAGGAAGGTTGAATGCTTGGGAGAACAGGTAGGTTTTGAAGGTAAGTTAAGAGTATTGTGTTCATTCTTAAAGACAGTATAGGTTGAGTACTTTATTATCTAAAGATGGTAAGTTAGAGTGTTGTGTTCATTCATAGTTAAAGACAGTTGAGGTTGAGTACTTTATTATCTAAAGATGGTTAGAGTGTTGTGTTCATTCATAGTTAAAGACAGTTGAGGTTGAGTACTTTATTATCTAAAGATGGTTAGTTAGAGTGTTGTGTTCATTCATAGTTAAAGACAGTAGAGGTTGAGTACTTTATTATCTAAAGATGGTAAGTTAGAGTGTTGTGTTCATTCATAGTTAAATACAGTATAGGTTGAGAACCACTAAAGATGCTAAGTTAGAGTGTTATATTCATTCATAGTTAAAGACAGTAGAGGTTTAGTACTTTATTATCTAAAGATGGTAAGTTAGAGTGTTGTGTTCATTCATAGTTAAAGACAGTAGAGGTTGAGTACTTTATTATCTAAAGATGGTTAGTTAGAGTATTGTGTTCATTCATAGTTAAATACAGTAGGGGTTGAGTACTTTATTATCTAAAGATGGTTAGTTAGAGTGTTGTGTTCATTCATAGTTAAAGACAGTAGAGGTTGAGTACTTTATTATCTAAAGATGGTAAGTTAGAGTGTTGTGTTCATTCATAGTTAAAGACAGTAGAGGTTGAGTACTTTATTATCTAAAGATGGTAAGTTAGAGTGTTGTGTTCATTCAGTTAAAGACAGTAGAGGTTGAGTATACTTTATTATCTAAAGATGGTAAGTTAAAGTGTTTTGTTCACTCATAGTTAAACTCTCAATAAATGTCGAATTCAATAATTTGTGTGCAATACTGTTTACAGTTGTGGGACATGTGTGAGTTTATGTGCATAGTAAATCAGCATAGTTTTTTTGGTGAAGTGCCCCTTTAAGAACAAAAGTGAGCAGGAAGGAGCTGGGAGTCCTTCCAATCGGAATATGTTGTTTCTTTACACATATGTTGGATTATGAATATGTCTTTATAGCTACAAATGAATGACTAATTCGGTCAGAAAGCAGTAACACAACAGTTGCAATGTTGTGTTACTGCTGTTCTCGGCATAAGCCCCAATAAGACCGTCACCAGAGCTCAGCGATGCCGCTCGCGTGAGCATATTCTCCCCGCTGGTGATCGCAGCACGGAGGGTCGCGGACCAGCCTGGCAGCATTCATTTGTAGCTATAAAGACATATTCATAATCCAACATATGTGTAAAGAAACAACATATTCCGATTGGAAGGACTCCCAGCTCCTTCCTGCTCGCGTCTCACAGGGCTGAGCTGTGCACGGCTTTAGTCTCAGTCGAGTGAGGAGGAGCGGAACTTCGGAAGACCGCTGGTTCTCCAACATACAGCGGTGTGCTCTTCAGAATGTACCGGGAGAAACGTTTACTGTACCCCGCAGACATAATAAGCATATAAGCAGTGTTTACTAACGTTATTAGTTACGTTATTTCTGACCGAATTAGTCATTCATTTGTCTAGCACAGTCTCTAACAGTGTAACAGTAAGAAGCATTTTGGATAAAAGTATTCTGTACTTCTGTATGACAACAATGTATGCCTTTCAAATGTTAAATGATTAAATGATACACAGCGAAATCTACGCTCTCGCCTCTCATCCTGCTTTCGCCAACGGCAGCGATGTGAAAGGCGAAGCGAACTCCAGCAGTAGCGTGCTTGCCGCTGGGGCTGCCGCGGGGCGTGGCCGCGGCGGGTCACGTGCCTGTCGGGGCCAATCAGGCCTACCCCGGAAATAGGAACGGTTGCGGAACTGATACAGGCGTCCGGTACTGAGCACTGGCTCACTTCCTTGTTGTCGTGTTGTGTTGTTCTTGTGTTCCGTTATGTTGTGTCATGTCATGTTGTTGTTGTGTTGTTGTGTCATGTTGTGTTGTTGTTGTTGTGTTGTGTCATGTCGTGTTGTTGTTGTGTCGTGTTGTGTCGTGTTGTTGTTGTGTTGTGTCGTGTTGTTGTGTTGTGGTTGTGTTGTGGTTGTGTCGTGTTGTTGTTGTGCCATGCTATGCAGTTCTTATGTTGTGTGTTCTGTTGCTTTGTAGTGTTGTGCTGTTCTGTGTTATATTGCAGTGTTGCCCTAGTTGTGTGTGTGTGTGTTTGTGTGTGTGTGTAGTAGTAGTAGTCCAATGTGAACCTAACATGTGAAGACAGTCAACAATAAAATGCATACGTATATATTTATGCATTAAGGTACATTCATTCCATCGGCTATTTGATTTGATGTTTCTGTTTGATGTTCTGAATGTGAGCTAAAAATTTATGGATAGTAATAAAAGCTCCGCTGCCCCCTACTGGTATTTAAGTAGTGGTCCCTAAAGAAGAAGAAGAGGAACTTTGACAGGTAGGGACCAACAGCTACACTGCCCAGCCCATAATGATCACAATAATGAATATCAACTGTTATGATTTGGGGGTGATATCAAGGCCTATGATGGATTAAGTAATCTAATTTGTGCCTTGTTGACGTGCAATCAGAGATTACAGAAACATAGATCAGAAAGCAGCACAAGCAGCACTTCTATGTGGAGAGAGAGAGAGGGAGAGAGAGAGAGAGAGAGAGAGAGAGAGAGAGAGAGAGAGAGAAAAACAGCTCAACAGACATCTTAGGAGCTCAGCAGAGACATCCTTGTACTGTTTCTCTGAAAGATCTTCTGAAAAGCTAGCAGTCAGAAGCTACCACCATAATAGTGTGTCCCCCAATGCTGTCATTACAAAATAGACATGGTAATCAGACACAGGGTAGAATTTAGGGTCCAATTTAACTGGAGAAACTGAATACACCGCTATTAATGTCTCATTACCATAGCTGTCTCATTGCCGTAGCTGTCTCATTAACGTGGCTGTCTCTCATTCATGTCACAACTGAGCCTGGAGGGCTCTTCAACTCACTTGGCAGCACCGTTGGCATCAGTTGGTAATAGCAAAGTTAGCTAACATAACCGTGCAGATGATGCACTCGGGTTGAGGGCTATTGACATCTCCAGATAGTCCAACTATACTAGGGCTGCTCGGCTGTGGCAAAAATCATAATCACGATTATTTTGATTGATATTGGAATCACGATTATTATACACGATTACTCATCGGTTTGAGAACATCATATGATGACACTGATATGATGACTGAATTTGTTTTACATTTTCTTCCCCGACCAAAGGCTGCCTTTCTGTCATCTTCTACAAGTTACCAAAGATTAATTTAGTTTCAAATGACCTGGAACACCCCGTGGCTCCCTCCTCCCTCTCAACACCAACTGAAACCACTGTTTGGGCTTGAGGGAGGGGCGGAGCGCACCGCTGTGAAGGAAGGGTGTGACACAAAATGAGAGCAACGTGGCATGATGCAACACAGTAATCGTTTTATCTTTCATGATTGTGGGAAGTCAAAATCGTAATTGGAATTGAAACTCGATTAACCGCCCAGCCCTAAAGTATACCATACGCAAGATAATGTTTCATTATACTGCCAACAGCATTTTTTTTTTTTTTTATCAACTTTTTCTCCTTCTTTTTCTATTTTTCTCCCATCCCAATTTAGTCGTGCCAATTCCCCCCTCCCCTGTCTTGATCGTTGCTCGCATGTGCCCCCCACTGGTCGGTCGTAGGGAGGGTTGAAGAATCTATCGCATGTCCCCTCCGATACATGCGGAGTCAGCCAGCCACTTCTTTTCACCTGCCAGCGTGGACTCTCATTGGCGAGGTGTAACGTGTGGGAGGCTCACACTACCCTCGCCATCTCCTGTCCTTGCTGTGCAAGCGCCCTGACCGACCTGTAGGAGTCGCTGTTTACAACGACCAGATTACCACCCATCGACTTCCCTGCCGCTGACTCTGCCAATTGAGTCAGTATGACACCCCTTCCTGACAGGGAGCGACGTGAGCGAGCGTGATTGCGAAAATGATTAAAATGTATTAGTTTCAATCAGACTATCCTGACCTGCTGCGAGCGACAGCGAACTGAGCAGCGATGTCGTCCACCCCTCAGATATTCGCTCGCTGTGTCTCTAGTTGAGCGATTACGCGGCCGAGTCCCGCCCCTAAACACTTTTTATTGGTCAAGAATCGCAGGCCCCCCCCACGTGTGCTTCCAGGTAACACACACACACACAGACACACTCGGACACGCGCCGCCTCATATCAGGATATCAGGAGTTCGCTCGCTCGCTCCCTGTCAGGAACCGGTGTGATGGCCGGCCCAATCGGGAGGCAATGCTGACAGCCGGATTCGATACCGGTGTCTTACGCGTTGGTGACGAGCGCTTAGATCGCTGCGCCACCCAGCCGCCTGTCAACAGCATTTCTTGATGTGGACTGCCTTCCTTTTTGTCAACTGGTTAGATTGGCTTCTGTGTTCAAATCTGTCCATTCTGGCATATCTCCTGGTGTTATCTCCTGGTGTTATCTGATAAATTGATAAGTCAAATACGAGGGCCACATAGCTACAAAATAGCCTATGATAATACAATGATTGATTGATTGATTGATTGATTGATTGATTGATTGATTGAAAACTTTATTAACAGATTGCAGAATGGGTACAATACAGTACGGCTCAATACACACAATTGTTACGGGGATGCAGACCAGAGAAAGACTTGCGTCTTGTTTACATCAGGGTCCCCCATTTTCAATTCATCATAATATATATGACATACATGACATACAGATAGACAGTACTGTTATATCCAGGCATTTATGACATACCATATCTACAAATATACAGTACTATTTAAAAGTAACGCCTGTCATTGGAAACTGATTAATAGACAGAGTTTCTAAAAAGAAAGTATATACATTATATACATTTGAGAGTATATACATTTGAGGGGGAAGCAACTGTACATTGGAGGAGGTTGGGTAGGTGGGGTGGGGAGGGGTTGTAAATGCTAACAGAAATAGGCCAGGCTTCCTACAAGGGTTCCAGTCCTTATCAACAGGTAGCCAACCCATCACATACAATACAGTACTAAAAGTGAATAATACAGTTAATTAGGAATATCCCTTACAGTAGCCCATAGAGGCCTGGGCTCGGCTGCTTTCACTGTTCATCCTGGAAACCATGACAGGGACTGGCGATGACCTCGTTCAATTCAAGATGAGATAAAAGTCGCTGGGTCAAATTTCTCCAAAGAGGCGTTCCATTAAGATCCACGAAAAGGGGAAATGACAGGCTTCTTTCACGCAATCCGTTGAGGGGTTCGTCTCGCTGTCAGTATCATTCACGTGTTCTGCCTGGCGCTTTGTCTTTACTTGCAGTCACAGAACTCAACCACCTGTCTGGCCGGCTCGCCGGGTGTTAGCAAGTGCACGTTATGAGAAGTGTGTGTCGGTTACATTTTCAGGAAACAGAAGAGTTTTTGTATCTCTGCATACTGTGCATCTCACGTTTCCATCGAAGTTGGAGCAAATAGTTACCTGCTGTCAAATGAGTTGCCTTTCTTCCATTCTCTCCACTATAGCTTGTCCAGTTAGCCAAGAGAGAGAGAGGGGCAGATGAGGTTAGCATAATCATCTGCCTCTTCCTCTTCCCCTATCGGTCTGTCCTGCGTTGGCCCTTACAACATTCTGTTTGTGCTGGCAGCAGTCCCGGCAGGTGTATCAGGTGTCAGTTTTCTTCAAGTTAACAAGCTTCCTTGTTTTCTTTTGTACATTACTTCATTCGTACTTGCCCATGAAGGTGATTCGGCATGTGGACCGAGCAGGACTGAGAAAGGAAATTATTTTCGGATGTTTGAGTTGATAAACAGAAAGAAAGTTTATGGCATTGCGCCACATAATGGTGATGGTAGGAATACCATGTCGGTAGCTGGATCTTTATCAATAGTGAATTGGTGATGAATTAACTCCATGCATGAATCACACCAATTGAAAGGAGTTTTCTTTACTTTAACACTGACTTTACTACATGATCCAACAATACTCCCCCGTAGTTCACACCCTGGTTTCTTCCTCTTGGGGCCATGCATGTTCACAGCAAATCTTTTGACAATCCGACCATCACTTTTCAGTTTGGCCTGATGTTGGAACTAGAGGAAAGGTCATGGGGTCACCAAAATCAATAGGTCCTTTTCCTCTTGTGGTCATGATCGTTCATAGTAAATCCTCTTGGTAATTCAACCACAGTGTTTGGAGATATCTTGTTCACAGTCAGATAAACAGACAGGGGTGAAAACACACATTGGTGGAGATAATGACTCTCTATTAATTTAATACCAAAATCCTCCGCTGGGCTTGTTATTTGAACATAATCCCAGTAGCAGTGGTTTGAAGTGTTTGTGGTGTGTGTGTGTGTTGTGGTTCTCAGAGGACGATGAGGAGGATGGGGAAATAGATTCTACTGCTGGACGATTTGTGCGCTACCAGTTCACCCCGGGCCTTCCTGCGACTGAGGACCGTGGGAGCAACGCGAGTCACGTTCACATCACCAACATACGTACACGCAGGTCAAGTATCTCAAATAACTTACTTAAAGACCCCTCCATGCCCTCTGCCCCCCAGTAGCTATCTGACCTCCTCCACCCCTACACACCCTCCCAGAGGCTGCGATCCTCAGACACAGATCTGGAAATGGAGTGCAAACGTAACAGTAAAGTGCAATAGTAATATACAATGTACAAGTGATTAAACTGGGTATAAAATATATCAATTAGTACTACTGAGTAATAGTGCTAATCAGATATATACAGAGTTGTAGAATGAATATGTACACAGTGATACAGGTATAAATACACTATGGTAGTAAGTCAGACTGGCCAGCAGCGTAACTTGTAAGAGTAGGTAAGGGATATGTACAGATATAGATATAGTCTCTACAGATATGTAAAAAGGATTATATGCAGGTACAGGTGTATGCACAGACAGATGTGGATATAGAGTCAGATAAGGAGTATAACAAGCGATCGGTGGTGGAACGAGCGTGTGGCTCTCATCGTAGACCACCTCCTGCTCCGTCTGGGGGTTGTTGAGTGGGTTCATCAACCAGTGGGCCAGCGCATATCCATGATCTCCTAATACAGTAAAACAAGTCATTAGAAGAATAGAAGCCTATTGTTGCTGGAACAATTAATTACACACAAATACTTACCAATTAGCCAATGCGTCTCCAGCATCTCCTTGCTCGAGGCGCATTACCCACAGAGCTGTTCTGTAAGATGTAGGAGTCGTGTACACCTCCTGGGAAGCGGGAGACCACTTTGAGCTGGTGGTTCTGGGCATCGCAGATGATTTGAACGTTGATGGAGTGGTATTGCTTTCTGTTGTTGAGATATGGAAACTCATCTGGGGAGGGTGCCTTGATGCGCACGTGCATGCAGTCAATTGCGCCAATGGGGTTGGGCAGACCAGCAATGGCATGGAATCCTCTCTTGACTGGGATCTGTTGTTGTTCAGTATATGGGAATTGGATGTATTGTGTGGCCAGTTGTATGATTCTATCCACAACTCGCTGGAGGCTGCGGCTGATGGATGGCTGCGATATGCCCACCCTGTCTCCTAGCTCCCTCTGGAATGTCCCAGTGGCTAGAAATGTATCACTGATTATTGGATGGCATGGCTCATTTTACATGATTGATGTTCAAGTTCACGTGCAAGTTCAAGGTTTTATTTGTCACATGCAACATCATACCAGTAAGATGAGCAGTGGAATGGTTCTCCACTGGCTCTTACAATGTGCACACTAAGCAATGTAAGAAATAAAACGAACAATAAAAAACAACAATAGAGAACAAGCCAGTATATGGACTATTAATACAAAATGGCAAATATATAGCCTACATGAAAGGAATGGGATGTGCTGAGAGCAGAATGTAGATGTGTCCATTCTTCGGGACATCACAATGCCTCGTTGAATCATGACTATAAATGTAAAACGTAATTGTTAATGATACAAATATTCTCGTATTCTTTATTGTTATTATAATTATTTAAATCCGAGGATGCAAATAGTCACATCGTCAAATTTGCAGATGATTCTGTAATTGTTAGTCTCCTGAGTGACAATGAGGCCAGCCATGGGTGGCCCAGTAGATGACTTTGTTTCCTGGTGCGATGAGGCATTTCTACAACTAAATGTCACAAAGACTAAAGATATGTGCATTGATTTTAGACGATCTTCACTAGCTCCTCAGAGTAGTGTCATTAATGGCCAGACAGTGGATTTGGTGACCACTTATAAATATCTCGGTTCCATTATTGACAATCGTCTGAAATTTGATTTTAACATTGTATAGTTTGAGCCTTTATCCAAAAATCACAAGACCCAGCCGAATCACATCCCATTGTGCCACTCTGATAGACAATATATTTACAAATATTATAGAAAACAATACAGTGAGTGGATTACTAATAAATGACATCAGCGACCATTTACCAGTTTTTACAGTTTATGACAACAACTACACAGAAAACAAGCAGGACAATAAACTACAATTTAAACGAGTGAGGACAGAAGAATCAATGAACGCTTTCAAAAATGATTTGCTACTACAAAATTGGGAGATAGTATACAAAGAGGAAGACACTGATAAAGCATATGAAACATTCTTATCTATATTTAACTTATTATATCATAAACATTGTCCAATAAAAGAATATACCGGTAAACATAAACACTCAGACAGCCCATGGATCACAAGGGGATTACAGAATGCATGTAAAAAGAAAAATACACTATATAGAGAATTTATAAAACATAAAGAGGCAGAAAATAAATATAAGAAATATAAAAATAAGTTAACTAATATTATGAGAAGATGTAAGAAGGATCATTATAGTAGAATATTAGATAACAACAAATATAATATTAAAGGTGTTTGGAATATATTAAATGGTATTATCAGGAATAGATCAAGACAAATAAACTATCCTCAGTATTTTATGGAAAATGATCAAACTATTAGCAATATGGATGATGTGGTTAACAACTTTAATAATTTTTTTGTAAATATTGGACCAGAATTAGTGGGGAAAATCCCAGATCCAGTGACTCCTGAAGACATAAAAGACAATTATATTGAAAGAAATCCTAGTTCAATGTTTCTGGAAGTGGTAGATGACAATTAAATTATAGAAACGACTAAAACAAGACATCTACAGACAGTAATGAAATAGATATGCATAGTAAACAATGTCATTAGTGGGATTTCAAAACCACTCACGCACATCTGCAATTTATCATTCAAAACTGGTCGATTTCCGAATAAAATGAAAATAGCAAAAGTCATACCTCTGTTCAAGACTGGAGATAAACACCACTTCACAAATTATAGGCCTGTTTCTCGACTTCCTCAGTTTAAAAAAGTATTAGAAAAACTCTTCAACAACAGATTAGATAAATTCATTGATAAACATAATTTACTCACCGATAGCCAGTATGGATTCAGAACACACCGGTCAACATCACTAGCATTAATAGAACTCATTGAAAAAATCACAAATTCCATAGATTAAAAATAACATGTAGCTGGAGTATTCATTGATTCATTGATGAAAAAGCATTTGATAATATTAATCATGATATATTAATCAGGAAATTGGAAAGATATGGGATCAGGGGGGTAGTATTGGACTGGGTGAGAAGCTATCTAAATAAAAGATTTTTTGTGACAATTTGTGACAATGAGAGATTATAAATCTGAATGTTTGGACATTGCTTGTGGTGTCCCCCAGGGGTCAGTGTTGGGTCCAAAACTGTTCATCTTGTACATTAACAATATATGTAAAGTATCCAATATATTTAAATGTATTTTATTTGCAGATGACACTAATCTTTTTTTTTCTGGTGAGAATATCCAGCAGCTTTTAGAGGTCATCACATCTGAAATGAAGAAATTAAAAAAATCGTTTGATAGAAACAAATGATCACTTGTGGGGTGGCTTTGGCTCAGGGGTAGAGCGGGTCGTCCAATGATCGAAGGGTTGGTGGTTCGAATCCCGCTCAAGCCCTTGTCCATCCCATCGCCGTTGTGTCCTTGGGCAAGACACTTAACCTACTTGCCTCGTATGAATGTGTATGCATGTGAATGAATGTTGGTGGTGGTCGGAGGGGCCGTAGGCGATGATTATTCGCCACGCTTCCGTGAGTCTGCCTCAGGGCAGCTCTGGCTGCAATTGTAGCTTACCATCACCGGTATGACTGTGTATGAATGAATAATGGACTCTGTGAAGCGCTCTGGGTGTCATGAAGAGCGCTATATAAATCCAAGCCATTATTAAAACTAAAATTATGTTATTTGGAAACTGTATAGATTAAATACTCAAGTACAAGTTAAAATAAATGATGTGATTATTGAAAGAGTTTATGAAAATAAATTCCTAGGTGTAATAATAGACCATAAAATCTGTTGGAAACCTCACATAAAACATGTCCAATCTAAACTGTCAAGAAGCATTTCAGTCATGAGTAAAGTAAAGCACATTCTGGATAGAAAATCACTCTACATTCTCTACTGTTCACTAGTTTTACCATATTTAAATTACTGTGCTGAAGTCTGGGGAAACACTTATAATTCTACACTACAACCACTTTTTATACTCCAAAAAGGGCCATAAGGATAGTTCACATTACAGGTTATCGTGATCACACAAACATATTATTTTTAAAGTCAAAAACATTCAAGTTAAATGATCTTGTGGAATTTAAAACGGCACAATTAATGTATAAAGCAAAAGGTCATGTACTTCCAGGAAACATTCAAGAACTGTTCTTTGATAGGGAGGGGGGTTATAATCTGAGGGGAGAACTCAATTTAAAAGTTCTAATGAGAAGACACTGCATCTCAATATGTGGAGTGAAACTGTGGAACAGTCTAAATGTGGTGCTAAAGCAATGTCCAAACATGAGACAATTCAAACTGATGTATAAGGAAATTATGTTCACGAGGTACAGGGATGAGGAAGGGACTTGATATTCACGGGTGTTTACATTTGTATTTTATTTCTTTCATGTTTTACATATATAGTTTTTTTTGTTTTGTTTTGCATATATATATATATATATATATATATATATATATATATATATTTTTTTTTTAATGTTTTAAATTAGTACACTCATTTGAGTAGTGGAAAAGGGGTAGGATTAAATAAGTGTATACTTCTTCCTACTCCTTTTTCGAACATGTAAATTGAGTTATGTTTTGCTTTCTTTTTAATTATTATTTTGTTTGAGTTATGTTTTGATTTTGTTTAGTTATTAATTTTGTTTGTATTCATTTACCGAAATAAAGATTTCAAATCAAAATCAAATCCAATCAAAAACATTGAAATGGTCTGTAAGAAAGGTCAGCAGCGCCTCTTCTGTCTAAGGAAGCTAGCCAAATTTCAGGTGGATAAGTCCTTGATGATCTTGTTTTATAGGGCCTTCATAGAGTCTGTTGTTTCCTTTGCTGCCATTTGTTGGTATGGAAACCTTGGCATTAAACAGAAGAATGCCCTTAATGGGATTGTGAGGGGGGCTAGCAAGATTGTGGCGGTACAATTCAGCTGTCTCAGTCATATGATGAGCAGGTGCTCAGGAAGGCATCATCGATTAGAGTGGACAGCTCTCTCACCACCTAAATCCGGAGTATCAATTATTGCCTTCCGGCCAACAATTTGGAGACCCCTGCAGCTAAAAACAATAGATACAAATTCTCATTTATACCTACCTCCATTCGTGCCATCAATGGAGAGGATGCAGGAGAGGGAGGCTTTGAGGTGGGTGGGTGGGTGGGTGTCACCAACACCGGGAGACACTAGGATTCGCCTGTTCGAATCCAGCTCCCGGCGTTGCTATCAGCTTGGCTGTCCTCTCACGCTGATACAATTGGCTGTATCAGGGGGTGGGAAGCTGAAGGGTGGGTCCTGGGCGTTGTGGACAGCGACCCCTACAGTTCGGTCGGGGCGCCTGCTCAGCGAGGGTTGGATCTGAGGAGAGATAGTGTGGCCTCCCACACGCTACACTCTCCCCGGTGAGAACCTGCGCGGCCAGGTTGGCCTGCCCCAGGCTGCACATGCGTCGGAGGAAAGCATGTGACAGTCTCCGGTCTCCCGGACCAACAGTAGGGGAAAGTACGCAACAACCAGGAAGGGTGGGATGGGAGAAAAAACGGGAAAAAGGAGGGGAAGAAAGATATAAAAAAAAAAAAAAAAAAACAATACTCTCTTATTATTTTTCTTATATTCTTGCTTACCTGTCTGTTAACACTTTCAGTGCCACCAGGTGGCGCCAGAGTTAGCGCTTGAATGCCACCATCGGCGCCAATGTTAACCTTAATATCGCCTAATCTATGTTTTAAATTATGGCTATGTGTCTAATCTGCCCGTCGCTTATCAAATAATCCTTTTCCAGTCAGTGCTGTCAAGGCAGATTGGTTTTTTATCGTCTCATTTCCGTTTGAGAGCATTTTGAAAAGCACCCGTTTTGAGGTAAAAAACAGCCCATTCTGGGCCATTCTGTAATAATCGTCTTTTACTGGAATATTCCAGAACGTTGATATTTGTCGGCCTATTTATGAATTGTTTTCAAATAAACGCTAGATGATCAATATTATACGTACACGCACGCCCATTCGAGCCGCGCGCTGATAATAGCCTTGTTCATTTCCTCTTGGATTTTTACAGTGAAACCGATAGAGGACATTTCACAAAACAGCTTATATCTTCATCAAAATGAGTCTGATTATCCTAACACTGATAACATAGATTCCTTACCTGACATCAGATGATATCCAACTGGTATATTCCAATTCCTGATCAAGTGTATAGATCTAACGTGTGTACAGTAGAACACATGATTCCGCGGAGCTCAGAGGCTCCAGAATGAACTGTGGTAACCCCGGCTGCATCAGTGGACTGGAAAATGTGGAGTACAGGATTTTTTCCCCCATCCATTTTCATTGAGTCCATTCCAAAATCCCTTATGTCATCTGGGAGACGATAGGGGGCGCTTTTTTCCACATCTGATCGCCGGCGGCTCTCGGGTAGACTAGGGTAGGCTCGCGTGATGCAATATGATTTCAGATCGCTTAAAAAAAATAAAAATAAAAAATCCGAGAATTCTCGTGAGTGGCTTTCAACGTAATATTAATAATTCCGAGAAAACTCGTGAGTGGCATAGAAAGTGTTAAGAGAACAATAAGAAAAGCCACCGCCACATTCATCAAGCCGTTCTTAAAGTCCAAATCTGTTCTTACCCAGGTTTTGTACATTGGAATACTGACAAGGCCATACTTGGTCTTCACTGTACAACTGGGTTAGGACATTTGTAGGGGCCAGTTTCGAATTGCAGTCTCCCGTAGGTGTTCTTTGAGAGTGTTTTTGAAAGTGGGTAGTGATTCACATTCCTTTACAGCTTTGGGTAGGGCTCTCGTGTATTACTGGGTTTAAGTCAGTTGTTTATTTATTTATGTTTTACTGTTTGCATACGAGGTGGTCCGCAAATGTTCTTGATAACAATCTAGTGGTCCGCATAAAACCGAAGTTTGGGAACCACTGATATAGACTATCTCTAAATATGCGTTCTATGCTACGTATACAGTACTGCATATCTGTATAAATGTCATGATATATATCTGTATATCTGTATGTTGTGTATGTCATAAATGTCATTATGAATTGAAAATGGGGGACCCTGATCATGTAAACAAGACAAAAGTCTTTCTCTGGTCTGCATCCCCTTAACAATTGTGTGTATTGAGCTGTACTGTATTGTACCCATTCTGCAATCTGTTAATAACATCTTCAATCAATCAATGGCCTGGGCGGCCAGAGCATAACTGTTCTAACAGTAATATATTATCCATTTCAGACAGAACGCACGCAATACGTTATAATAATAATAATAATTATTGAAAAGTTCTGTATTTTTAAAGTCGTATTTGGGGGCAATTAACCAATAGTATGCTTTTTTTATTTATTTTTTTTTTGGGTAAGAGTTTCTTATTTCGGTAAGAGTGCTCTCGACCACTCTTATAATTTGTTCTTGCCTGAGAAAAAAGCAACAATAAGAAAACGTTGCTGAATCCCAGGTAAGAACAAAGTAAGAGGAAATGCTAGTTAAGAACGAAATCTGTTCTTATATCGCTTCATGCATGAGGCCCATTGTTATTATTATTTCTTCTGCTTATGTTTTATTTGTAAAGCGTCATTGGGTTTCATGAAAGGCGCTATATAAATCCACGCAATTTTTATTCTACATCTGAACAAAACAATCAGCACCCCTGGCAGTAGACCACAAGCATACACACAGACACACCCCCCACACACACACACACACACACACACACACACACACACACACACACACACACACACACACACACACACACACACACACACACACACACACACACACACACACACACACACACACACACACACACACACACACAGACCATTTTGCCTGTGTTGTATGACATAACTGCATTGTTGTAATATAATGACTACTCTCTCTTTCTGGCTCTCTTTCATCCACTCAGAGTGGAATTCACAGTGGGACGTCAGCCTTTAAACAACTTCCGGATGATCGAGAGACATTATTTCCGTGACTAGCTGCTGAAGAGCTTTGACTTTGATTTTGGCTTCTGTATACCAAACAGCAGTAACACCACATCTACGAGTTCCCTCAGCTGTCCCAGAGCCTGGGTGAGTCACCGCTAGGGCTGAGCAGTATAGTCATGTTTATCCTTTATGCTCTTATCTGTGTGTTCGTATTGTTTTAGTTTTTTCCACACTGCAAATTTTGCCATCTTTAGTTTGTCCCAGACAAAATGTCCCTGTGGTGGACAACGTCTTTTGTTTGTGAATGATGGTCGGCCGACTTGGGTCATTCGGTGAAACGGGGTCATGGACGGTCAGTTATGATCCATGCCGTCCTCGGCTCTGAGAACGTTTTGGTTTTGGCAGTATCGGACATCTTGGGGCAAAGATGCCCAGATTCTGCAGTGTGGCTGGTGCCAGGGGGGCGGTCCAGGTGAGTGACGAATAGGAACACAGAAGGCAATGACAGCAGGCTTGACAGGCCGGGGTAAAAAGAACAATCCAGAGAGACTCCCTGGGCGATCTGCGCATGCAGAGTTTGAGGAGTAGGTGCGGAAAAGTGATTATAGCTCGGCAGAGAAAGTGCTGATCGACTTGGGATTGGTCTCTCCGTGTTCAGGAGACTCAGGCGTGTAAAAAGGTCTATTGGAACATGTCTCCAGCACTCCCACAGCAGTAGCTACAACCACTTACGTCAAGGTTCTAATCAACATTAATTAATTTCATCCCCCCGCGCTCTCCCATGAGCTGAAAATACCGGAAGTGTTGTGGTGGTCTATAGTAACTCTCTGACCACGACAGACCACAAACTACAAGTACGACAGCAGAACAGCATCAACTCGCAGTCTGACAAGGTTGAAAAGTAAGATTTGACATATAATATACTGTATATATATAATATAATAAATGCTAAATACTAGTAGTGGTGGCATGTAAGGTGATAAATACATAAATAAATATATTTACAAAGTGTTTAATAATGAATATGAACAGGTTTTAGGTTAAGAAATAGAAAAGGGGAGGTATTTAAAGAGGAAAATGCACAAGGTGGGAGCGAATGACAAGCGACAGTGGCTCGGGGGGGTAGAGCAGTCGTCTGGTAATCCGGAGGTTTCGATTCCCGCTCCTCCCGGGCAGCGTGTCAAAGTGTCCTTGAGCAAGACACTTGACCCCTAATTGCTCCCGATGAGCAGGTTGGCACCTTGCATGGTTGCCTCCGCCGTCAGTGAGTGAATAGGTCAAATGTGAGGAATAGGGGTGCTGACTGGTCTATGCTTCCTCCTGAAATTCCTAAAATACTCATTATGTGTATTGATCCTCATGAGTATTGTGATACTGATATTAATTTCTAACCTTATCGCCCAAACCCTCGTTGTTTGACGTGTGTGTCTTTTGCCTTGCAGTTGGTCAGACGGTGGAGTGTCCTTATGAGACCAGGTCAGACAGCTTCTACTTCGTGGACAACCAGCTGGTGATGCACAACAAGGCAGACTATGCTTACAATGGAGGCCAGTGATACTAGTCTGCCTTCTGGTGTCCACACACACACACACATGGACACAAAGACATACCCACAAACATCTATAAACACACGTGCACACCCACACACATTTTAATTTCTTGTGGCAGTCCATTGACTTACATTAATCCCTTAACCCCTTATTACCCTAACCTCAAAGGTACACGCACACCAACATTATAGGAAATGTGCTTACCGTCTTCTCCAGAGTCAGTCAAGAAATAAATACCAATTTCCTCTCTGTGCATTCAGTAGAGAAACCTATCCGGCTTCAAGCTAGCCTAGCTTAGCACAAATTAATAGAAGTGTATATGTACCAGCTAGCCTAGCTGTTGGCCAAAAACACCTCTCCCGGATTGTTAAACTAAGCTAGTGGTCCATATCCGCTTCCATTCATTTGTGCTAAGCTAGGCTAGCTTGCAGCCGGATAGCTTTCTACTGAACACACAGAGAGGAAACTGTCTGACTCTGGAGAAGACGGTAAGCGCATTTCCCATGTTGGCTTGTTCCTTTAGGAAACAGCACTCACAGCTCTATGTCCTTGACTGTCCATAACAAGGACACAAACACACATTAACACACAAATACACAGGAGTTGCCTGTTTATCATTTGTAAAAACACAACTTGCTTTCAGTCACAAGTTCAGCATCGGTTTCCTGTCTGACTTCCAGGTGGAAACACAGGTAGAGGATACTATGGTCAGTTGATCTGTTTTGTTTTTTTGTTTTTAAATGAGAGTAGACAGTCCTCTCTTCTTGGTGTCCCATATGATTATGAACTATCATAGACACCTACAGTATTCCTGGGTTTTTTCATACATACTTGTTACGATTAGTACGCTTCTTTGGCATGATGAACCCAGATGGCAGAGTAGAGACTGATGAGACCGGAGACAGAACGTGACGATGAACAGTTTACTTCACAACAAGGTACATACACGACTAACACACACAGGTAACATTTAACAATGATCGCGCCCAGCAGGGCAGGACAGACAGGACTATATACACAGACTAATTGACAAGACACTGATAGACACAGAGGGTAATTTACAAACAAGACACAGGTGTGGTAGACAGAAACAATAGAACACAAAGTACACTGGGAAAACAATAACAAATAAACAACCAGACTAAAACATAATTACAAACCACAGACAGGGGAACACAAGACTAACAAAGTGGAGACAACAGACAATAAACACAATAAACATAACTGACAATAAATCATAACAAGTTGGTGTGTGAGCTGATGCCAGATCTGTATCAGCCCACCGGTTGGCAATGTTGACTGAGGGTTATTGATGGGAGGTTGTGAATATGAATGTCTGGGTCCTGGTCCCATAGGACCAGGACCGGAGGAAGTGTTACAACATACTATATATATTTTTTTTTTACTACAGAAATACTGTAGTGATTCACCACAGTATTTATATAGTGGAATATTATGTAAATATGATAGAAATCTAAGGTTTGATTGATTGAAAATTGTATTAACAGATTGCAGAATGGGTACAATACAGTACGGCTCAATACACACAATTGTTAAGGGGATGCAGACCAGAGAAAGACTTTCGTCTTGTTTACATCAGGGTCCCCAGTTTTCAATTCATCATAAAATATATGACATGCATGACATACAGGTAGACAGTACTGTTGCATCTAGACATTTAAGACATACCAGATCTACAAATATACAGTACTGTTTATGAGTACAAAAATAGTCTAAAAAGAGAGTATATACATTTGAGGGTGAATCACTACTACTACTACTACTACTACTACTACTTACTACTACTACTACTACTACTACTACTACTACTACTACTACTACTACTACTACTACTACTACTACTACTACTACTACGGTATTACTAGTGTACAACAACAAAAAACTCACAGGAATACTATAGACCCATTTTATTGTTTGTAAACGATGATGATGTTTGGCAAAACTCTGCTTCCAAAAGCATGTTTTAGCATGGAATAGCCTGTGAGCAACCATGCAGCGACCTATGACCTGTCCATGGAGTCCCTCCCCTCAACATGTGTGTCTGGTTTGGTTCCAGAGGTTTTGCCTGCAAGGTGACATTGATTAAAGAAAGAATGTGTGTATAGTTTTTACTATAGTTGATGTTTGTGTGGGATTGTTTCCTGTAGGAGACAGAAGGAGGGTTGAGAGGGAGACACAGGAGAGAAGGTTCTGGTAGGATGTGACCCGGTTCAGCAGAGGTCCATTATATACCTTAACCACTATCCTATTATTATTATTATTATTATTATTATTATTATTATTATTATTATTATTATTATTATTATTATTATTATTATTATTATTATTATTATTATTATTATTATTATTATTATTATTATTATTCAGATATATTAAAAATATATATATATAAAAGAAATTATAATAATAAAGGTAATAATTATATTTAAATAATACATCCACAGAGCTTTTAAGAAAGGTCAGAAATAAAAATAATGCTTTTCCCACAAAGATTTAATTTTTTTGTGGGTCCAAAATGTATGTTGTTGTTTACATTTGCAGGCATGTATCCCCTCCCTACTTCCCATTTCCCCACGTGGAATGCACCTGATTGGAATGCACCTGATCTGTACTTCTGTATGACAACTATTAAAGAAACTTGAAATGACACGCTGGTGCTCTAGTGCGACATCTAGTGGTTGAATGTGATCTGTAGCACCTTTAATTCCAGTTTTTCAACCGAGCCCATACTGATAGATTACGACCAGAATCTCATCAGTTGGACCACTAGAGCGGCTTGTGTTTCCTGAGCTCTCCAGTTGACTGCAGCTCTCCAACAGGCAACCACACGATGCTGCTGCGATTCAATGTGACCACCACACCAGGCAGCTGCGATTCAATGTGACCACCACACGAGGCTGCTGCGATTCAATGTGACCACCACACCAGGCAGCTGCGATTCAATGTGACCACCACACCAGGCAGCTGTGATTCAATGTGACCACCACACGAGGCAGCTGCGATTCAATGGGGAAATTCAGTTGGGTGGTTGTATGGTATGTATGGTGAGATGTATGGTAATGTATGGTGAGATGTATGGTAATGTATGGTGAGATGTATGGTAATGTATGGTATGTATGGTGAGATGTATGATATGTATGGTGAGATGTATGGTGATATATATGGTGATATGTATGGTGATATGTATGGTGAGATGTATGGTGAGATATATGGTGAGATGTATGGTGAGATGTATGGTGATATATATGGTGAGATGTATGGTGAGATGTATGGCGAGATGTATGGTGAGATGTATGGTGATATATATGGTGAGATGTATGGTGAGATGTATGGTGAGATGTATGGTGAGATGTATGGTGATATATATGGTGAGATGTATGGTGAGATGTATGGTGATATATATGGTGAGATGTATGGTGAGATGTATGGTGATATATATGGTGAGATGTATGGCGAGATGTATGGTAGCACTCACCGACTTTGAGGAAAAGCACAGGGACAGCGCCTCAGTTTCACCAATTTATTTTGGCCGTCAAACAAAACATGCTAACGTTTGGGCCTGGTCGCCTCCATCAGAGCAGGTGTCATGTGATCTATAGAGGAGTTCCTAGTGGCTGAATCAACCAACTCCACTGCAACAATGATCTGTAGTAACTCAGTCTAACAAACGGTTCATAGACAGCGTCATAGTTAATAGATAGTCAATTGCCTCTCGGCTGTTTAGAAGAACACCACTACCATCACTACCCCCCCCCCCCCCCCCCCCCCCCCCCCCCACACACACACACACACACACAAAGTCTTTGTCTCTGTGTGTCGTAAGCAGCTGTTTCTAGGGTCCAGTGTACTCCAGATCAAGTCAAGGAAGCAAAGGGGAAAAACTCCAACTGTCAAATGCACATGGCCTCTCCCATGATTCACACACACACACACACACACACACACACACACACACACACACACACACACACACACACACACACACACACACACGCACACGCACACACACACGCACACACACTTCACCTAACGGGAAGGCCTCTCTCAGTGTAACCGAAGCCTTATTCTTATTTACTCTGTGGTTCAATGATCCTTTGCTGCTTGTCTGTTTGATCGTCTTCAGTACAGGGAGAGTAGAGATGGACCACTGTAACCAGAAACACCAGATATATCCTTCTGTCGGCCGTTCAGAGTCAAATACATAAATAAAAAGCACATTAGGCAGCTCTGTTTCGTCCAATTAATGCGGTTTAGTTTGGAGTGGATCGTTATGATGCCACGCAATGGAAAAATGTGATCTAGGTTCAAGATAGACATTAAATGATTGGATAATAATTTCTTTTCATAAAATAGGATTTGTGTGCATAAATAATCTTTTCAAAATGAGGCCCAAGGTGCCATCTGTGTTCCATGATAGTATATTAGATATATGATATATATATATATATATATATATATATATATATATATATATATATATATATATATATATATATATATATATATATATATATATATATATATATATATATATATATATACATACATACATACATATATGATTGGTGGTGATGGTCGTGGTTAAAGCGACATCATGTCTGTACTTTGTAACCTTTGGTGTTTCAGGGTTTGTTTGTAAAAATAATTGTAAAAAGTGAAATAAATGTACTTTTTTAAATGTGTGGGTGTGCATGTGTGTGTGTATGTATGTATGTGTGTGGAGCGTGGTGTTTTGTTTGAATGATGAGATTAAAATTTAAGTTGAGATGGATTCCTCTTATACTGTACTGGGACCAAAACACAAGTGTAATTACCCACACTTGGCCTCTAGGGGGAGGTATATCACAACATCGGCAAGTTGAAAACAAGCACTTGAGGTTTTTTCCGTTCAAAGCCTCATATTTATGTTCTAAAAATGGCCGGATCAGCAGCTTACTGTACTAGGCATGTATAGGCACAGTATACCAATATGCTCACATTTTATATTTGTCGATTTTAATAGCTGCTGTGTCTTCCAATGTGGGGTTGAGGTCATTATTTATAGATAAGGGTTAATCATAGCACACATAAGATGTTGTCACTCATCTCCATGGGCCGTATGTAATGATGTCATAATGTAATGATGTCATGTGTTACGATTCAGAACACAAACACATTACAGCACAGTGGCCAGTGTAAAAAAAAACACATTGCTTCTTCCTTGACCTTGTGCTTATTCCTCATTGGCTACTTTTATTTTGAGCTTGTTCTTCAATCGTCATACTGTTGACTCTCTGGCTCCTCACTGGCTAAGACCTAGATTTCGAGATGACTCCACAGTTGGCTGTAACTAAGTCATAATAAGAGTGTCTACTAAATTATTGTCTTTCCCCAAGGGGATCAATAAAGAAATATCTTATCTTAAAGTGACTCGAATGACAAATGTACAATGCGTTCTCTTTGAAAATAAATAAATAGATAAATGGATCACAAATGGTTCTACTTAGTGTACCCGGCCAGCGCAGCCCGCGGTCCTGTGGGCTTTCAAGCCTTTTCTCCCCTAGTCCTCTTATCTGTGTGTTCACCTCCTCATCCCTCCCTCCTGCCTCTTTTGATTTCCATCTCTCCGTCCAAATCACACTCTTTTTCTCTCGCCTTCCCTTCTGTTGCTCTTTCTGCACCTCCCTGCCCCCCCCCCTCTCTCACTCTGTTTTTCTTTTCTTTCCTCTCTCACCTGGTAACCAGACCTCTGGAGAGGAGTGTTGAGTTTCCACTTTCCCAGAGAAGAGGAACAATCTGAACCACACAAAGAGCCACAATGGACCCCCTCTGCTCTCTGCTTTCTCTCTACTCTCGGCTCTCTCTCTCTCTCTCTCTCTCTCTCTCTCTCTCTCTCTCTCTCTCTCTCTCTCTCTCTCTCTCTCTCTCTCTCTCTCTCTCTCTCTCTCTCTCTCTCTCTCTCTCTCTCTCTCTCTCTCTCTCTCTCTCTCTCTCTCTCTCCTCTCTGGTCTGCTCTCTCTCTCCTCTGCTCTCTCTGTATTCTCTCTGCTTTCTATCTGCTCTCTCTGCTCTGCTCTCTCTGCCCTCTCTCTCTCTACTCTCTCTCTCTACTCTCCCCCCTCTCTGCTCTGCTCTCTCTGTATTCTCTCTGCTCTCTCTCTCTACTCTCTCTGCTCTCTCTCTGCTCTGCTCTCTCTCTGCTCTCTCTCTGCTCTCTCTCTCTCTGCTCTCTCTCTGCTCTCTCCCTGCTCTCTCTCTGCTCTCTCTCTGCTCTCTCCCTGCTCTCTCTTTGCTCTCTCTGCTCTCTCTACTCTCTCTCTCTGCTCTCTCTCTGCTCTCTCTCTGCTCTGCTCTCTCTGCTCTCTCTCTCTCTGCTCTCTCTGCTCTGCTCTCTCTGCTCTCTCTCTCTCTGCTCTCTCTCTCTCTGCTCTCTCTCTGCTCTCTCTGCTCTGCTCTCTCTGCTCTCTCTCTGCTCTCTCTCTGATCTTTGTCTGCTCTCACTCGCTCCTTCTCTGTTCTCACTCTAATTCTCTCACACTCTCTCTGCTCTCTCTCTGCTCTCTCTCTCTCTGCTCTCTCTCTGCTCTCTCCCTGCTCTCTCTCTGCTCTCTCTCTGCTCTCTCCCTGCTCTCTCTTTGCTCTCTCTGCTCTCTCTGCTCTCTCTACTCTCTCTCTCTGCTCTCTCTCTGCTCTCTCTCTGCTCTGCTCTCTCTGCTCTCTCTCTCTCTGCTCTCTCTGCTCTGCTCTCTCTGCTCTCTCTCTCTCTGCTCTCTCTCTCTCTGCTCTCTCTCTGCTCTCTCTGCTCTGCTCTCTCTGCTCTCTCTCTGCTCTCTCTCTGATCTTTGTCTGCTCTCACTCGCTCCTTCTCTGTTCTCACTCTAATTCTCTCACACTCTCTGTGCTTTCTCTCTCTGCTCTCTCTGCCTGTCTTGCTTTCACTAACTCCCAGCATACATGCATGTGCACACACACACACACACGCACGCACGCACACACACACACACACACACACACACACACATACGCACGCACACACACACACACGCACACACGTTTTTGTGTAGAAAGGCTAATCTGCTTGACAGGGAAAGCCTTAGACTACTAGCTAACAGCCCAGTGCAAGGCCATTTTGATTATGCTAGTGTAGAGCCTGGTTTGGGGGCCTGGTCAGTTTTGAAACTACAGGTGTCACAGAATGAGCTGGTCAGGGTTGTGATGGACTAGAGGGTTAGTAGAGGGTTAGGTGACTAGAGGGTTAGTAGAGGGTTAGATGACTAGAGGGTTAGATGACTAGAGGGTTAGGTGACTAGAGGGTTAGATGACTAGAGGGTTATGGGACTTCACTAGAGGGTTAGATGACTAGAGGGTTATGGGACTAGAGGGTTAGGTGACTAGAGGGTTATGGGACTTCACTAGAGGGTTAGATGACTAGAGGGTTATGGGACTAGAGGGTTAGATGACTAGAGGGTTAGATGACTAGAGGGTTATGGGACTAGAGGGTTAGGTGACTAGAGGGTTATGGGACTAGAGGGTTAGGTGACTAGAGGGTTAGGTGACTAGAGGGTTAGGTGACTAGAGGGTTAGGTGACTAGAGAGTTAGATGACTAGAGGGTTAGGTGACTAGAGGGTTAGGTGACTAGAGGGTTAGATGACTAGAGAGTTAGATGACTAGAGAGTTAGATGACTAGAGGGTTAGATGACTAGAGGGTTAGATGACTAGAGGGTTGGATGACTAGAGGGTTGGATGACTAGAGGGTTAGGTGACTAGAGGGTTAGGTGACTAGAGGGTTAGATGACTAGAGGGTTAGATGACTAGAGGGTTAGATGACTAGAGGGTTAGATGACTAGAGGGTTAGGTGACTAGAGGGTTAGGTGACTAGAGGGTTAGGTGACTAGAGGGTTAGATGACTAGAGGGTTAGATGACTAGAGGGTTAGGTGACTAGAGGGTTAGATGACTAGAGGGTTAGGTGACTAGAGGGTTATATGACTAGAGGGTTAGATGACTAGAGGGTTAGATGACTAGAGGGTTAGATGACTAGAGGGTTAGATGACTAGAGGGTTAGGTGACTAGAGGGTTAGGTGACTAGAGGGTTAGGTGACTAGAGGGTTAGATGACTAGAGGGTTAGATGACTAGAGGGTTAGGTGACTAGAGGGTTAGATGACTAGAGGGTTAGGTGACTAGAGGGTTAGATGACTAGAGGGTTAGGTGACTAGAGGGTTATATGACTAGAGGGTTAGATGACTAGAGGGTTAGATGACTAGAGGGTTAGATGACTAGAGGGTTAGATGACTAGAGGGTTAGGTGACTAGAGGGTTAGATGACTAGAGGGTTAGGTGACTAGAGGGTTAGGTGACTAGAGGGTTAGATGACTAGAGGGTTAGGTGACTAGAGGGTTAGGTAACTAGAGGGTTAGGTGACTAGAGGGTTAGATGACTAGAGGGTTAGATGACTAGAGGGTTAGATGACTAGAGGGTTAGGTGACTAGAGGGTTAGGTAACTAGAGGGTTAGGTGACTAGAGGGTTAGGTGACTAGAGGGTTAGATGACTAGAGGGTTAGGTGACTAGAGGGTTAGGTAACTAGAGGGTTAGGTGACTAGAGGGTTAGGTGACTAGAGGGTTAGATGACTAGAGGGTTAGGTGACTAGAGGGTTAGATGACTAGAGGGCTAGATGACTAGAGGGTTAGATGACTAGAGGGTTAGGTGACTAGAGGGTTAGATGACTAGAGGGTTAGGTGACTAGAGGGTTAGATGACTAGAGGGTTAGGTGACTAGAGGGTTAGATGACTAGAGGGTTAGGTGACTAGAGGGTTATATGACTAGAGGGTTAGATGACTAGAGGGTTAGATGACTAGAGGGTTAGATGACTAGAGGGTTAGATGACTAGAGGGTTAGGTGACTAGAGGGTTAGGTGACTAGAGGGTTAGGTGACTAGAGGGTTAGATGACTAGAGGGTTAGATGACTAGAGGGTTAGGTGACTAGAGGGTTAGATGACTAGAGGGTTAGGTGACTAGAGGGTTAGATGACTAGAGGGTTAGGTGACTAGAGGGTTATATGACTAGAGGGTTAGATGACTAGAGGGTTAGATGACTAGAGGGTTAGATGACTAGAGGGTTAGGTGACTAGAGGGTTAGATGACTAGAGGGTTAGGTGACTAGAGGGTTAGGTGACTAGAGGGTTAGATGACTAGAGGGCTAGATGACTAGAGAGTTAGGTGACTAGAGGGTTAGGTGACTAGAGGGTTAGGTGACTAGAGGGTTAGATGACTAGAGGGTTAGATGACTAGAGGGTTAGATGACTAGAGGGTTAGGTGACTAGAGGGTTAGGTGACTAGAGGGTTAGGTGACTAGAGGGTTAGGTGACTAGAGGGTTAGATGACTAGAGGGTTAGGTGACTAGAGGGTTAGGTGACTAGAGGGTTAGATGACTAGAGGGTTAGGTGACTAGAGGGTTAGATGACTAGAGGGTTAGATGACTAGAGGGTTGGGGGACTAGAGGGTTAGATGACTAGAGGGTTAGGTGACTAGAGGGTTAGATGACTAGAGGGTTAGGTGACTAGAGGGTTAGATGACTAGAGGGTTAGATGACTAGAGGGTTAGGTGACTAGAGGGTTAGGTGACTAGAGGGTTAGGTGACTAGAGGGTTAGGTGACTAGAGGGTTAGGTGACTAGAGGGTTAGGTGACTAGAGGGTTAGATGACTAGAGGGTTAGATGACTAGAGGGTTAGGTGACTAGAGGGTTAGGTGACTAGAGGGTTAGGTGACTAGAGAGTTAGGTGACTAGAGAGTTAGGTGACTAGAGAGTTAGGTGACTAGAGGGTTAGGTGACTAGAGGGTTAGGTGACTAGAGGGTTAGGTGACTAGAGGGTTAGGTGACTAGAGGGTTGGGGGACTAGAGGGTTAGATGACTAGAGGGTTGGGGGACTAGAGGGTTAGATGACTAGAGGGTTGGGGGACTAGAGGGTTAGGTGACTAGAGGGTTAGGTGACTAGAGGGTTAGATGACTAGAGGGTTAGATGACTAGAGGGTTGGGGGACTAGAGGGTTAGGTGACTAGAGGGTTAGGTGACTAGAGGGTTAGGTGACTAGAGGGTTAGATGACTAGAGGGTTGGGGGAATAGAGGGTTAGATGACTAGAGGGTTAGATGACTAGAGGGTTAGGTGACTAGAGGGTTAGTAGAGGGTTAGATGACTAGAGGGTTAGATGACTAGAGGGTTAGGTTACTAGAGGGTTAGGTGACTAGAGGGTTAGGTGACTAGAGGGTTAGATGACTAGAGGGTTAGGTGACTAGAGGGTTAGTAGAGGGTTAGGTGACTAGAGGGTTAGATGACTAGAGGGTTAGATGACTAGAGGGTTAGTAGAGGGTTAGATGACTAGAGGGTTAGGTGACTAGAGGGTTAGATGACTAGAGGGTTAGATGACTAGAGGGTTAGTAGAGGGTTAGATGACTAGAGGGTTAGTAGAGGGTTAGATGACTAGAGGGTTAGATGACTAGAGGGTTAGGTGACTAGAGGGTTACAGGACTAGAGGGTTAGATGACTAGAGGGTTAGGTGACTAGAGGGTTAGATGACTAGAGGGTTAGATGACTAGAGGGTTACAGGACTAGAGGGTTAGATGACTAGAGGGTTAGATGACTAGAGGGTTAGATGACTAGAGGGTTAGGTGACTAGAGGGTTAGGTGACTAGAGGGTTAGTAGAGGGTTAGGTGACTAGAGGGTTAGATGACTAGAGGGTTACAGGACTAGAGGGTTAGATGACTAGAGGGTTAGGTGACTAGAGGGTTAGATGACTAGAGGGTTAGATGACTAGAGGGTTAGATGACTAGAGGGTTAGATGACTAGAGGGTTAGGTGACTAGAGAGTTAGATGACTAGAGGGTTAGGTGACTAGAGGGTTAGATGACTAGAGGGTTAGATGACTAGAGGGTTAGGTGACTAGAGGGTTAGATGACTAGAGGGTTAGATGACTAGAGGGTTAGATGACTAGAGGGTTAGATGACTAGAGGGTTAGATGACTAGAGGGTTAGGTGACTAGAGGGTTAGATGACTAGAGGGTTAGGTGACTAGAAGGTTAGATGACTAGAGGGTTAGGTGACTAGAGGGTTAGATGACTAGAGGGTTAGGTGACTAGAAGGTTAGATGACTAGAGGGTTAGGTGACTAGAGGGTTAGGTGACTAGAGGGTTAGGTGACTAGAGGGTTAGGTGACTAGAGGGTTAGGTGACTAGAGGGTTAGGTGACTAGAGGGTTAGATGACTAGATGGTTAGATGACTAGAGGGTTAGGTGACTAGAGGGTTAGATGACTAGAGGGTTAGATGACTAGAGGGTTAGGTGACTAGAGGGTTAGATGACTAGAGGGTTAGTAGAGGGTTAGACGACTAGAGGGTTAGATGACTAGAGGGTTAGATGACTAGAGGGTTAGATGACTAGAGGGTTAGTAGAGGGTTAGACGACTAGAGGGTTAGATGACTAGAGGGTTAGATGACTAGAGGGTTAGTAGAGGGTTAGATGACTAGAGGGTTATGTGACTAGAGGGTTAGGTGACTAGAGGGTTAGGTGACTAGAGGGTTAGGTGACTAGAGCGTTAGATGACTAGAGGGTTAGTAGAGGGTTAGACGACTAGAGGGTTAGATGACTAGAGGGTTAGATGACTAGAGGGTTAGATGACTAGAGGGTTAGGTGACTAGAGGGTTAGATGACTAGAGGGTTAGATGACTAGAGGGTTGGGGGACTAGAGGGTTAGATGACTAGAGGGTTAGGTGACTAGAGGGTTAGATGACTAGAGGGTTAGGTGACTAGAGGGTTAGATGACTAGAGGGTTAGATGACTAGAGGGTTGGGGGACTAGAGGGTTAGATGACTAGAGGGTTAGGTGACTAGAGGGTTAGATGACTAGAGGGTTAGGTGACTAGAGGGTTAGATGACTAGAGGGTTAGATGACTAGAGGGTTAGGTGACTAGAGGGTTAGGTGACTAGAGGGTTAGGTGACTAGAGGGTTAGGTGACTAGAGGGTTAGGTGACTAGAGGGTTAGGTGACTAGAGGGTTAGATGACTAGAGGGTTAGATGACTAGAGGGTTAGGTGACTAGAGGGTTAGGTGACTAGAGGGTTAGGTGACTAGAGAGTTAGGTGACTAGAGAGTTAGGTGACTAGAGAGTTAGGTGACTAGAGGGTTAGGTGACTAGAGGGTTAGGTGACTAGAGGGTTAGGTGACTAGAGGGTTAGGTGACTAGAGGGTTGGGGGACTAGAGGGTTAGATGACTAGAGGGTTGGGGGACTAGAGGGTTAGATGACTAGAGGGTTGGGGGACTAGAGGGTTAGGTGACTAGAGGGTTAGGTGACTAGAGGGTTAGATGACTAGAGGGTTAGATGACTAGAGGGTTGGGGGACTAGAGGGTTAGGTGACTAGAGGGTTAGGTGACTAGAGGGTTAGGTGACTAGAGGGTTAGATGACTAGAGGGTTGGGGGAATAGAGGGTTAGATGACTAGAGGGTTAGATGACTAGAGGGTTAGGTGACTAGAGGGTTAGTAGAGGGTTAGATGACTAGAGGGTTAGATGACTAGAGGGTTAGGTTACTAGAGGGTTAGGTGACTAGAGGGTTAGGTGACTAGAGGGTTAGATGACTAGAGGGTTAGGTGACTAGAGGGTTAGTAGAGGGTTAGGTGACTAGAGGGTTAGATGACTAGAGGGTTAGATGACTAGAGGGTTAGTAGAGGGTTAGATGACTAGAGGGTTAGGTGACTAGAGGGTTAGATGACTAGAGGGTTAGATGACTAGAGGGTTAGTAGAGGGTTAGATGACTAGAGGGTTAGTAGAGGGTTAGATGACTAGAGGGTTAGATGACTAGAGGGTTAGGTGACTAGAGGGTTACAGGACTAGAGGGTTAGATGACTAGAGGGTTAGGTGACTAGAGGGTTAGATGACTAGAGGGTTAGATGACTAGAGGGTTACAGGACTAGAGGGTTAGATGACTAGAGGGTTAGATGACTAGAGGGTTAGATGACTAGAGGGTTAGGTGACTAGAGGGTTAGGTGACTAGAGGGTTAGTAGAGGGTTAGGTGACTAGAGGGTTAGATGACTAGAGGGTTACAGGACTAGAGGGTTAGATGACTAGAGGGTTAGGTGACTAGAGGGTTAGATGACTAGAGGGTTAGATGACTAGAGGGTTAGATGACTAGAGGGTTAGATGACTAGAGGGTTAGGTGACTAGAGAGTTAGATGACTAGAGGGTTAGGTGACTAGAGGGTTAGATGACTAGAGGGTTAGATGACTAGAGGGTTAGGTGACTAGAGGGTTAGATGACTAGAGGGTTAGATGACTAGAGGGTTAGATGACTAGAGGGTTAGATGACTAGAGGGTTAGATGACTAGAGGGTTAGGTGACTAGAGGGTTAGATGACTAGAGGGTTAGGTGACTAGAAGGTTAGATGACTAGAGGGTTAGGTGACTAGAGGGTTAGATGACTAGAGGGTTAGGTGACTAGAAGGTTAGATGACTAGAGGGTTAGGTGACTAGAGGGTTAGGTGACTAGAGGGTTAGGTGACTAGAGGGTTAGGTGACTAGAGGGTTAGGTGACTAGAGGGTTAGATGACTAGATGGTTAGATGACTAGAGGGTTAGGTGACTAGAGGGTTAGATGACTAGAGGGTTAGATGACTAGAGGGTTAGGTGACTAGAGGGTTAGATGACTAGAGGGTTAGTAGAGGGTTAGACGACTAGAGGGTTAGATGACTAGAGGGTTAGATGACTAGAGGGTTAGATGACTAGAGGGTTAGTAGAGGGTTAGACGACTAGAGGGTTAGATGACTAGAGGGTTAGATGACTAGAGGGTTAGTAGAGGGTTAGATGACTAGAGGGTTATGTGACTAGAGGGTTAGGTGACTAGAGGGTTAGGTGACTAGAGGGTTAGGTGACTAGAGCGTTAGATGACTAGAGGGTTAGTAGAGGGTTAGACGACTAGAGGGTTAGATGACTAGAGGGTTAGATGACTAGAGGGTTAGTAGAGGGTTAGATGACTAGAGGGTTATGTGACTAGAGGGTTAGGTGACTAGAGGGTTAGGTGACTAGAGGGTTAGGTGACTAGAGGGTTAGATGACTAGAGGGTTAGGTGACTAGAGGGTTAGATGACTAGAGGGTTAGGTGACTAGAGGGTTAGGTGACTAGAGGGTTAGGTGACTAGAAGGTTAGGTGACTAGAGGGTTAGTAGAAGGTTAGGTGACTAGAGGGTTAGGTGACTAGAGGGTTAGATGACTAGAGGGTTAGGTGACTAGAGGGTTAGGTGACTAGAGGGTTAGTAGAAGGTTAGGTGACTAGAGGGTTAGGTGACTAGAGGGTTAGGTGACTAGAGGGTTAGATGACTAGAGGGTTAGATGACTAGAGGGTTAGGTGACTAGAGGGTTAGGTGACTAGAGGGTTACGTGACTAGAGGGTTACGTGACTAGAGGGTTAGGTGACTAGAGGGTTAGATGACTAGAGGGTTACGTGACTAGAGGGTTAGGGGACTAGAGGGTTAGGTGACTAGAGGGTTAGATGACTAGAGGGTTACGTGACTAGAGGGTTAGATGACTAGAGGGTTAGGTGACTAGAGGGTTAGATGACTAGAGGGTTAGATGACTAGAGGGTTAGATGACTAGAGAGTTAGATGACTAGAGGGTTAGGTGACTAAAGGGTTAGGTGACTAGAGGGTTAGGTGACTAGAGGGTTAGGTGACTAGAGAGTTAGATGACTAGAGGGTTAGGTGACTAGAGGGTTAGATGACTAGAGGGTTAGGTGACTAGAGGGTTAGATGACTAGAGAGTTAGATGACTAGAGGGTTAGGTGACTAGAGGGTTAGGTGACTAGAGGGTTAGGTGACTAGAGGGTTAGGTGACTAAAGAGTTAGATGACTAGAGGGTTAGATGACTAGAGAGTTAGGTGACTAGAGGGTTAGGTGACTAGAGGGTTACAGGACTAGAGGGTTATGTGACTAGAGGGTTAGGTGAC